>NC_048574.1:40174324-40505991 GCF_013265735.2 Oncorhynchus mykiss | reverse complement strand
TTGGGCAGGGGGAGAGATTGGGGCGTGCGGTGTGGGGGGGAGACCGGTCTTTAGTTGTGATGAGTGGGGAGGCTTAATTGAATGGTAACCTCTTAGACTAGCCCTGTCTCGCTCACTCTGCCAAGAGCAGGAGAGCTGAGCTCGGCTCTTTACAGCCTCATCCGTCATGGGACCTGACAAGATTAGAGATTTCTGTTTAAAAAAAAATATTTAAACACTGTTTTTGCTTTCATGGATATGACAGGAGTAGAATCTGGAGGGGAAAAAACAATCTGCCAAGTAACGGAATGTTTTATTTCTTATTTACAAATGTTTACTTTGTAATAATAAATTATTTAAGCTTTCCATCTCCTCTCTCTCTCTCTCTCTCTCTGTGCAGCTCCAAAGGGCCCGTGGCAGAGTGGGTTCTTTGACCATGGCTCGTTCTCAGAGATCATGCAGCCGTGGGCTCAAAGTGTGGTGGTGGGCAGAGCCAGGTAAGGAACCACATCAATCCACTGTTTGGAAGCAATATAGACACACTATAGTCCTTTGATAAACATTCCACGGGCCTCATGTGTAACCGGTGCGTAAATGTCACACTGAATATTTGCACGCCGTACATACGTGTGTTTCCCATCATAAATCAGATCTGTCATAAAACTGCGTGTGTGAACGGGCGTTGTAACTCCGCCATGCACCTTTTATGGTGACAATAACGCCCTTGATTTGCTCGGGAGAGGCGAAGGTCGAGTCACGTGTCCTTCAAAACATGGCCCACCAAACCGCGCTCCTTAACACCCGCCTGCTTAACCCGGATGCTGCACCAATGTGTCGGAGGGAACTCTGTTCAACTGACAACCGAAGTCAGCCTGCAGGCGCCCGGCCTGCCACAAGGAGTCACTAGAGCGTGATGAGCCAAGTAAAGCTCCCCCGGCAAAACTCTCCCCTAGCCCGGGCGACGCTGGGCCAATTGTGTGCCGCCCTATGGGACTCCCGGTTACGGCCGGTTATGACACAGCCTGAGATGGAACCAGGTCTGTAGGGATGCAGTGCCTTAGACTGCGCCACTCGAGAGGCCCCTTTGGCAGTAACTTATGCTGTATTTGATGGACTGTGACAGCTTCTGAAATAATAAAAACTACGTCCAAATGTTGTGGATCTGTCAGCAGAACGTTTGAATTCAACAGTGTTTTCCATTGACTTCCCCCCCCCCAACCTAATTTGCTGGACTGCCCATGAATTTTTAAACATTGTCTAGGCTACTCATAAAATGTACAGTAGGTTACCAACAGTAGTAGCATGGAATGGCATCCAGCAAAACCTGAAATACATCGCCTATCTGTTAACTTGGCTACTAGGCCCGATTTAGATGAGAGATGCATATGGTAGTTTGTTGTATGGCTACTTCAAGATTTGAACCCATCACGGCCAGGAAAGGGGAGGAATTTATTCTGCGTTGGTTCTGAAAATAAATAGGAATAGATTCCTATGTCAAAATACTTGCCTGCCTGCTTGAAATACGATACTTCAACCACTAGAAAATGTACGTACGCATGGTGTTTACGTGGAGGAAAGGATATTCTCACGCCAAGTTTTGTTTTTATAAAATGGCAACTTTTGCGGGAAAGCTGGCGCACGCATGTTTTGGGTACATGGGTATATTTGTACATGTGCAATGTTTGTAAATGAGGCTCCAGACCATTACCAAGTCTATTTCACAAGGGTCATCCTGGTCACAACATCATTTGTTTAGAGTGTATGTAGCTCTAGAACAGGATGTTGTGTGAGCCGTGCAGGAAATATGTTAAATGGTCTATCTGATCATCCCACTGTCATGCAAGCCCATCGACATGTTCCAGTACTGAAACCCCCTCCTGCCTGATATCTGATTTGATAGTTTTGGGTGAAATGCAGAAGACACATTTCAGTTGAATGCATTGTTGTACAACTTTCTAGGTATCCCCCTTTCACATAGCTAGCTCACCCATCTTAACCCCACACATTGACCTGTCTGACCTCTAACGCCTGACCAATCAGCCCTCAGGGGTGCATAGTTGTGTGTCCTGATGTGACCCTCTGCTCTCTCAAAGGCTTGGTGGCATACCTACTGGAGTGGTTGCTGTGGAAACCAGATCAGTGGAGCTGTCAATCCCAGCCGATCCAGCAAACCTGGACTCTGACGCCAAGGTAAGTTCCTCCTAATATACACTGGCCTGTGTCTCAAATACAGGTATACTCACATAAAGACCCACAGAAACGCATGATCACTAGTAACCCTTTGTGTCCTGCTCTCAGATCATCCAGCAGGCAGGCCAGGTGTGGTTCCCTGACTCTGCGTTTAAGACGGCACAGGCCATCAAGGACCTGAACCGCGAGGGCCTCCCTCTCATGGTGTTCGCCAACTGGAGGGGCTTCTCTGGAGGCATGAAAGGTACCATAGAATATATGTTTATATATCTGTCAGTTATACCAGTGTGTGTGTTTTTTCAGTCTCATATCAAATTCCTCTCCTGTGCCTCTGTCAGACATGTATGACCAGGTGCTGAAGTTTGGAGCCTACATCGTGGATGGGCTGAGAGAGTACCGCCAGCCTGTTCTGGTATACATCCCTCCCCAGGCAGAGCTGAGAGGGGGGTCCTGGGTGGTCATAGACCCCACCATCAACCCCCGCCACATGGAGATGTATGCTGACAAGGACAGTCGGTGAGTTTGACTTCCATCCACTAACCATAACCCCTCTTGGCAGCATGCCAAAGACAGAAGTCACTGTTTAGACACTTGACCAATGTACGGTTTGATGTAGGCTCAGATCAGTGACATTGTGATGCTATGTAGAGCCTCGGTCATCTTGATGAATCCCTCTCTTCTCTGCTCCACAGTGGTGGAGTGTTGGAGCCAGAGGGGACGGTAGAGATCAAGTTCAGGAAGAAGGACCTGGTGAAGACCATGAGGAGGGTGGACCCAGTCTACATGGGCCTGGCAGAGAGACTGGGTCCGAGTCCTAGAGCTTTATTCATACTTTCTCACATTCCCTCTGTCAATCTCTTTATGCAGTTCTCTCTCTGTGCTCTCCACTATCCCATTTGCTTTGCTCTTTCTCCTTCTCTCCCTCTGTATCCCTCTCTGTGAGGGAGGAATGATAATATCTAGCGGGGCACGTGTGCTGTAATTCCCTGTCACTCTTGTTCTTTATCTGAGGGTGATCGTATCGTCCCTGCTCTGTCCCCTGGGGAGATCTGTCAATCACAGCAGGGCTAGATCAATCAGCAGGGCCTGCTGTCTCCCTCCCCGCCCTGTCCTCCTACCTAACCCGGCCTATTGATTTTCCTCTGGGCTCACAGGGGCACCATGGAGCCATAGAGCTATGGGCCAGCACCGGGCCTCTAGGGGCTGTGGTGGGGAGGCTGACCGATTGGCTCTGACAGAAATCAATCTCTGAAGACAGGCAGCACAGCAGCCAGGGATTCTGTAGAACACTGAACCACATCAGACAGTGATACTGAGAGCTGAGCTGAGCCTGCGCTGTACAGTCATAAAGAACCCATGCTGAGCAAATGGGAGGGAATGTATCACACCTACCTCCTGAACAATTTCACATAGAACCAACATAATTCTCATGCTAATGGTACCGCTTGCCTTGGGGTAGCAGAACAGTCCAGCCACCCGAGTCAGCCTGTTCTCTCTGCTACCGCACTGCAAGCGGTACCGGAGCGCTTGCGCTAGCAAAGTCTAGGTCCAGGAGGCTTCTAAACAGCTTCTACCCCCAAGCCATAAGACTCCTGAACATCTAGTTAAATGGCTACCCAGACTATTTGCATTGCCCCCCCCCCCTCCCCACACCACTGCTACTCCCTGTTGTCATCTATGCATAGTCACTTTAATAACTCTACCTACATGTACATAATACCTCAACTAACCGGTGCCCCAGTACATTGACTCACTGCTGCTGTTATCTCACTGCTGCGCTTTAATTATTTCTTACTTTTATCTCTTATTATCCTTTCTTTTCTTTTTTTAAACTGCATTGTTGGTTAAGGGCTCGTCAGTGAATATTTCACTGTAAGGTCTACTACACCTGTTGAATTCGGAGCATGTGACTAATCAAATTTGATTTGATTTGAGTAGCCGCTTCCCCAAACAATCCCGCTGTCATACAGAACAGATACAGTGATAAAAGGAAGTGGAGCCCATCCCAAATGCTCACGCTGTCACATTGACACAATTTCCTTGGAATGTTCTCGGTATGCAGCTAGCTTGCATCAGACCTCACTGAATAATCTTTGGTTTGTGTTGTAACCCTCTTGGCCACGTCTCCTTCTCCAGGTACCCCAGAGCTGGGCCTGCCAGAGAGGAAGGAGCTGGAGACCAAACTGAAGGAGCGGGAGGAGTTCCTGTTACCCATCTACCACCAGGTGGCCGTGCAGTTCGCCGACCTCCACGACACCCCGGGACGCATGCAGGAGAAGGGCGTCATTACGGTGAGACGACACGGTCACGTTGAACGTGATCAGAACACGAATTGTGAAATGAAATGACACATTTAGCCAATGTTATTGCAGGTGTTGCGAAGTGCTTGTGTTCCTAGCTCCAACAGTGCTGTAATATCTAACAAAACACACAAATCTAAAAGTAAAATAATGGAATTAAGAAATATAGAAATATAAGGCCTCGTCGACTTGTTTGGGGGCGTGCTTCCTCTGCTGTTTCCTGAAGTCCATGTCAGCTCCTTCATTTTGGTGACGTTGAGGGAGAGGTTATTTCCCTGGCACCGCTCCGCCAGAGCCCACACCACCTCCCTGTAGGCTGTCTCGTCATTGTTGGTAATCAGACCTACCACTGTTGTGGCGTCTGCAAACTTGCTGATTGAGTTGGAGGCGTGCTCGGCCATGCAGTCATGGGTGAACATGGAGAACAGGAGGGGGCCGAGCACGCACCCTTGTGGGGCCCCAGTTTTGAGGATCAGCGAAGTGGAGGTGTTGATGCCTACCTTTACCACCTGGGGACGGCCCGTCAGGAAGTCCAGGACCCAGTTGTACAGGGTGGGGTTCAGACCCAGGGCCTCGAGCTTAGTGATGAGCTTGGTGTTGAAGACTAAGCTGTAGTCAATGAACAGCATTCTTACATAGCTATTCCTCTTGTCCAGATGGGATAGGGCAGTGCGATGGTGATTGCATCAGAACAGTATTGAAATGAAGGTCACATAGCTATATGTGAAGAAATATTACATTAAAAAGTGTTTTTTATGATGTCTCATTCCAATACACAGAACTGTATATATGCGGTATGTGAGTAACCAAGCCTGTGTTACCTACAATTCAGTAGACTGGTGCAGTCGATGACATGCCGAGGGAATATAGTGTTCAGTAGATGCCTAGGGAAAAGAGTGTTCCAATCTCTCTCAGGCTGTGAGACGTGTCTTTATAATTACCTGCTGATGACCCGGCCCATCACCTCAGCAAGCACAGAACAGCCCCAGGCAGGATTCCAAGCTCTCTCCATCACACACACACGTACGCACAATGGGTTCATGAGAGGAAGGCTGCTAGGGCATTTCTGTATACTGAAGTATCTCTATAATAGATGACAATCTCAGTTGCTCTCAAGATGCCTGCAAATGCAACAGCACAATTATCAGTGATAGGTGCCTGCAAATGCAACCGCACAAGAATCTGATTGACAGCCACACAGGTGCTCAGTAGAATACCAAGGACAGATTACTTCTCTGGAGACTCTCCTGCACTCAGAAGTTCTCATATCATGACATACAAAGATATTCTCTTCAGTTCAAAATCTGTTTAGTTATGTAAATTGGGTAATGTCATCTTTTTTTTAGGGGGGGGGGGGCAATAATTACACAATATTAGATTATATTTACATTTTCTAATATCAGTCAGCCAGTATTGCTTGTTGGTGAGATATCTCATCTCTGAAGTTGTGTGTGTGTGGTTTCCCAGGATATCCTGGAGTGGCGGACGTCACGACACTTCTTCTACTGGCGTCTGAGGCGTCTGCTGCTGGAGGACACGGTCAAGAGGAAGATCCAGGTGGCCAACAGCGAGCTGACCAATGGACAGATCCAGGCCATGCTGAGACGCTGGTTCGTAGAGGCTGAGGGGACCGTCAAGGTGACTGGCCACTACCTGCTCCTCCACTTTCCTCAAACAAGCCCTCCAAAGCACAGAGACACTGACCGTCACTGTCAACTAGAGGCTGCAGATTCATGAGATTATACATCTATACCTTCCTTCACAGTCTGGTTTTAATCATAAAAAAATTATAATAATCAGGTCAATTTCCAACCAGAAGTTGTGGTGTCTCGGTTATGGCTCGGTAGAAATAACTATAGGTGATAGAAAATATGTCCCTCAGCCTAGACTGCTGCCTCCAGGGGTGACTAGAAAAAGCCCAGCTCCTGAGGTAGACAGAGTATATCTTTAGAAGCGGCCGTCTTGTTAGCTAATACATTACCCCAATCAGGGCCGGCTATCTTAAGCTACAATTAATCTGAGCCCTGGCACGTGCAGATAGGAGAGCCACGCGCTGTTTCTTAATTAAAAGCAAACGGATTAAAAATGATTAATAAGGGCATTAAATGTTCTTGCGGACTACAAGCAGGAGAGCTCTTAAAACAGCGTGAGGCCATTACCGCCCTCCCAATCTGCCTAAGCCCCGTCTGCCTTTGTTTGGGATCAGAGACTGGCTGCCCTCATGAATATGGATTTCTCAATCAGGTCCAGTCAAAAAGGCATCAGGGACCTACTTTGTAGCTCTCGCACTTTCACTTCTGATAGGAAAATGTAGTTTCATTTTTTTCCCCCCACTCATTCAGACAAGCAAGGTTATGAGAATGTGATTGTAGTGCTCTACTGCCCGAAACAAACATGAGTTCAGACGTGGGTTTTTCCACTGATATGGATAAAACCTAGCCCCAAAAAAGAATGTCACTGAGAAGTTGGATTAAATCTTCCTCTCTTCTCTCTCTGTGTGTGTGTGTGTGTGTGTGTGTGTGTGTGTGTAGGCTTATCTGTGGGACAGCAATGAGGAGGTAGTGGAGTGGCTGGAGAAGCAGCTGAAGGAGGAGGAGGGGGCCAGGTCTGTCATCGACGAGAACATCAAGTACATCCGCAGGGACCACATCCTCAAGCAGATTCGCAGGTGAGACCGACCGCTCGTTTAACAGGCTGGTCCAACCTGATCTCATAGTTTCACTTCGGGATTTGACATAATTGGACGAATGTTGATTTTTGACCCATTAATAGATTTTTTTAAAGCGCTGTTTCCATTTAGTAAGTACTCTCCCTGCTTGCTAGAAAATGGAGAGCTGCCATGGCACGGTGCTCTGAGCCCAACGCTGTGCCATTGTTTTTTTGGTGAGCACCCATGACGGCATATCAATGTTCTCAAGATCTTTTCAAACGGCCGAAATCGACGTGTTTTTCTAGTGACCAGCCTGGCATTTCACTGGAAACCTACCAGCCTGGCATGTCACTGGAAACCTACCAGCCTTGAGATGGCCGGTAGAAGTCTACTCAAAGCTTTGTATAGTACCATGTTTATGCAGTGGGATATTTCCTGGTGTCAGGAAAGTGCAATGTCACTGATTCCCACAGAATCTATTTATTCCATGTACAGCCAGGTACACAAATGGTTACATCTCCTTCATCTCACTCAGGTTCTCTTCTCTCCTCCTTAGCCTGGTCCAAGCAAACCCTGAGGTTGCCATGGATTCCATTGTGCACATGACGCAGCACATCTCCCCTACACAGCGTGCTGAGGTGGTCCGCATCCTGTCCACCATGGATGCCGCCCCGGCCGCCACCTAGAGCGCCTCCTCTCCCCAGCCTTGCCCCACTGTCTCAGGTGCAGTGGAACTGTGCCAGAAGCTGAGGCTGGAGGAACCAACGGAGGCTGTGCTGTTACAGATGAAAATGATCCTGGAGGGAGGGGGGAGAGCTGAGACACAGGGTAATGGATTTATTTATACGTCTGATATCCAGGGTAATGCATTTATACGTCTTACAGAATGTGTTTGTTGTGATATCTATGTAAGTTCAAAAATGATAGACAAAGCCAAGACCAGAAACTATATAACTAGCATGAATGACGACAAGCTTGGGGACCACACAATTGGCCAAGGTGGAAGCAGCTCTTCATTTGCTATCATAATGAGCCTCTGTCCTATTGGACAGGAAAACATGCATTGAGTTTGAGTGTTTTGATGGCGATTTTGACAATAAAATTGCAGCAGATTGCTGGGAGGGTTCACGAGGGTGGAGGGTTTGCACACCTTTGCACGGCGCACTTAATTACTGATTAAACCCAGGGTAGGAGGTGGAGCGTGGCATTGTGATGGGGATAGCGTGTCGTTCTGCCCTGGGCCTGGAGAGAAGAGCCCAGCAGGAGCCAAGAAGAGGGCCCTATTCAGACCCAACCACCCCACACTGGCCCTGGGGTGAGCCATTGGGCAGGCAGGCGCACACTGATGCGGGTAGAATAGCAGCTGTCACCACCTTTCTGAATGCACCTTACTGTTCTATAGTATACTAAAAGACTGACACAAAAGCAAACACTAATGGTAATTGGTGCCATAATGGTTGAGAATTCCATTTTTCCCTCCCATGGGGTATATTTTTTAACAATTATTGTGTAAGAAAATATGTAAAACATTTAGGTGACTAATTTATTAAATGGCAATCATGTTAAAGAGAACTGAGTAGTGTACACTAGAATTATACATTCAGTATTACAAAAGGTGTGATTTTAAAATGTTCTGTAAATTGTAGTTTACTTTATTTTGAGACGTATTTTCCAAGGAGAAAATGGGTCGTCACTAGTTAGCACAGCCAAAAAGTCATTATGGCTAAAACCATGCCTATTTCTACAAGTTTTAACCACATGCCTAACCTTAAAGACCAAAAAGCTACGATATAGCCACTGTGACTTTATGGCTGTGGTAACTAGTGACACAGAAAATGATAGTATTGTGTAAACATGGTTATGCTCATTGAGGAACAGTGATGGATCCTGGATACTGTAGTTTCTTTATGGCAAAGTGATGGTGGCCTAGCTGCTGGAGAGCCTCAAATTTAACATAATATTTGTTTCAATGTCAGGTAAAAAATTGATTTTGCAATGTAGGATGACTTCATGCACAGTGCAAAGTTATATTTGTCTATTGCTGGTAGTCCTGTTACTAATGAGGTGATTGGCTGAATGAGAAAGGTTAATGTGTTTACTGTAGTGAACCCGAATTACCTCAGTTCAAATTTAATAAAATACAACTTACCTGGTTTGACAGATTTGTTTTTTCAAGCGGAATGAAACGCAGCAAGATTGAGTTGGCATTTCAAACTGCATTATTACTAAATTATTTACCATTAAATGGATCATCACAACAATGTAATTCTGCCAAGTTCAGCGAGGAAAAAGTATTCTTAGGGAGAGACATTTTTCGGACTACTTCGAAATGATATTCTTTTCTCATGCAGGCATCAACCCACAGATGATCAGTGGCACTTTTTTTCCCCAAACTTCAACAGTCTTAAAAGAGATGAGACAGATCAAACAAATAGTGAGGGATCCATCTCATCCCTTGTTTTTTTCCCCCGTCTCACTTTCATATCGTCCCCTTGGCTCTGTCAACTCTATTACCATCCTACCAACAAATATGTAAGACAAATTGAGTTGCATACACCCAATACCCATCACAATTATGGGAGGCCCAATAAGAAAATGAGTCATTCGGTGGTATAATTGGAAATGTGCCTTGCCTGGTCTCTCCGGTCTCCCAGAGGGCTTTGCTCATTTGTGGAGGCACGCTAGGCTGGCTAATTCCAGCACTAATCACTGACAAACTGCAACATCAGGCCCTTCCTACTCCTATTGGAGCAGAGAGAACAGGATTGTTTGGAGAAAGTTAGAGGAATTGCTTTATGCAGGTTTGGCATGGCTGCTTATTAGGTTGCAAGTGTTATCCCCCATAAGTTTAAAAAAACTACACTCCAATAAAACATTTAATCACCAACTAAATCTGCATTTGTTAATTTCCCCTCCAATAAGTCAGCAGGCAGAAATCACCTTGGTATTTATTCACAGAAGGGGGACAATAGAAACAAGTTGGCAAAAATGTAGTTTTTCCTGACAGTATCAAAATGTGTAGAGAAAGCAGTCTCTTCAAGCCAAGTCCAAACCAGTCAGGTCCAGTCTGAACTAAACTTGAGACTGATACTGTCCATAAGCTTTTAGAGGAGCAGAACTGGACCAGAAGAGGTGTATTGTGTTCATCTCCTGGGTGCTTTCTGTCTTCTGTGCTGTCCACCTCTCCTGCTCGCTCAGAGCATGTCACTCCCGCACCGCACTTTCAGCAAACGAGTTCTTCCCGAATAGTGAGCGAAACAACTCAGTCCTACACCAACAAGAAAAATCCAAGTTTAAACATGACTTTTTTTTGTCAAGAATAATCATGGTAAAAGTATTATCAAACCTGGCTGTCACCAACAGACTGAACAGTTGAATGTGACTAAAGAGGAAATCTGTGGGTGAGAGAAAAGAAAGGGAGGAGAGGTTTCGATTCATTGGGAGAAGGAATAATTCCACATTCATGCGTCTCAACGACTTGACGGCACTTGAGAGACAATGCCAGTGACCCAGTTGCAGGATTCCAATTAGGGGGGTAATATGCAACAGTCCAGATGAGAGGAGAGACAAAGAGGGGTCTTTATGGAGCCCAGGGCCTTCTGATTACTGCGTGAACACAAGTGCCTGTCACTCTGTCTGGGGCTGGCCTGCCGATGACAAAGAGCAGAAACACACAGCCAGGCAGGGATGGAATCAGAGGCCCCAGCTGCTCTCCATCTCTGGACTGGACTGCCTTCCTGCAGACTCATCTCCCCTAACCAGCTCAGTCATTTCAATCAGTCAAATGTTCCAGTCAAAGTGGCTCTACTCAGACAGGCAGATAAATACGGCCTAATTTTGAGACGGGGCTGGTTTAGTTTGTGTCCGACTATCTGCACATACAATTATTTTCTACATCCATAAAACATGTTCAGCGTATACATGCAAATGTACAGCAGGTGAAGCCTGTGCATTATGAAACAGACACTAGATGGCGGTATGTGATGTCACATGTCTCAGTTAATTGTGTTGAGATGATTAAAAAGAGTCAAGGGAGTCTGTTAGCCTGCACTGGTCTAGTCTGAGTGCAGACAGTCATGTTAAGACTGCTTGTGGGTCATCTTCAATGGGATAGGACAACAGCCAAAGCTCCCACACTGCAGTGGACAACCATACCGATTTAAAATCTATTACAAAACTGGGTCCACTACAGCAAAACTAGTTCCTGTGTAATGTGTTGAGTTAAAGAGGGGCCTTGTGTTGCTCTCAAGGGGCAGCCAGCCTGTATCCAGCCACAGGAGGGACTTAATCCCCATTTGAAATGCGCCACCAGGGTCAAGGAATACAATACACTCTGATCATCACCACGTAATGCATACATTCTCATTCTGCCTGAGCTCGGTAAACATCAGCTGGAGAATACTGAGGAGCACCGGGATAACGAGGGCAGAAAACCCAGGCTGATATAGGACTGACCGTCTCTGTGTGCGCAATGGACAGAAGACAAGAGACAACAGGGGTGTGTTGAAGGTGCAGCCTGCCTAAAAATTGCATATCCTGTATGTCACATGCCGATGCAGAAATGTGCCATGATGAAAGTCTCAATACCTTCTAGAGGACTTAAATGTGCATGTCATGTATGCATGATACACACACCACCCCCCCCCCCTCTACATTAACATTCATGGAGCCAGTGGAGCATGGCAGGCTGCATCCGTAAAGCCAGCGCAGTGGTAGAGGAGCGAGGGAGGAGGGGAGGTATAGGGGGGGGGGGGGGGGGGGGGCTGTGCCAGGGCATTCATTCCCAAAGGTCAGCCAGTGTGGCTCTCTGGGAAAGGTCAACGGCCAGCCTGATGCAACGGCCATACATCACCATTATTACTGTAGGCCATTGATTGCTATGGAAATGAGGTGGGAGGTGCACGCGGGCAGGGCTGGGGCAGCCCATTGTGCAGTCATTACCATGTTTAGAATGCCTGTCGTCTCACAGCGAACACAACACCTCCGCTACTCCACCTGCAGTATAGACTGGAAGAGGACAGATAAGAGAGAGAGGCAGAGGACGCGCCTAGCCATTTACTGTCCCCTCCGTCTCAGGTGTACGCTGAGAATCAATATGGGCCCACTAGCATGTGGAAACTGCGACACTATGTCCTTTGTAAACTCACGTACAATAGGACAGTCAGCAGCCTACACATTACGACTGAAGACCCTGTTCATCTCATTTAGAAATCCCGCCAACTCTCACCGGCCAGCGGCAGAAGGTACAGGTACAGGGGGAACAATGCGGGTGTGAGAGCAGGCAAGCAAAGCAGGGCACAGGGATTGATGAGAGGGTAGCTGTCCAGGGGACAGATGTATGGCTGTGACAGGAGAATAGAACACAGATCTGTGACTAACAGCCCCAAGATAAAGGAGGAGGTGATGGGTTGAAGAACAGGTCAATATTGGCATGCCAGCGGTGAAGTGCGCTGCCATTACGCCTGTGACGCGTCAACAACAAGGTGCTCACCGTGCGCCATCATTCATGGAGAGGTGGTCGATGGGGGCCATGAAGTTCACCAGCTTACTGTGGACGTGGAACCTAGACAGACACACGAAAACACACACACACACACACACAAACACCATCAGAAATAGAGCACACACACACATTCAATTATGTAACGGTGGTTTGTCCATTAAGAAATGTGAGTGTTTGAGTCCATTTGTTTGTGCTGTGTGCCTGTGTGTAGAAGATAAACAAGAGAGAAAAACCATGGGTACAAAAGGCCCTAAATAAAAGGCTGACCTTTCCACTTGGAATAAATGGAGAAAACAAACGCTGTAATTGCAATTCTTCCACCGGCAAATAGTTTTATATGTATAAATACAAATGATCAATTTGAGTCCTCAAATATTTAATCAGGCCACATGGAAATGTAATTTACATTAACAGAGGGGGACTTTTTCTATAAAAAAGATAATTGAAATAACTGAAAGGACTATAGATAAACTATAGCATTTTAACCAGCATCGGAGGAAGTAAATGTATTAGGTATTTTCATAAATTCTGTCATTGGAGCCTCCCTGGACAGAGAAATAAAGAGCTTGCTCTGCAGTGGATGATAAAAACAGACCCAATTTATGCCTGTTAGGAGTATTAGAACAAGACGTACAGGGAAACAATGAAACTAAATTATTCTGAGTTTGAATGTGGAGAAAAGGAAATATTCTAGTGAACCTGTATTTCTTCACCATTTCTCCGTTCCCTCCACTCACCTGACTTTGCGTCCCTTGCTGGCCTTGGTGTCCACTTTCTTCTTGATCTTACTGCGGAGCTTCTGAATGGCCAGCCATTGTCTGGAAGGAGAGGAGAGGTGAGGGCCCCGATCAGAAAAAGTCTAGAGGGGTAAACCCCACATCCTAGCATCACACAAACAGATGCATGTACACACACACACACACGTCGCTCACCTGCCCATAGCCACCTGGTCATTGGGGTCTGCAGCACTCGTCTTACGTTCAATTAGCTCTCGCAGAAGCTGAGATGAACAGAGTAAGGGGAGAGGAGGGAAAGAGCGCAAAGGGGGAGACTTAGTTTCTCGTTTCAAAACAGTATTTAGTTTCGTGTGTGTAGACATCTTTACCCCCCTGTTCATTCACCAGAGTACAGAGCACTCCCTCTCTGTCCCAGCAGCAAATCCTTTCACTTAAATCGGAACCTCTTCATCAGTGTCAGCCCAGCAGCCAATCCCAGGACCCGGGCCCAGACCGCCCAGTCTCTGCCAGAATGTACCACTGCTGAGCATCAGCCTCAGTTAGCAGAGCAACAACATGCCAGAACCCCAGAGCATCATCATCACTGGACCTCACAGTACAACATCTTAATGAGCTGTGGTGGAGAGGACAACGCTCATTCATCATACAGTCAGTCACACAATCCACACAGTCCCACAGTACAGGCAGTGGTTCCACTACTCATCCATGTTCCTTTGAGTTCCCCCCCAGAGATAGTAACGCCGTGTCATGACTAACTGGACCATTTTGTTTAAAATCAGCAACCATGCAGCCCTCTCCCTGACCCCCATCAGGAGAGAGATAATCTTCATTAATGTCCTCAATTAATCCCCCGGCTCTCCTCTGCTAGTATGGAGCTTGGTTTTTCTGTATGGCCAGCTCCAGGCCCTGAGACAGGGGAACACTCAATGTACACACTAGTCACAGTGAAAATATATATTTACATACACCTGAGCCAAATACATTTAAACTGTTTTTCACAATTCCTGACATTTAAACCTAGTAAAAATTCCCTGTCTTAGGTCAGTTAGGATCACCACTATTTTAAGAATGTGAAATGTCAGAATAATAGTAGAGAAAATGATGTATTTCAGCCTTTATTTCTTTCGTCACATTCCCAGTGGGTCAGAAGTTTCCATACACTCAATTAGTATTTGGTAGCATTGCCTTTAAAATTGTTTAACTTGGGTCAAACATTTCAGGTAGCCTTCCACAAGCTTCCCACAATAAGTTGGGTGAATTTTGGCCCGTTCCTCCTGACAAAGCTGGTGTAACTGAGTCAGGTTTGTAGGCCTCCTTGCTCGCACACGCTTTTTCAGTTCTGCCCACAAATTTTCTATGGGATTGAGGTCAGGGCTCTGTGATGGCCACTCCAATACCTTGACTTAGTTGTCTTTAAGCCATTTTGCCACAACTTTGGAAGTATGGTTGGGGTCATTGTCTATTTGGAAGACCCATTTGCAACCAAGCTTTAACTGATGTCTTGAGATGTTGCTTCAATATATCCACAAATTGTCCTTCCTCATTGGGAGGGTGTTCTTCGGCTTGCAAGCCTCCCCCTTTTTCCTCCAAACATAACAATGGTCATTATCACCAAACAGTTCTATTTTTGTGTCATCAGACCAGAGGATATTTCTCCAAAAAGTACAATATTTGTCACCAATTGCAGTTGTAAACCATAGTCTGGCTTTATGGCGTTTTTGGAGCAGTGGCTTCTTCCTTGCTGATCGGCCTTTCTGGTTATGTCGATATACAGTGGGGAGAACAAGTATTTAATACACTGCCAATTTTGCAGATTTTCCTACTTACAAAGCATGTAGTCTGCCATTTTTATCATAGGTACACTTCAACTGTGAGAGACAGAATCTAAAACAAAAATCCAGAAAATCACATTGTTTGATTTTTAAGTAATTAATTTGCATTTTATTGCATGACATAAGTATTTGATCACCTACCAACCAGTAAGAATTACGGCTCTCACAGATCTGTTAGTTTTTCTTTAAGAAGCCCTCCTGTTCTCCACTCATTACCTGTAACTGCACCTGTTTGAACTCGTTGCCTGTATAAAAGACACCTGTCCACACACTCAATCAAACAGACTCCAATCTCTCCACAATGGCCAAGACCAGAGAGCTGTGTAAGGACATCAAGGATAAGATTGTAGACCTGCACAAGGCTGGGATGGCCGACAGGACAATAGGCAAGCAGCTTGGTGAGAAGGCAACAACTGTTGGTACAATTATTAGAAAATGGAAGAAGTTCAAGATGACAGTCAATCACCCTCGGTCTGGGGCTCCATGCAAGATCTCACCTCGTGGGGCATCAATGATCACGAGGAAGGTGAGGGATCAGCCCAGAACTACACGGCAGGACCTGGTCAATGACCTGAAGAGAGCTGGGACCACAGTCTCAAAGAAAACCATTAGTAGCACACTACGCCGTCATGGATTAAAATCCTGCAGCGCACACAAGGTCCCCCTGCTCAATCCAGCGCATGTCCAGGCCCGTCGGAAGTTTGCCAATGACCATCTGGATGATCCAGAGGAGGAATGGGAGGTCATGTGGTCTGATGAGACAAAAATAGAGCTTTTTGGTCTAAACTCCACTCGCCGTGTTTGGAGGAAGAAGGATGAGTACAACCCCAAGAACACCATCCCAACCGTGAAGCATGGAGATGGAAACATCATTCTTTGGGGATGCTTTTCTGCAAAGGGGACAGGACGACTGCACCGTATTGAGGGGCTGTATCGCGAGATCTTGGCCAACAACCTCCTTCCCTCAGTAAGAGCATTGAAGATGGGTCGTGGCTGGGTCTTCCAGCATGAGAACGACCTGAAACACACAGCCAGGGCAACTAAGGAGTGGCTCCGTAAGAAGCATCTCAAGGTCCTGGAGTGGCCTAGCCAGTCTCCAGACCTGAACCCAATAGAAAATATTTGGAGGGAGCTGAAAGTCCGTATTGCCCAGCGACAGCCCCGAAACCTGAAGGATCTGGAGAAGGTGGCATTCTCCCAACCGCCTTCAAGAGGTAGTCACCTGGAATGCATTTCTTAAGTTTGAGCCAATCAGTTGTGTTGTGACAAGATAGAGGTGGTATACAGAAGACAGCCCAATTTGGTAAAATACCAAGTCCATATTATGGTAAGAACAGCTCAAATACGCAGAGATAAATGAAAGTCCATCATTACTTTAATGCATGGTCAGTCAATCTGGATTTTTTTTTATCAAGTGCAGTCGCAAAAACCATCAAAAGCACTATGAAACGGGCTCTTATGAGGATCACCACAGGAAAGGAAGACCCAGAGTTACCTCTGCTGCAGAGGATAAGTTCATTAGTTACCAGCCTCAAAAATTGCAGCCCAAATAAATGCTTCACAGAGTTCAAGTAACAGACACATCTCAACATCAACTGTTCAGAGGAGACTGCATGAATCAGGCTTTCATGGTTGAATTTCTGCAAAGAAATCACTACTAAAGGAAACCAATAAGAAGAGGAGACTTGCTTGGTCCAAGAAACACGAGCAATGGACATTAGACCGGCAGAAATCTGTCCTTTGGTCTGATGAGTCCAAATTTCTGATTTTTGGTTCTAACCGCTGTGTCTTTGTGAGACGAAGAGTAGGTGAAAGGATGATCTCTGCATGTGTGGTTCCCACCGTGAAGCACAGAGGAGGTAGTGTGATGGTGTGGGGGTGCTTTGCTGGTGACACTGATTTATTTAGAATTCAAGGCACACTTAACCAGCATAGCTACCACATCATTCTGCAGCAATACGCCATCCCATCTGGTTTGCGCTTAGTGGGACTATGATTGGTTTTTCAACAGGACAATGACCCAACAGACCGCTGGGCTGTGGAAGGTCTATTTGACCAATAAGGAGAGTGATGGAGTGCTGCATCAGATGACCTGGCCTCCTCAATCACCCGACCTCAACCCAATTGAGATGGTTTGGGATGAGTTGGACCACAGAGTGAAGGAAAAGCAACCAACAAGTGCTCAGCATATGTGGGAACTCCTTCAAGATGGTTGGAAAAGCATTCCATGCCAAGAGTGCGCAAAGCTGTCATCAAGGCAAAGTGTGGTTATTTGAAGAATCTCAAATATATTTTGATTTGTTAAACACTTTTTTGGTTACTACATGATTCCTTACATGTTATTTCAGTTTTGTTGTCTTCACTATTATTCTACAATGTAGAAAATACAAAAAAAATAAGAAAAACCCTTGACTGAATAGGTGTGTCCAAACTTTTGACTGGTACTGTATATTTAAGCAATAAGGTATGAGACGTTGTTGTATATGGCCAATATACCACGGCTAAGGGCTGTTCTTGTGCGCAACACAGCGCTCCTGGATACCGCCCTTAGCCGTGGTATTTTGGCCATATACCACAAACCTCCGAGGTGCCTTATTGCTATTATAAACTGGTTACCAACGTAATTCGAGCAGTAAAAAGAAATGTTTTGTCATATCCATGGTATGCGGCCTGATCTACCACGGCTGTCAGCCAATCAGCATTCAGGGCTCGAACCACCCAGTTTTTAATACATATTTTTTCCTCATCCTTGGTCAGGACGTAGGTTAGGAATCTGCATATCTTGCAGTTCCTTAGTGAATGTAACTGTTAAAGCTCCATTGGCGCTACATAATGACTCTAATCCAGTGTGAGTGATTGCTCTGTTCACAGATATGGTTAATGACTACGCCTCAGTTGTACTGAGCAGTGTGGAGAGTCCTTATACAGGAGTCAGCATCACACAGACAGACAGACAGACAGAAAGACACGCACACACAATGGTGATTTATGGCATGCACAAAGTTGCTGACTAAAAAAGTTTAGGTAAATGCAAACATCAGTCCAGCTCCAGCCTGCCGTGAGAGGTTAGCCACATTAGAATGCAGGTATTACTGGAGCATGACTGGAGCATGACTGGAGCATGGAGGGCTAAGTCCCACTGGGAATGGCTCCGAACTGCACTTCCGGAGCCTTCGGACTGGGGAGACTGAGCGGATGGGGCGGTGTCCTCTGAAGGACAAACTACAATAACAAGGGCAGTCCCTGTGCTTCACCCCACACAACGTAGTGCCACCCTATAGCCCTATAGGAGTATCGTGGCAAGCCAGACTCACAACACCATGTGTAGAGGGGCACTTTACCAAGATCACAGCAGGTCGAATTCTGATGCTGCCTATCTCCTGCGCAATAGTCTCTGTCCACTTTAATATGAAAATAAAACGTTTTAGGAATGCTTCAGTCCTTGAGTGTAGGAGAATGTTTCATGCAGAAGGGCTGATTAATTACCTGGTGATAGAAATCGTCATCATCAAAGATCTCCTCGTCCAGGTCTTTCAGATGCGTATTGGCTTTCAGCACCTGCTCTGTCCCCTAAGAGAGAAACAGAGGGAGATAAGAGAAAGCAAAGGAATGAGAGAGCGAGAGGGAAGGTGAGAGCCAGTGAGAGGTGGGGGAGAGAGAAAGCTCTGTCATGTAGCGTTGTGCAGGAGGTGAAGCCATAAACTCCAGATGTAACACCCCAGATAAACAGGCTGCTCTCCAGATAAAGTGGCACCTCTGGAGGAAGGAGAGGGATGGCTGAGCCGCGCGGGGCCCTAATCTAAAACTGCTGAAACAACCCCTCTCTCTCCCGTAATGTATTAACCAACCTGCAAATGCTCCTTGCTTTGAATCATTTTGGGCCGCGACACTGCCTACATTTCAGGTTAGTATAGTTCAGTTGCTGACTAGATTCAATTAAGATACAGAGATAAATGTATCCCACTCAGTTAATGCTGTAACAGCTTAATACAATTAGCTGGAAGGAATCTGACTGAGGGGGGTATCATGGTGACAGCCTCCACCAATCAGAGTAGCAACCTGAACTATAGAGCTTCTTGTACAGTTAACCTAAGGGGGGATGTGTTCTCGCTAGTATGGATACTAGCAGTCAAAAGGATGACACTTGGCTACATACACTATCTGGCAGCCTTCGCAACATGTTTTAAAAATATATATATATATATTTTACCAGGTAAGTTGACTGAGAACACGTTCTCATTTACCGCAACGACCTGGGGAATAGTTACAGGGGAGAGGAGAGGGGATGAATGAGCCAATTGTAAGCTGGGGATGAGTCGGTGACCATGATGGTATGAGGGACAGCTTGGGAATTTAGCCAGGACACCAGGGTTAACACCCCTACTCTTACGATAAGTGCCATGGGATCTTGAATGACCTCAGAGAGTAAGGACACCCATTTAACGTCCCATCCGAAAGACGGCACCCTACACAAGGCAATGTCCCCAATCACTGCCCTGGGGCATTGGGATATTTTTTACACCAGAGGAAAGAGTGCCGCCAGCCGGCCCAGCAACACCACTTCCAGCAGCATGTGGTCTCCCATCCAGGGACTGACCAGGACCAACCCTGCTTAGCTCCAGAAGCAACCCAGCAGTGGGATGCAGGGTGGTATGCTGCTGGCAAATGTTACCTATCCTACATAACCCTCCCTCCTCCCCTCCAGTCTCACCTCTCCCCCTGCAGTGGTGGTCTCGGGTACAGGGGCAGTGGCCTCTAGCTTGCCCAGGACTCTGTACTCGGAGCGTCTGGTCTGGGTGCGTCTCAACAGCCTGTCCTTGTCCATTAGCACCTGTTCCACCTGGATCAGGATGTTTCTGTCAAATGCCCCAAAACCCTGAGAGAAGAGAAGAAGAGTCAGAAACAAGACCGTAACACAGCTACAACATCACTACCCTATGTAGAAAAACAAAGATCATTAGATTATTCCTAATGCAGTATGTCTAGTGAAAACACCAGAACAATGAAGGGGGAAAAAAATGACAATATGAAGTCTGGTTTTTAATTGGCATGTTAGCCCTTGGTTTATGAGAGCTATGAAATTTGAGTGCTGAAGTGTGCTTAGGGACGGATGGTGCTATTATGCACAGTGCATGCCGATGGAACACACACACACACACACACACACACACACACACTGCAGTGCAGACTGGTTAGGTGATAAGAGCTAAGCTCTGTGCAGCTGGTGCATGTGGACGTGTGTCCTTGGTTGGTGCAGATGAGTGTGTGTGTGTGTGTGGGGGGGGGGGGGGGGGGGACCTTGCTGCTCTTTCCCATGGTCAGCTGGGTCTTGTCGTGCCATTTTTGCAGCGTGGCATCACGGTATGGCTGGAAGTCAGCAAAGCGCTTGGCCATGAAGTCTGGGTACTCTGCCATCTCCAGCTTCCGTTTGGGAGGACCTGTCGGTTCCACTGCTTCCTTCCTTTCCTCTTCATCATCACTGTGAATCTCCTCCTCATCACTGTGAATCTCCTCCTCACTATATTACAGATACAGAACAACAAAATAATACTCAACCATCAATTCTAAAGCCATAAGGAGGCTGAATTCAAGGGCATTTCAGAGAAATATTGCATCCTATTCACATTAATCAGGACAGTGTTTCATGTAACAGAGCACTTCATGTTCTGTCTGTGGACGTGGAGGAGAGGCAGTGCTGACCTGTGTGCTCCCCAGGTGTTGCCCAGGGAGATGGGCCTGGTGTCTGGGTTCTGATGGAGCAGCTGGTCCTGTAGCTCCAGTAGAGACCTCTGGAGAGCCTTCAGGGCTTTGTGACCTTAGAACATCATAGAGAGAACATGCTGACAGGACCTTATAAACTAACAGAGCGATATGGGAACCAAGAGGGTAGAGTGAAGCAGACATGTTGTGAACATAGTGTTGTCTGAGGTAAAGTATACATTGGTCTTTATGAATTTGGGAAGCACGAGTTAACTGTGAAAGTCAATTCCTCAATATTAGCCCCAAAAACGTATATAAATACACTGAAGTTATGCCACATAACAATAGAAAATATGCCTCATAACTTCACTTGTCCAACAAATCTATAGAAAGTATTGCCCCCAAGCAGGACTGATTAAAATCCCTTGGAGCAGTCCCGCCCCGGCTTTTGTTAGTCCACATCTTGTCAACATCCACTAAAACAAATTTTAGAGAATTTGCCCTCCAAATCATAGGGCGTAGGAAAAGAGAGGAGGTGGGGAACACTTATGACTCTGTCCTCTTCAACTTTAATCAAAAGTACACTGGCACGCCGGAGCCCCCTCCCTCCCTTTCATAATAATGGGCCGCTAAAAATTCAGGAGGCAGGATCCACATCAATCACTCGCCAGATTTGAGTCCAATGCAATAAATATGTAAATGAGGCGAAGCCAGTGTCTCGTAGCTTTGAGATCAGCGCGTGGAGGAGGGAAAAAAGGAAAAACTGGATTAATTGCCCATGGCCAGAGGAATCCTATTACTGTAGGCATTGATTATAAAATTGTATGAGTGATTTTCATGAGGGAGGTGGACTACCACCATGCCTTGAGCAAAAAAAATAGTATTAGAAGAATCAGGCCAAATCGGTCAGGTTTAAACAATAATGAGAGAAAGGAAAACTAGCTTTCACATATGATTCCACTGTGGAAACCAGAAGGATTAGGATATTTCTTACAACAAAAGAGTGGAAATGTTATTTTGTTATGACAATCTCCTTGTAGAATTGTTCTCACGACAGCCTAGCCTATTACTAGGCAAATAGTTGAAATTATTTTCTACCCACTAATTACTACAACCATAACACTAGCACCCAGCTCGTCCATTAGGATTAAAAATTCATGTTTCAAATGCCATTGCATTTAAAGTAACTTATTTTACGCACTCATGATCATTGCATATGCAGGCAAGCGATACAAATGTTCTACATTGAGTCTGGGAGATAACACGTCTAGACAAAACATTCAGTACTATCACCACATCATTTACAGGGTTGTAAACTTTGTTTGTAATGCATGTTATTGTCCTATGCCATTTTCTTTCTTTTCAATTTTCCCCTGGAGAACAATAAAGTTAAATTAATTTCATATTGTTGATAGCTGTAAAAAAAAAATTAAAAAAAAGAAAAATGTAATGCAAGCAGAAACAAAACGCACTCACTATTCTTCAACGCTCCAGCAAACTCTGCTCCGCCCCTCTTCTTGAACTCTGGGAAGGTATGTGGTTGTGGCAGCTTATTGGCTGTCAGAAGAACTTTCTGCATTTTAATTCGCCCCTCAAGTAGCTGGTCCCAAAGAGCTGTGGAGATTTAATAAAATAAATGACATGGTTGTCTACTGAGAAAGGGAGGTGATAAAATGTGCTTAAAGGTATATTTTAACTTGACTTTGTCAGAGTTCCAGTGGTGTGGGATAGTCATAGCCAGCTAGCTAACATAGCATCCCTCTGTTTGAGCCAGGTGTATGAATAGGCAAAACTAGCTCATGGTGAGAACCATGAGCCTCCTAGGTTTTGTATTGACGTCAATGTACCCAGAGGAGGACTGAAGCTAGCTGTCCTCCAGCTACACCATGGTACTCCCTACAGAGTGCTGCTGAGGCTACTGTAGACCATCGCAACAGTGTGTTTTAATCAATTATTTGGTGACGTGAATATATTTAGTATAGTTTTATGTAAAAATGATAACTTTAATGTTTTACTATTTGTGTTTTTTATTAAATTCCCTGAGGATGGTCCTCCCCTATAACACAAATACATACCAAGTTGATCTTTCACAGCTTTCCCTTTCTCCACCTCTTCATCCACTTTCTCTTTAGAGAATGTCATCACAGCTTCCACATCGTCAGCTTCATTCTCAATCTCCTCCTCTTCACTCTCTCCATCCTCATCATCACTTTCTTCATCATCATCATCTTCACTCTCTCCAAGATCATCCATTCCCTCTGTTAGCTTATGGAAGTCTGTCACTGAGGAAAGTGTGATGTCAGTCTCCTTCAGCTTAGACACCAAGCTTTTCATTTTAGCGATGTCACTCTCAATCTCTTCATCATCATCATCTCCAGCTTCAGTCTCTCCATCCTCCAGATCAGCATCGTCATCTTCTTCTTCCTCCTCCTCCTCTTCGTTTTCATCATCATCCTCATCATCCTCTCCTAAAAAGACACATTAAATTTGAACGACAACACCAGGATTCAATTTTAGATTTGATGTAAATTAAGAAAAAAATGGATGTTCATACAAATGTAGCAATTATAACTAATGCAGGCGGATACGGTTGTAGATGGCCTTCCACTCAGCACCTGAATAACAGTATGGATGCCGTGTACACAACATCTTAAATGCTGTAATCAGTTGTCTTCGAGGTTTAAATTGATTGCTGCATGGCCCCATGTTTGACTTGCAAATCTCTGCCTTAATCAAGGCATTTTGTTTGGATAAACAGGGATTAGCTTGATTAAAAACAAAGCTATTCCTCCAATGAATAACCAAAAAAAACAGACCACTAGTAGATGTAGGCCTAAGCTATTATACGGTGATAAATCGTCTACACATGATATGACCATGCACAGCTGAGCATAGAATAGAACTGGACTTGATTCAATTGTAAATAAGGAACCAACATCAATCCATTAAAGCTATGGTCTCCTGTTCGCCAGCAATTTGCCTTGTGGTACTAATCTAGGAGACATTACAAAATTATAGAGTCCAGTGTGGCATGAGGCACATTTATTTATATACTAAACAAAAATATAAAACGCAAGTTGGTCCCATGTTTCATGAGCCGACATAAAAGATCCCCGAAAATGTTTCATACGTACACAAAAAGCGTATCACCAGGTCGCAATTGTAAATGAGAACTTGTTCTCAACTAGCCTACCTGGTTAAATAAAGGTGAAATAAAATTTAAAAAATACATCTCTCTCAAATGTTGTGCACAAATTTGTTTACATCCCTGTTAGTGAGGATTTCTCCTTTGCCAAGATAATCCATCCACCTGACAGGTGTGGCATATCAAGAAGCTGATTAAACAGCATGATCATTGCACAGGTTGTGCACATTGTGCTGGGGACAATAAAAGGCCACTAACGTGTGCAGTTTTTTCACACAACACAATACCACAGATGTTTCAAGTTGAGAGAGCATACAATTGTCATGCTGACTGCAGGAATGTCCACCAGAGCTGTTGCCAGAGAATTTAATGTTAATTTCTCTACCATAAGCTGCCACCAGTGTTGTTTTAGAGAATTTGGCTGTACTTCTAACCGGCCTCACAACCGCACGCCAGCCCAGGACCTCCACATCCGGCTTCTTCATCTGGGGGATCGTCTGAGACAAGCCACCCAAACTGAGGAGTATCTCTGTCTGTAATAAAGCACTTTTGTGGGGACAAACACATTCTGATTGGCTGGAACTGGATCCCCAGTGGGTGGGCGTGGCTCCCAAGTCGGTGGGCCTATGTCCTCCCAGGCCCACCCATGGCTGCACCCCTGCCCAGTCATGTGAAATCCATAGATTAGGGCCTATTGAATTTATTTAAACCGACTGATTTCCTTATATGAACTGTAACTCAGTAAAATTGTTAATTGTTGCATGTTGAGTTTATATTTGTGTTCAGTATTGTTCATTTTGAACCGAATGGTGGTCAGTTACATATTGTAAAAGTGCCCCTTACAGAACCACAAGAGGGCAGAATTCTACAAACGACAATTTTCAAATGCAGTGCCAATAAATAAATACACCCAACCTCCCCCCATCCTAAAAGGTAATCATGTATCTGATTGACTAAGTCAAATTAATGTTAATACCCTATTGCTTTTACCAAGCCAACTTTGTCAGTTCGACAGTTGGGCTAATTCCATGGATTGAAGGAAAAAGGGATGCATTTCAAGTACCCAAACCACAGCTCTCTATCAACTTTCTTGACAGGTTCCGTATTTATTTTCACCCATGGTCAGCTGCATTGATTATCCTACATATATGCATTGATTATCCTACATATATGTTTAACATTATTATAAATGACACAATCATGTTCCAACTCACCAGACCCTTCGTTCTCCTTCAGCAGGTTTTTACGAGATGTTGCCTTGCCCAGGTACCGTTTGTCAGTCTCTTCCAGCAGAGTGATAGCTTTCTTCCGGAGCCCACTCAAGGTAACCACAGCTTCATCCTCATCATCACCCTCATCAAACGCCTCAACCACCTTGGCTTTCGTATCTGGAAGGAATCAAAACAGTCAGATTGAGCACTTGTCTCTTGGTCATTCAGTCTTATCTGATCAATATACAAAGTGGCTGGCAACTTATCAGAGCCAAAATGTTACAGATAGGTTAATTCAGACGTCTTTAAAAGAAAGACAAGTTGAATAACTATGACAGGATAAAACACCTTTCCATAATGTCATGTTCATATTGAACCGCAGCCAGGGTGAGAATACTAATCCCAACTTCAAGCATAATTGCTAGCAATGAATAGAAGGTTTAGAGAGAGCGATAAGAATATTAGCTAGCTAGTGACCGCCAACGTGTCGTGAAAAAAGTCAATATAACTAGCTAGCAGCGCCAGTAGTTGCTAGTAGGATCAGCTATTAGAATGGCGCAGTGCAGTGGCTCCCGTCCTACATTCATTGTGCTCAGTTTGAAACTTCAACAAACACTTGGCTATGTTGACGGTTACCAGTTTACATGGTGGTCATCAGAACAGGCTATGGAGAGGTTTTTGGTAAATTGGTGATTTCCGTGTGCTAGCTTGCTTGCTAACTGTCTAGCTTTGCATGCTGTTGCCACGCGCCTACCTGGCGTGTGTGTAATGACGTTATACATAAAAACGGAAACATTGTCTTCAAATCGAAAGCAAAATGTACCTGTTAAACATGACAAACAGTGCAATATACCTTCATCATGATCGTCCTCTGGATCTGTGAACTTGGGCAAAGGATTTAATAAATCTTCCAGCTGTTGTGATATGTGGCCAGCCATCGTTCAACGTACTCACTCACAACTCACACATGTTACGCCTACGTCATCAAGACGCGACTCCCAGATAGAAAGAGAATAATAGAACTGCTACAGCGCAACTTCAATCAAGCAGAGGCCTACGCAATATGGATTACTGAAATAATTAAGATAATGCAGTGTGGATTACTAATATCCGACTTAATTGTAGTTAAACACCGTAAACCCTGTAGGTAAAGTATAACATCTACTAAATGGTAAATACATAATCGACTTTCTATATGTCGTAGGTCTACTTCTATAATTACAGTGCCGCCGCCACAGGGTTGTGACTGACAATATTTGCTGTCAATTCATACATGTAGGACCTAATTATCATGTTAAAAATGTAAATACTGGCGCAGTGGTCTAGGGCACTGCATCGCATCGCAGCGCTAGCTGCACTAGCTTGCCACCAGAGACTTTGGGTTCACGCCCAGGCTCTGTCGCAGCCGGACGCGACCGCACAATTGGCCTAGCGTCGTCCGGGTTAGGGAGGGTTTGGCCGGTAGGGATATCCTTGCCTCATCGCCCACCAGCGACTCCTGTGTCCGAAACGCAGTGCACGCTAACCAAGGTGGCCAGGTGCACGGTGTTTCCTCCGACACATTGGTGCGGCTGGCTTCCGGGTTGGGTGCGCGCAGTGCGGCTTGGTTGGGTTGTATTTCGGACGCATGGCGTGTAGCGATGAGACAAGATAGTAATTGGATACCTCGAAAAGGTGGTCAAATGTAATATATTTAAACAAATGTAAATACTGCATTTGGTGGATTTGAGAAAGAAACAAAATACATATCACAGTTTCTTAATTTACAGTAGCCTACAACTTCCGTAATGCAAGGCATCTCCACAAACCCAGATGCCGCTTATTATCTTCTCAAACGATCTGATGTCAATTTACCTGGTGATGGAGAGCTGAGCAGCAGTGGAGATGTCGATGTGGCCCTCTGTGTACTGTAGTCTAATCAGTGAGTGGATTATGTCCCACTGGTTGAATCAACGTTGTTTCCACATGGAATAGAAGTTGAATTGACGTATGTGCCCAGTGGACTAGGTCTACTGGGCTTTTTGTTTAGGAAAAAATATTGTTTTTTTTTATTTCAAGAAAGAAAATACATTGTTGCAACCACATTTTTTACTTTATTGGACTATGGACTATTCTGTACATGAATCCCGGACGTTGAAGGATGGATGTCGATTAAGGCAGCCCCACGCACCTCTCTGATTCAGAGCGGTTGGGTTAAATGCAGAAAACACATTTCAGTTGAAGGCATTCAGTTGTACAACTGACTAGGTATCACCCTTTCCCCCCTTTCTTACCTGCACACACTAGACACACTTTACCATGTGTAACCAACAATTGCAGCCAACAGTGCAGGCAGCTGCCGACTGACTTATCTACAAAGAACCTTGCATCATAAATAACTACTCATTATTAGTTTCTAGATTAATCAGTCAATCACAATTTACCCATGATACATTACAGTTTTGATGCTCTCGAATAAGGCCAATACCTCTTACACATCACTATATCTTATATCAGTTAGCAGGATACCCATCCTTAAAGGGGCAGTGCAGTCAATAACGTGACGTCCTGTTTTTTTATAATATTTCCACACTATAAGGTGGAAATTACCCACTGAAATTGAGAAAATTAAGATACTGCCCTTTTTGTGTAAGAGCTGTTCAGATGGGATGGAACTTTTGGCCCACATCAAGAGGTCCCAGTGTTATCTGATTATAATAGACCAATGACTGTTCATCTGGGTAAGAGGGTGGGCTCTAGACCATCCTATCAGCCAATCAGGCCTGTGCATGTACAGTGCATTTGGAACGTATTCAGACTCCTTGACTATTTCCACATTTTGTTACGTTACAGCCTAATTCTAAAATTGATTAAATAAAACAAAATCATTGTCAATCTACACACAATACCCCCATAACAACAAAGTTAAAACATGTTTTTCATTTTAAAAAAGAAAGAAAGAAAGAAATACCTTATTTAAATAAGTATTCAGACCCTTTGCTATGAGACTCGAAATTGAACTCAGGTGCATCCTGTTTCCATTGATCATCCTCGAGACGTTTCTACAACTTGATTGGAGTCCACCTGTGGTAAATTAAATTGATTGGACATGATTTGGAAAAGCGCACACCAGTCTATATATAAGGTCCCATAGTTGACAGTGCATGTCAGAGCAAAACCAAGCCATGAGGTCAAAGGAATTGTCCGTAGAGCTCTGAGACAGGATTGTGTCGAGTAAACAGATCTGGGGAAGGGTACCAAAAAAGTTTTGCAGCATTGAAGGTCTCCAGGAACACAGTGGCCTCCATCATTCTTAAATGAAAGAAGTTTGGAACCACCAAGACTCTTGCTAGAGCTTGCCACCCGGCCAAACTGAGCAATCGGGGAGAAGGTTCTTTGTCAGGGGGTTGACCACGAGCCCGATGGTCACTCTGACAGAGCTCCAGAGTTCCTCTGTGGAGATGGGAGAATCTTCCAGAAGGACAACAACCTCTGCAGCACTCCATCAATCAGGCCTTTATGATAGAGTGGCCAGATAGAAGACACTCCTCAGTAAAAGACATAACGACAGCCTGCTTGGAGTTTGGCAAAAGGCACCTACAGGACTCTCAGACCATGAGAAACAAGATTATCTGGTCTGATGAAACCAAGATTGAACTCTTTGGCCTGAATGCCAACTGTCACGTCTGGAGGAAACCTGGCACCACCCCTACGGTGAAGCATGGTGGTGGCAGCATCATGCTGTGGGGATGTTTTTCAGTGGCAGGGACTGGGAGACAAGTCAGGATTGAGGGAAGATGAACAGAGCAAAGTACAGAGAGATCTTTGATGAAAACCTGCTCCAGAGAGCTCAGGACCTCAGACGGGACAACGACCCTAAGCACACAGCCAAGACAATGCAGGAGTGGCTTTGAGACAAGTCTCTGAATGTTCTTGAGTGGCCCAGCCAGAGACCAGACTTGAACCCGATCAAACATCTCTGGAGAGACCGGAAAATAGCTGTGCAGCGACTCTCCCGATCCAACCTGACAGGGCTTGTGAGGATCTGCAGAGAAGAATGGAAGAAACTCCCCAAATACAGGTGTGCCAAGCTTGTAGCGTCATACCCAAGACGATTCAAGGCTGTAATCGTGCCAAAGGTGCTTCAACAAAGTACTGAGTAAAGGGTCTGAATACTTACGTAAATGTGACATTTCATTTTTTTATTTTCACTATATTTGCAAACATTTCTCAAAACCTTTTTTGATTTGTCATGATGGGGTATTTATTGTGTGTAGATTGATGCAGATTTTTTTAAATCCATTTTAGAATAAGACTGTAACATAACAAAATGTAGGAAAAGTCAAGGGGTCTGAATACTTTCCGAATGCACTGTAAATATCTTCACATTTGTTTCCCAATGCCCACACATTCAGACTGAGCATTTATATGGCCAAAGGAGGCTCAGGGAAATAAATTATATTAAAAATACATTTGGAGTTATTTTCATGAAATAAACCCACACAGTGATTTATTAGACATACAGTGATGATTTAAAAAAAATCAAATGACAGGACTTTAAGCCCTTTACTCACCCTACCAATTCATTGACATTACCGTCTGAGATCAGAGAACTGTATTTTATATAATGTTTCCAACAGAAGAACTGAGTTTGGTAAGAGTGCCTTTAGCTTTGCTGCCCCGTCACCCTGAAACCCTTAGCAAACACACTTACAACTAGATCACTTTATTCTGATTGATGAAAGGGGGACTGCTGACCACAGATTGCACATTTTTAAACATGCACTTTTAAGTTATCTTATGCACTTTGCACTGTTTTAGCGTACGTTCTGTGTAATGTTTTATGTTGTGTCTCATGTGTAACTAACTATATGCTGCTTACATGGCCAGGCCTCACTTGAAAAAGACATGTAGATGTTAATGGGACTTCTCTGGTTGAATAAAGGATAAATAAATAAAATACAAATCTCTCAGTTTTTTTCAACATGTTTTATTATACAGTGAATGGTCTTATATGCACTGTAGATCACATAAGCTTAGGTTTATCAGAACAATAAAATACATCATACGAGAGTTGATATTTCAAGAATATAGCAGCTGCTGGTGGCATATTTGACCATCAATGTTTAATCATTGGGACTTTCATGACACAAAATAAAGCATTTTGCACAATGGTTGTTCAATTCAGTGATCTGCATGAAGTCTTTCAACGTTAGACATCCTCATGAAAGAAAGTTCTACAATGTAACTCATTCGGTTAAAAAATGCTACTACATTTCTTGTAGTATGTTCAGCAATTGATGATACAAAGCACTTACAATATTGTGCTTTTATCCTTATTTGGCAACTGTCTATTTGTGTTTTTACATTTCTTCAAAGTAAACACAATAATACAAACTAGCACAGTGAGGAACCACGACCATAATATAAATAGAATAAATACAAAAGTTTGGTTTGTTGCTTGAAAGATGTTCTCCATCTGAATCGAGAGGTTTCAAACAATGCTGATATTCAAACCCCTGAAGTACTGTAAATATATACGTAAACAGTTGACTGTTCTATGTCCACCTCAAACCATTGTCCATCGATTTTTTTTGAAGGTTGACTTCATCTTAAAATACAAGTTATTTTCTATTAAATAAAGGGTTATACAACTTTTTTAAGTTTTCCTTTTGAAGGCAAACTGTCTAGGATTTGGCAAAACACAGAAATATACAGAGAAACAAAAAAATGTATGGAGAAATAAGCACAATTACCAAAGCCTTCCTAAAAGCTTTTGGTCAAAAATAATTTTGATCTGATATGGAGACCGTATGAAAACAAAAGATCTCCTGAACGCTCATACAATATTCACCATTATATGACTGCATTGGAGTCTAGACTGTTACTGTGTGTATCTTTAAATAAAACTGCAACATCAACACAGCAGTACAGGAACTTGGAGACAGGTAATAAATTAAATGCATATACATTTAATTAACGAATGAATAAATAAATAATATAAATTAAACAAGGATACTTGCTCAGGACTTAATTTGCCTCCTAAGTCAATAGTTAACCTTGGCTTTATGATGTCTTGTGGGCTACCAGACAGTGCCTTCGCTCATCTCTGAGGAGGGGTGTGACAGTTGGTTGCTGTATCCGCTGCCGTTGAGGGACAGTGATGTGAAGGGTGTGCTGGGGCCACACATCTCACTGGAGATGCTGTGCATTGACCCAGGTCCGTTGGGCTCTGGGCTAGGTGAGTCCGCTGGATGGTGAGATATGATGTCATTGAAGCACTGCACCTCACTGGATGGGTGATGCCCAGCTAGGTGATGGTCCATGCCCCCTAAAGGGGTGCCAGCAGGGCCAGAGGAGAAGCCTAGGTCCCCTGGGGTCTGGGCCTGTGACGATGGGGGGCCTTGGGTGTAGTACTCAAAATTTCCTCCAGGCCCATAGTATTCACTCTGATAATCTGCAAAAATATACACCCAAATAATTATGAGAAATGCTTGTGTGGTGAAAATAAAACTATACCAAAATGTATTATACTGGTACAACGCCACGAGAATGTCATTTGAATTACAAAAAAGTAAAGCTAATACATTTCCTGTAGTATATAATTTGACATAATAGTGACTTTCAGAATGACAGTATTATAATAACTTAAAACAATGACAACTATTGCCTATAATCGAAAAAAAAACGTATGTTAATTTTAAATGTAGCCTAATTCACACAGTATGCCTAAACCTATTGCCAAAAAATCTATAGAAAATGCATTAAAACACCTCTGAATAATGAATCATATTAGGAATTAAAATAAAGTAAAGGATTAACAGACATGCCTGTGAATGGCTCTCATAGTCAAAATTATAATCGGATCATCTTTAAACACAAAGTTATTTGGGTGGACCATGGTCAATATACAAGACCTTACCACCATAGTATGAGAAATGACCGTTGGGGATCAGCTCCCCGGGTTCGAGTCGGTCGACCAGAGTTCTCATTCTCCTTGGACCGCGGAAGAACGCGTGCCTTCTTGCACCCAGCACGCTTAACTGCTTCATGCGCCGCTCTTTAGACCGCCGGTTTTGGAACCATACCTGCATACCACAAATAACACGAAAAGAGATGATTAAAATGAAGTTTATACGCCGGGCAAATATTTATTTTTTTTGCATCAAAAATGTATGCAGCTGGTCTGATGACATGTTGTGAGATGCCATTTTAATAATCATGACGTGATTAGCCTATATAGATCTAGTATACCTATGTGGGTCCTTGGCTCACCTGTCACTGTTTAGTGACCTTTAACCCTCAGTTTATCTAGCGTCTGTTTCGTGAATACCAGGGATTTAACTCAAATTACAGGCTACAGGTGAATTGATAGGATAGATTTACAGATGTGTTGTCAACCAATGGCCTATAGGGTTTTCAGTTACAATTACCACAGCATATACTAGCCTAACAATTGCAACATAATGATACCTAATGAATAGGCTAATTTAAAAATCAGAAAACAGAGTCATTTGCATTGATATGCATATAGATAGATGTCATAAAGCATTAAGAACGTCAGGAGAAGGTGTGCATCTGCACCACTTTCGTGGTGACCAGTCTGCATATATCTTGCCTTCTGCCATTATTGACGAAGGTGCCATTGTTAAAAATACTTTCTCATAGACGAATACTGAAAATAGACATCTATCTGATTTGACATGTGTTATAAACTAAAGGGAAATAGACTCTTACCTGGATTACTCTCATGTTGAGCCCTGTCTCCTGCGCCAGCTGTTCTCGGATGTGCCGGGTGGGTTTTGGCGTGGCCGCGAAAGCAGCTTTGAGGACCTCCAGTTGCTTGGCTTTGATGGTGGTTCGCGGCCCACGTCGTTTCCCCCCTACGTTCTGCTCGTCGTTTTCATTGCTGCCCACCTCTTTATCGGATAAATGTCCGATTTCCGAATCTTTACTATCATCCTGTGGGTCTTGGGAATCTGGAGATAGACTTGGGTCACTGCAAGTCGTGACTGTGAGATGAAAGAAAGACGAAATGAAATGATTTGAAATGTATTCGTATGTCTTTATACTCTTTAAAAAAATAGACAAAAATAAGCGTCAAGAATACAGTATCATTATTAGGATATTATTATTATTAATATTGTTATTGTTAGCATTAGGCAATAGGCATATTAGCCAACTACTTTTAGTCCTATTATTATTGATGGTGATGATAACATTAATGAAGAAAACAATACATTATCATCCCTATAGACCTAATAATATTTTAGGTTTTATATTTTTCATTGTCATCAACAACATTGTTTAGATTTGTACTGTTTTTGGGCCTATCAGGATGCTGTTATCATAATTATTTTCGAACTACATTTTTTTTTAATAAATGGAATATAAAGCAATAGGAAAAATGAGAAAATAATGATTTACAAGAGGCTTCAGAAATATATAGAAATATAAACACGGGTTTGAGGTTCCTAATTGTGATGTGGTTCAAGTCATATTATGTTCCATACCTGAGAGGAGGGTTGTGTCCTTTCCGTTGCTGTTGCTTAGATAATCCTCTTTACAAACAAATTTAAATTCATCTAGAATGTACATTTCCTCTCCGGTGGATAGCTGTTTGTTACACATCATACACGTGAAACAGTTCAGGTGAAACACTTTGCTCTTTGCCCTTCGAACCAAATCGTTGGGCGAGATCCCCTGGGCGCAACCTCCACACTTTGTGCCGAATCTCCTAAAAGAAAGAAAGCAAAAAATAAATACCATCAGCGACTTAACATTGCAGGGCAGACAGAGTAGCAGCAAAGATCTACAGAAAATATTCACATCAGATTACCAACTACATGGCATCGTTATTGGCTAAATTATAGATGTTTACACAAATAACGTGCGTTTTTCATGACGCAAAATACCTGTATTTTCAGTATTTTTACGCTACAAATCTGCTTGATGAGATTCCAAGTGATTATAATGACATATCAATTTCTTATGCTTTATTTTAAACGTTGATCTGGAAATGACAGGCTACACTGATGCTGGGCCTGCCTGCAAGGTAACGAAAGCCAGCCGCTATATTCATTGTACGTGGGCCTATTTCACACAGATAACCAGTTATTCAACCACCGTAAATATAAGATCCTAATTTAGTTTTTTTAGGCTAAATAAATTGTTATAAATAAATATATATATATCTTACATTTAGACCTACGTGTTGTATAACTATGACTATTAATAACTATTATTCAAGAAAGGCCACACCGTGTATTATTAGGCTATTGAATGGAGATAATTCAAACATTCATAAAAAATAAAATAAAAACCTTTCCATTATTGAAATACATCCTATTTAATGCTTGAAAATAACAAAGCCACACTTAATTGTTCAATTTTGCATTGTGGCCTATTTATGTAAATTTATGTGTATTCAAATAGTTAACAAACGCGTGTGGACTGGAGGTCTGTGATTGCAGTGTGTGTTTTTTCAAGCTGATTTATTATTCAAATCCACTTATCACATTTTCACTAGAGTCTCAACAAACAAACGGGTGTGCGCCGACTGATTGAACTAAGGCGGGATACACTTCCGTCAAGAATCCTGGCATAATTCTCATCCCCGCTTGTCTGGCAGCCTTTCCTTGTAAACAAAGGACGATTTCCTTGAATCCGTCACAGAACATGGTGATATATGCTTATAATGTATCAGCTTTTGGTGGATCACCACACATAATCGGGGCATACTGTCTCTGGTTGGTTAAATTTATGTCGCTCATGAGGATAGATTAAACTATCTCTAAATTGACACTAAGCATGTAACCATGTAGCAAAAACATAATCTTGCAATCGAATTTAGTCATTTAAAACTTGTGTTTTACATCATCTGTTGTTCATTTGCATAGTTCTGCTTAATTGGTACCCAAAAGCAAAAGCTATAATAATAATGAAAGCCATGCGCCCAGGTGTGCTTACCTAAAAAAGTCGTTTTTGCAGTACAGTCTCCCTTCCCGTGAAAAACATTTTTCTGTCAAATTGCATTTACAGTCACAGCACTGCACGCACTTGATGTGCCATGGTCTGTCCAGAACATTGAGTAGAAACCTGTCCAGAATAGGTCTTTCGCAGCCGGCACAGTGAACCATGTTTGGATAATTCCAGCAATTCCCAGGTTGAACGTCTTCCCTGTTTGTCCCAAATCAAAGCGATGTGGCTCCTTGGTTGCTTTGTTGATTTGGAAAATGACCTGCTCTAATCCACTCCTTCGACAATCCAGAGTATGCAGCTCATCCAGACGAATCTCTTAACAATGAGTTAGCATCATCATATCCTGTGAGCTCAAATATTATTGCATTCCTCTCGCATGCACAGGACAACCATAGGCTATACAAAATAGTATCAATAAAAACAAAAACGAACAAATAATTTAACAAAGTGAATACATTTCACAAGCAAGAATGCAAACTTGAGAGCAGCAAGGCCTCCCCTTGTCCATCAAGATGAGCCGAGAGGAGCGATCGTAGGCTAATATGATTCAGTGAATCTGAACAGGCATCATGCCACTACAATTACGCACGAATACATAACTGCCACCACACAGCCAATGATTACTGCCAAAGCAGAAAGCTACAACAAATATGATCAAATCTGTTAAATTTATTGTAAATTCTGTAATATTCCTTCGATTCTTCGAGTATAATGCACTCTTTAGTCCAAGCTTCAGTAATATGCGTGCCTCTGAAAGCGCAAGAACTAGCCTTTATCCGAACCTCCTGACGTCATGTTGAAACAACACCTATCAGCAGCTTGCTATTGGAGTGGCAATTACTGTGCCCTCTAAACTCTGCCGTACGGACCCACTAATAGGGAACAGAGGACTATTGCCCCATATCTTTGAAACGGTCGTATTACGGTCGTATTATTTTAGAAAAGCAATTTTCCCTCGATAAAGCAAGCATATAGCCTATTCCAGGTCGAAGCGCAGCTAGGGTCTCCGGATAAGATACATTTAATAAGGTACAGTATTTCATGAAAACAACCGCTTTTCTTGTAGCTTAAAGTCATTTTGGCAGAGGAAACGAAGTTCGTTTTCGCCTAAAATGATTTGTAAATATCACTTAGAAGTCTATCATTATGGATAGGCCTATATAGTTTGTTTTCACGCCTTTAGAGAGGAAAGAAAGTGAATAACGCGGACACTAAAGTTCACAGATCGATTAATAAAACGAATATGTATATCTGACACAGAGATATTTAGATTGTTCAATTAGAAACATACGAATAAACACCCGAAATATGTGACAGACTTCTCACTTGTCTGAAAGGAAACCAACCCACCTCAAATGTGGCAAAAGGACGAGGCAAAACGAGAGGTAGACTACTTTGTGTTGTCAGACTTGGATGATAATTACATTTTATCATTACTAAAGTGGGCTATTAAACACCACATTAAGAATGAGTTTGTATAACACTAAAAACTCACAAATAGTTTTTTTTTAATTAATTGTCTTCATTTATGTTTCATTATATGGCTCTTAAATTCAAACACTATCTGAATGTTTTTCACAGAATAAACCAATTTCAACCTCCTGAAATGAGCATGATCGTTGATGACTGTATTTTGATGTCTTCAATATGTAGGGTAGCCTTTATTTTGTCTAACTAGAGTTGAATAACATAATTGTTATAACCTTGCTATCGACTACAACAAATTGTTAATTATTATAGTCAATTGGGGCTATTATTTATTCACTATTTAGGTCTACTCTGTGTACATTTTATTTGCCTGCATTGTTTTCCAAAATGTCTCTTTATAATACTGCATTAAAGAAACATAGCGAAAGAGTAGCCTATAGGCCTGCCGCCTGAGAATAAAACTGTGGCGCCGTGACAGAAATGACAAATCATCATGACTTCATCCTCTGCAGATGAGGGGAGGGAAGGGCTCTGGAAAGTCTGAACACGAGCTTTATAGATTAATGTTTCCCTGCGCTTATTCTACATTTCTGGTGAAAGAGAAGGATCAATAATGATTATAATATAATGTCTAGCGATAGGCGCTCCCTGAAAGATATTATCGCGCAGTGGGCAATGCACTTGGGACAGTCTGCTGGGCTGGGAACCGGGAGATAGCGGATTTTCATGCCCAGACTCCCACCGGCCACAGCCCTGCGCGCTCCTGATATCTGTTGCCCAGGGAAATGTATAAACAATCAACCATGTGGACGACTGGAATTGTTGTGATATCGTCCCATTCAGACTGAAATATAAATCCAGGTCTATTCTTGTAGGCCTAGCTACTCATATTTTGTATTTATTTGTATAAGCTAGTGTACGTGAGCAGCCTTTATACATTTGTAGGCTATGGTAGGCTATGATAATGAATTAACTGGATCAAATAGCCTACAACCTTTAGTGTAGTCTGCGCTAAAAGGTACGCAGTTTATCATAAGATTGAAAAAAATCAGGTATGAAAACAAGCTGTAAGTAATGATCTTTTGCATGAAAATATTAATTAAATCCGCGAGGAAAAATATATGTTTGCATTTGCATTGCAGCTATTGAGTCTACAGAACAAAAATAGTGGCACAAGAGAACTTGATTGAGTGGAGTAGATTATGGGGGGCTCGCGCATGAGAATCACCACCTATTCCATTCTCCTTCAGAGCCTTGTGTGTGTGAAAGTACAGACCTTGTCGAAGATAGAGCCACCACCGGTGGACGGGCTTAATGTTATAGCCCATAGATCAGCAGAGAGGCGACGCTTTATTTTCGCCAGGAGAGAGATAGTTCACCACCGCCTTGCGGTTTTATGTTGGGGATGTGTCAAGCAGATGAAAAGAATGGCTAATGCATAAGCAAAACTCGGTGGTCCCTGCACTACGCGAATTGAGATAGGGTCTGGTGAGGATTTAGGGTCGGTGCGAGGCCCATGCATTTTGAACTCAAGGATGTAAATTGATAGTGTAATTCACACATACGCATGCACACGCGCGCGCGCGCACACACACACACCATAAGTAAAAAACCTCAAACATAAATAGAATAGGCCTAATTCTGTTCACACATTCAGCAGTCAATATTCAATAGTCTTACATTGTAAATATTGTTTTTCACGCTGAAATGATTTATGGGACTCTGGAAAACTATTATTCTTGCAGTCTCAGGTTAACTCAGCACTAATAATAAAACTGTATTTTTTCTTATTTTTGGACCAATCAATTCCACACGCACAGGGTCTATTCAAATGGCTGTGGCTGTAGCTGATGGATGGCTGAGTGCTGAAGTCTACCTCTGTATCCTATACCCAGAGGCTGTGAGAACCTGCAAATCACCCAAACCCCACAGTACACTGGGGCCCCATCATTTCAAACACATTGCTGTTCCCCTGGTTACGATATATTTGAATAGATGCATGTGAGATGCAAGCAGAGAAAAGGCCTGTGCACTTGAGAGAAATGAGCGGCGGCTGATGGGAAAGACCTGGCTGTCAGACCTGCTTCAAGTACCAAAACACAATATGCAATGCATGCAGTTCTTATATCAAATGTGATATTATTCCACAAACATATGAATAACTTATTCCCAGAAAGGATCTGTTGATGAACACCTACTGTCAAAAATAACAGGCTGAATTTTAACTTTATACTAAGATTTACATTTAGGCCTCCAAGACGTTCAATTCCAGAATTCACCCCTCTCCATTGAACTGAAAGACGCCCAATAATCCTACATAACCCCCCCCCCCCCCCCCCCTCTTCATTCCCCCTAGAATCCGAATGTTACCCTCCTTTGACCCTGTAGAATCTCTCTGTGTCACAGTGGGTTACTGTTACTAGTAATACTCAGAATCTTCCCCACACTGAGCGAAGCCTTCTATCCTGACTTATACCACTCTGATCATTCTATTTCACAAGGGGATTTCTCTACTATATCCAGCAGAGTTACTGAGAATTCCTCCTCACCTCTGTTCTTACCTTTCACCTCTGTTCTCTGTCACACTACTGTCTATCCCTGACAATGTTACTGTAATGACCAATGCTGGTAGGAGGGAGTGTTTGATACAGTGTGATCTGGTCTTGTAAAGGACGTATTTGCTAGCCACAATGTATTTGCTAGCCACAATTCAAATGGCCTTTTCATGAATAATCCAATATTCCATTATCCATTCTGCTGAGGTTGCTGTAGTGTTGTCTAACTCCACACAAAGAATCCACAAGGCAGGATACACGGTGTGAACCTATCAGCAATCCCGATTGACTCTCTAACATTTCAAATGCAACGTGCACCAATATGAGAGACCTCTCGGTACAGAAATCTGTTGCAACAAGTCAATGGAAAGTTTGCGGATTGAAAATGATTTGCTTGGTGGTATTGGGTGCTGCTGTGCTGTGGGGCTGGGAGTCTCCAGCTGGGTTTGTGTTCGTCCCTCTGTGGGAGAGAGCGGGGTGTTGATTGGAAGCCTGGCTCAGTATACTGGCCCCCAGCACCACTCCAACACACAAGAGGTCTGAACAGCTCTGGAATCAGGCAGGGTGCACACTGTTTGTTTTGGAGTCAGAAAGCATCTCATTAGTGCATGTTAATTGCAGCTAATTGGCTCTAACGAGATGAACAGACAACCCGGTGGGATCATTCATACAAATAATTTGTAGAAAACAAAATTAATTACTAGATGCTAATTAAAGCCAATTAACACTGATTAAGCAATGCTGGTTACGATATGGGGAAGTGATAGATAAAAACAGTAAATAGAACAAATCTGGAAATAAACAGCATAAAATAACAGCAACATATTAACACGTCTAGGGCTCACGAACCCTCTGAAGTAAGTTGATCTTCACCTGCATGTACAGCCCTTCACCCGCTGTTGTTGATCTAACAAACAACGTAATAACTCATGTTGCTCTCTCAGCTGATTAATCGGAGACTCTCCTATATTGTCAATCACACTTCACCAGAGCTGGATCCGCTAATCAACCACCACTCTGTTCTAAAATTCATAATGGCTTCACTGTAAACACCGCAAAACTAAGGGCCTCACCTCAAACGACGGAGAGTGATGTGGAGAGAGAGAGTGAGATTGTATGTTCACACTTGTTGCAGAAACAGGGCTGGGTGAAAGAGCAGATGGTTTTGTCTTTGTTGTGGCCCTTTGTTAATGGTGATTGTCGTGGTAGCAGGAATCCCATGGCAACTGGCTCTCAGATATGGGCTTGTGGCTCAGCTGCCCTGCTAGTCCCAAAGAGGTGACAAATAAAGGTTTGGAACACTTAATAAAACCAAGACAAGCCAATCGTGTTGCGTGTATAACATGTATTCATAGAGGTAGTTAGTTCTATGAACATGAGATAGCTGTCAGGCTCTACTGAGACAGGATTTGAAATCCGCATCACCTCTTTCTGGACAGCTCATTAGTGTATCCTACACTATATATACAGTACATACAGTACATACACTATATATACAGTACATACAGTACATACACTATATATATATATACAGTACATACAGTATCCTACACTATATATACAGTACATACACTTTTTATACAGTACATACAGTATTTACACTATATATACAGTACATATAGTACATACACTATATATACAGTACATACAGTATCCTCCACTATATATACAAAGTATGTGGAAAGCCCTTCAAATTAGTGGATTCGGCTATTTCAGCCACACCCGTTGCTTACTGGTGTTTAAAATTGAGCACGTAGCCATGCAATCTCCATAGACAAACATTGGTAGTATTGGTAGTAGAATGGCCTTACTGAAGAGCTCAGTGACTTTCAACGTGGGACCATCATTGGATGCCACCTTTCCAACAAGTCAGTTCGTCAAATTTCTTCCCTGCTAGGGCTGCTCCTGTCAACTGTAAGTGATGTTATTCTGAAGTGGAAACATCTAGGAGAAACAACAGCTCAGCCGTGAAGTGGGAGGCCACACAAGCTCACAGAGCGGGACAGCTGAGTGCTGAAGTGCGTAGCGGGTAAAAATTCACTACCAAGTTCTAAACTGCCCCCGGAAGCAACGTCAGAACAAGAACTTTGTCGGAAGCGTCATGAAATGGGTTTCCATGGTCAAGCAGCCGTACATAAGCCTAAGATCACCATGCGCAATGCCAAGCGTCGGCTGGAGTGGTGTGAAGCTCGCCAACATTGGATTCTGGAGCAGTGGAAATGTGTTCCCTGGCAGTCCGACAAATCTGGGTTTGGCGGATGCCAGGAGCACACTACCTGGCCGAAAGCATAGTGCCAACTGTAAAGTTTGGTGGAGGAGGAATAATAGACTGGGGTTGTTTTTCATGGTTCGGGCTAGGCCTCTTTGTTCCTGTAAAGGGAAATCTTAACGCTACAGCATACTACATTCTAGACCATTCTGTGCTTCCAACTTTGTGGCAACAGTTTGGTGAAGGCCCTTTCCTGTTTCAGCATGTCAATGCCCCAGTGAACAAAGCGAGGTCCATACAGAAATGGTTTGTCAAGATCGGTGTGAAAGAACTTTACTGGCCTGCACAGAGCCCTGACCTCAACCCCATCGAACACCTTTGGGATGAATTGGAACCCGACTGCGAATCAGGCCTAATCGCCCAACATCAGTGCCCGACCTCACTAATGCCCCTGTGGCTGAATGTTCCAACATCTAGTGGAAAGGGAAAGGGGGGGGAGGGGGGGGGGGGGCATGTAGTGTATGTTGTGAGAGGGCTCGGTTCTGACTAATTTAGACTTAAAGTGGTTCAAAATACAAAAAGTACGAATGCTATTAATTGAATCATTGAACTCATTGAACCGCATAAAAGTAAGATAATCTGATATTTTTTTCATTTAATTATCTCAACATTCTTGGTACTGTAATGCATATTTTGCAGTGATAGTTTCACCTTTTGACACCTTTGCGTGATGTTTAGTTGGAGAGGAAGCAGGGTAAATAACACAAGAGGCACCAGAAGGCTACCTTGAGAGTGTTAAGCAAGGTTTAAGCATCCTGACACACACAACACCTGCACCTCCTGTCCTCTCAGCAAGCAGCCCCGAAGGCCATTGAGAAATGACACACTTCAGCAATTTTTCAGGGCAGCAAGAAGTGGGGCAGCACTAGCCCCCTCAGTGCAGCACACAGCACATAGAGTGCTCAGAAAAAACCAAAGCACACCACAACAGTCCTTGAACACCCCAATATACTGTGTATGCACAATGCCAGTCAAAAGTTTGGACACACCTACTCATTCAAGGGTTTTTCTTATTTTTTTACTATTTTCTACTTTATATGATTATAGTGAATACATCAAAACTATGAAATAACAAATATGGAATCATGTGGTAACCAAAAAAGTGTTAAACAAATCAAAATATATTTTATATTTGAGATTCTTCAAAGAGGCCACCCTTTGCCTTGATGACAGCTTTGCACACTCTTGGCATTCTCTCAACCAGCTTCACCTGGAATGCTGTTGTGTTGAAGTCGGGTGATTGTGGAGGCCAGGTCATCTGATGCAGCACTCCATCACTCACCTTATTGGTCAAATAGCCCTTACACAGCCTGGAGGTGTGTTCAGTCATTGTCCTGTTGAAAAACAAATCATAGTCCCACTAAGCGCAGACCAGATGGGATGGCGTATCACTGCAGAATGCTGTGGTAGCCATGCTGGTTAGGGGGCCTTGAATTCTAAATAAATGTCAGACAGTGTCACCAGCAAAGCAGCCCCACACCATCACAACTCCTCCTACTTGCTTCACGGTAGGAACGAAACATGCAGAAATCATCCGTTCACCTACTCCGCGTCTCACAAACACATGGCGGTAGGAACCAAAAATCTAAAGTCATCAAACAGATTTCCACTGGTCTAATGTCTGTTGCTCATGTTTCTTGGCCCAAGCAAGTCTCTTCTTCTTCTTTATTTATTTATTTAACTAGGCAAGTCAGCTAAGAACAAATTATTCTCAATGACGGCCTAGGAACAATGGGTTAACTGCCTTGTTCAGGGGAAGAACGACAGATCTTTACCTTGTCAACTCAGGAATTCAATCTTGCAACCTCTCGGTTCCTAGTCCGCTCTAACCACTAGGCTACTTGCCTCCCCAGTGTTTTTTAGTAGTGGTTTCTTAGCAGCAATTTGACCACGAAGGCCTAATTCACGCAATCTCCTCTGAACAGTTGATGTTGAGATGTGTCTGTTATTTTAACTCTGTGAAGCATTTATTTGGGCTGCAATTTCTGAGGCTGGTAACTCTAATGAACTTATCCTCTGCAGCAGAGGTAACTCTGGGTCTTCCTTTCCTGTGGTGGTCTTCATGAGAGCCAGTTTCATCATAGTGCTTGATGGATTTTGCCACTGCACTTGAAGAAACTTTCAAAGTCCTTGAAATGTTCCGTATTGACTGACTTTCATGTCTTAAGGTAATGATGGAATGTTGTTTCTATTTGCTTATTTGAACTGTTCTTGATATAATAATGATTTGGTCTTTTACCAAATAAGGCTATCTTCTGTATACCACCGCTATCTTATCACAACACAACTGATTGGCACAAACACAAGAAATTCCACAAATGAACTTTTAACAAAGCACACCTGTTAATTGAAATGCACTCCTCATGAAGCTGGTTGAGAGAATGCCAAGAGTGTGCAACGCTGTCATCAAGGCAAAGAATGGCTTGTTTAACATTTGTTTTAACACTTTTTTGGTTACTGCATGTTATTTTATTTATTTTATTTTTAATTCCACCTTTATTTAACCAGGTAGGCCAGTTGAGAACAAGTTCTCATTGACAACTGCGACCTGTCCAAGATAAAGTAAAGCAGTGACACAAAAACAACACAGAGTTACACATGGGATAAGCAAACGTACAGTCAATAACACAATAGAAAAATCTATATACAGTTTGTGTAAATGTATTAAGATTAGGGAGGTAAGGCAATAAATAGGCCATAGTGGCAAAATAATTACAATTTAGCATTAACACTGGAGTGATAGATGTGCAGATGATGATGTGCAAGTAGAGATATGGTGGTGCAAAAGTGCAAAAAATAAAAAAAACAATATGGGGATGAGGTAGTTGGGTGGGCTATTTACAGATGGGCTGTATACAGACAGGTGCAATGATCGGTAAGCTGCTCTGACAGCTGATGCTTACATGATTCCATATGTGTTATTTCATAGTTTTGATGTCTTCACTATTATTCTACAATGTACAAAATAATAAAAAATAAAGAAAAACCCTGGAATGAGTAGGTGTGTCCAACTTTTGACTGGTGCTGTATATGTAACTGGACAGCTAGAGGTGAACATATATGCATGGGATTTTGCTGTGTTTTCCTATCATTTACCAAATGTGTTCCTCTCATCCAGTTGACTTGTTATCACAATAACTTGCCAAGTGCTTGCCCTGCTGGCAGTGGTTGGTCTGTGTGTGCCAGTACAGTGTGACTGCGGAGGGTAGGGATTGGAGAGGTAGAGCTCTCAGGTATAAGTCTTCTCCAGCCTGCCAGCTATGAACCACCTCCAGCCCCACGGCTTCTGGGAGAGCCCATCAACACCACAGCCAACAGCCACAAAGAGAAGAGGCTTAGCTGTAATCCGTATCGACCACCTCTCCCCTTGTCTGCCAATTCATATCATGGATTTGTCTCGCTCAATGATGTGTATTCATCAAGACACACCCTGTTAGTCCATACCATTGATAGTCTTCAATTCTACCATCATCATTCAGGGCTCTACCAAAACTACCACAAAGGGAGAAAGAATGGTGCAGACAAATAAACATTTACATACCAAAGCCACCCAGGGAGAGTACAGTACATTAGGTTAATGAAGCAGGCTTCAGTGTCTCTAATCAAACAGCTCTGCTCAGTATGTTGGTGAATCAATCAGACAGATCCCGGAACAGTTTTGTCACGGAATATACATTAAAAATCACGAGGGATTTCTCAGCTGACCCTCAAGATGACTTGAGCAACTGTTGGCTTGATGAAGCTGGAGGGCACAAGATGTCAGGCCAACAAGACCTGAGGGTTTGGGCTATGAGGCATTGTCAGTTCATACAATACTGTACAATATTAGTCTACGTTAAGCCATGAGGCTACATTTATGTTAATAATTTGTTTAAGACAGGCAAAGTAATTTGACATTTCAACTAAGATATGTTTTATCTTGTTAGATGGTAAATGCATGCATTTTTAAAAATGGTAAAACATAAAGCAATTTGATAAATATATTAATGTTAGGGAAAAGAGAGGCTAGATGAGAATGATAACATGAGGGAGGACCCAGGCAGTGTGACAGGGGTTGTGTGAGTGATGATGAGAGAGAGAGGAGGAGAGAGGGTTAGGTAGAGGACAGGGGAGAGGAGGAGAGAGGCTCCCCCAGGAGGAGAGGAAGCCTGGGGGCCTTGCAGTGAGAGGGCCCTGGGGACAGTGTGCCTGAAGCCCAGTGATGATGGTGATTGATGCAGGCACAACTCAGACACCCCAGACGGTCAGGAAAATTAAAAGGCTATTTTGTAAAGTTGTAAAGAGCAGAATGTCAGAGGGGCTGATGCGCCCCCTTTCCCCCTCCTCTCCTCTCCTCCCCACTCTGTCACGCTCACACTGCAGCTTCTGTTTGGTCTCTTTAGTGTCATCAACCCCTCAGGGATAGGAGCTGTTATACGCCTTTCACTCACACTGGCCACGTCTGTGAGGCCATGCTGCTTCGCTCTGTGTGTGTGTGCTGTATGTATGTACGTACGTATGTATGTATGTATGTATGTATGTATGTATGTATGTGTGTATGTATGTGTGTGTGTGTGTGTGCAGGAGAGAAAGAGAGAAAGAGATAGAGAAAGAGAAAGAGAGCGTGAGAGAGCGCAAGCGAGAGAGAGAGGTTGATGAAGTATTCAAAATTCAAAATCTGTACAACATCATAGTAGGATGACACTCAATAAAATAGCAATACATTTTGCTAATTAGAATTCTATCATGTTTTGAGATATAGTCCTATCTCGTCCGTATACACTGAAAATTTGCCAATATCAGTCAGACATATGAATTGACTTTCAGTTCCATATACAATAACCCAGACAACATTAAGGCTCAGCGTCTGTAAACCATAAAAGAGGAACTTCCCTCGCATTACTCTCTTATTTGTAGATCATTTCTCTTCAATTTGAATATAATTGACCCGTATGACCTGAGGATGCACCCGGGCCCTGGATGGCAGCCCTGGCTGGGAGCAGCGTGTGTGGGGAGAGGAGATAGAGAGACAGCCTGTGTCGGGGTGGAGGTGCAGCCTACAGGGAGGAAACACACAGCAGAGGTCAAACCTATGTCAAGTGGGGCGTGGAGGCCAGCTGAGCTGCCCTGCCCCATGCTTTGTACTCATTTAAGCAGCCATGGCCAGATACCGGGGGTGCATGGGAGGTGGGTTGGGGTGGGGGTTTTGGAGGGGTTAATAGGGGAGAGGAGGGGTGTATTGGGGCTTGATGAAGCTGGAGGGCATATGGTGCCTGGCCGAAAAGACTTGAGGGTAAGAGAGACCTGTGCTGTGTCCCTGTCCAGAACACATGCCAACTCTCACACAAGCCAATCACCTGCCCCATATCCCCAACCTGTCCGCGTTTAATGCTCCTTTCAGATCAGTTACACAGATATCATGGAAAATATCACTCAAAGTATCATCTTCATTAGATCATTTAAAATGTTGCTAATATTTAGGCGTTCATTGCTAATTGCACCAATTCCATATCCAATCATTGTTTTCAATCTTTTATATTGTTGGATTTTTATTCATGATTTAGTTAGGGTTCTGATATGGGAAAAAATATTCAGCTGGAAGTTCTGGCTATAGCCTCACTACCAACTATGATTTCTCTCCATAACCATAGCGTCAAGCAAAACCCATAGCTATTTTAACAGATGACATAAAATGATAATTTACATTCAATGATCTGATGGGTGATGAGTATGACATATTAAATTAAAATCACAAACACTTAGCAGCTTCCCTTACGCTAACGTAATGTGTGACCTTATTGGTTTCTACCAAGTTATCAGGTTCCTCTAGGTTGTTGGTGTGAGGGTATGTTGTGAAGGACTATATGATGTCATAGAGAGCAGAGTCCTGCTTATGAGGAGGGCCAGTAACCATGGGTGATCCATGTTGGAGCTGTAATCAGGCCTGTGACCACGGCTCCAAGCTGGGTAATATGACTGGCCTGCTTCAGCTTATCATCTGCACCCATGCTACTCCATCTTCTCACTACAGACAACAGAGAGGATAGAACACTGTATCAATCGATCTGTGCTCACACAGAAATGTGCTTCTCAGGGGTCACTGAGTCTGGGTAATATGTACATTGTCAAGTCAATAGGAAAATATTAGCCAAACTGTTGTGCCTGGAGAAGGATAATATGTGGGAAAAATACAGACACAATCTTGGTGTGCACACATGCATGCACACGTCTAGGCTTGTAGTACAAGCATACACGTAGTCACACACACACACACACACACACACACACACACACACACACACACACACACACACACACACACACACACACACACACACACACACACACACATGGCTTGTGTGTGATTCCCTGTGTGTGTCTAGCAGCAGTGTCTGATCTCTGAGTTGTATGCGTGAGGGGTAGTCCAGGATGCTCCATTAGAATAAGAGAGCACCGTGACACACGGGGAGGAAGGAGCTCCACAGACTGGCGTCCCGAGGCAGCCGCCCACCCTTGTGTTTTCAGCTGGCCCCTCTTACACTCGCCCTTTCATCCAGTCCTCTCAGTGGGACCCAGCCCGATCCCGTGCACCAAACAGATGGGCGCCTCACAAAGGCCCCCGCGCTTCAGCAAGCTGGTGTCCTACATGCCCGATTACACCTCAATACCAAAGTTAGAATTGATACAGTGGCTCGTGGGGACTTTGTTTATGCATGTGCGTAGGGCGTAGGGCACGGAGAACAAAAAAGCAAGAGGTAGTTAGAAAGCCATTTTCCTTTCCGCCGTTACAGCGCTGCACGCGTGGAGGAGGAAAATGATGCTCTGGTGAACCTGTGTCTCGTTCTCTAGGGCTGCGTTTGGAGGCAGTGTTCAGGTTAGGTGTGACAGCAGACACATTCATATGCACTCCATGGATTTATGTGCTGCCAGCCGACCATGGAGAATTCGAAGGAGGGAGACTTTCCTTTTATGAGAAGGAGAATATCACTGAGGAGAAAAGAAAATGCTGATTTACTGTGAGACATCCAGTTCAATAAAAAATGAATGAGAATGAACAACATGAATCATACTAAATCAATGAAGATATAATAAATGTATCCTTATCCAACTGTATCCAGCAATACCTTTGTTTCCTCTCAACACCACAGTTCAACATTTTAGGTGGGAATAGATATAGTGAGATAGGGCAGCGGATAAGGTTACATAAATACATTGTTGTATCTTAGGTATTAGGAAATGTATTAACTTTAAATCCATTGCTATGAAGCAGTGTTCACCAACTGGCGGCATGAGGGCCGAATTTGGACCACGGGTGGTTTTATTTGGCCCCCCAAGTTTCTGAGCAAAAGAATATAAGAAATGTACTGTAAAAACACCAGGAAATCAGTTACAAGTGATTTAGATGTAGGATATATTTTCCTAAGTATGCTCACACATGATGGAGAGACACGTGATCGTATACAAATGTAAGCAAGGTTTTAAATGATTATGATAAAATATTATATCTTCCTGCGGTCAGTTTGCAGTCGACAAATTATATGTAATTATGTTCCGGCCCACCGACCATCCGCTCAAGAAAAAAACGGCCTAAGGCTGAATCTAGTTGACCCCAGCTATAAAGTAATAGTATAAAGTAATAGTATAAAGTAATAGTATAAAGTAATAGTATAAAGTAATAGTATAAAGTAATAGTATAAAGTAATAGTATAAAGTAATAGTATAAAGTAATAGTATAAAGTAATAGTATAAAGTAATAGTATAAAGTAATAGTATAAAGTAATAGTATAAAGTAATAGTATAAAGTAATAGTATAACATTCAGTTTCGTATGAAGGGCCACCCCACCTCCACCCGTCAGTGTTGCTTCTGCACCTCCAGCATACGGTAGTACTCAGTCAATATAGTGATTGTATCTACAATGCTGTAAACACCAGCCAAGCGTGCATTAAGTGATAGTGGATATTGACAGGGAGGAGGCAGATACAGGCAAAATAAACCATGAAGTGTGTGTAGATGTAGGAGAAAGAGAGAGGCAGAGAAACAGAGAGAGGGAGAGAGAGATACACACACAGAAACGTAGAGAGAGAGAGAGAGAGAGAGGGAGAGAGAGAGAGAGAGAGAGAGAGAGAGAGAGAGAGAGAGAGAGAGAGAGAGGGTGAGAGAGAGAGAGAGAGAGAGAGAGGGAGAGAGAGAGAGAGAGAGAGAGAGAGAGAGAGAGAGAGAGAGAGAGAGAGAGAGAGAGAGAGACGGGGAGAGACGGGGGGAGTGAGAGAATATACTAAAAGGCAGTAACACTGCATTGGTCACGATTTATCACAGCTCTTTGCCAGTACATTATAATAGAATAGAAATGGAAATACATCATATTTAGCCATGGTTCGTGGATATACACTGCACATGCAGCTGCATGACTAGAAACATCTGTCTACCTACAGAATTCTTATCCACAATGAACGTTTGTGTTTTCTGCTGTGTTCAGGTTTTCACGTGCCTCCCTTTCCCCATCTTTCTCCATGATCCCTGATGGGGTGTCTTCTGTGTGTGTGCGCGTGCATGTGTGCGTGTGTATCTGTAAGCGTGCACATGCTCATGCCTGTGTGTGTGTGTGTCAAAACAGCGCCTTTAGCCATCATATCCACATTTTTCATCTACATAAAAAACAAGCCGGGCTCTTATCAGCAGCCACTGTCCTTTTATTCCTCCCTCACTGCCCCCCCCGCCCCTGTCTGGGCTTCAAGATATGCTAATCGTTGTGTAAGAATATCCTGTCGGATAATTACCATACATTACCCTGTGCTCATCTCCGGATTAATTCTTCATGTGCATAATCGCATTGGGTTTTTTCCCTCTCCCAATGTGAAAGGTGAGCCACGGGTAAATACAAGCTATCATTGATTGAATATCAGCCACATACTGTGTTGACAAATCTTGGCTTCAGGACGCTAGCTGTCTGTAGAGAGAGATCTAAAAAAAATGGAGTATTGATTTCCACAAACTATGCAGCCCAGAGTATATATGTTACCAAGTGGAACATTTCTAAATCATCACCAAAGTAAAGTACGATTGTAAACTGTATTCTGATGGTTAGATATGGTTCTACCTTCTGGAATGTAGATGTCAGAGCAATAACCCTTAGTTAACTGCCAATGATCAGTGAGAAACGGCTTTGAACGGCTTCATTATAAGAAGACTGTTCTTAATTTACTTTAACAGGTGAAACCAAATGAAGTAAAGTTTGATTGAGGTAAGCTTGGAGTAAATTGTGGAGAAACAACATCTATCCTTGTTTGTACCAGATGTGTGTGAGTTGTTTATCAAGCAGCCAGTGTTCCCTGTAGTTCTTATAATCAAATCAAATCAAATCAAAACCAAATTGTATTGGTCACATGCTTTGTAAACAACAGTGAAATGCTTAGTTATGGGCCCTTCCCAACAATGCAGAGAGAAATAAAATAAATAAATAATAGATAATAGATAATAACACAAGCAATAAATACACACTAAGTGACGTTAACTTGGCTGTATACACAGTGCAGGGGTATGTGCAGGGGTACAAAGTCATTGGGGTAGATACGTACATATAGGTACGGGTAAAGTGACTAGGCAACAGGATAGATAATAAACAGTAATAGCAGCGTACATGATGAGTCAAAATAGTTAGCACAAAAAGTGGTCACTGCACATAGTCAGGGTAGCTAGAGAGCCAGGTGGAGGGAAGGCCAGGACAGGCAGGGTGGGGGAGAGGAGTGTCCCAGCTAGGATTAACAATGGACATTACCCTTTCCCTGTGAAAACAGCTGGAGTTCCCACCTCCACTCCCCCTTCACTCCTTTCTTCCCCAAACAACTGACCGCCCTCTTACGAGCTGCACTCTCACTCACACCCTGACTCGTAGACTCACCGTTGGTCACAGGATCACCAAGTCCTGCTTTTACACAAACACACACTCCAAACTCCAATATACATAGTCTCCAATAACAATGCGTAGTTATATTTAAAGTCCCAGTGCAGTCAAAAACGTGGATTTCCTGTTTTTTTTATATGCATACAGTTGAAGTTGGATGTTTACTCGTTTTTCAACCACTCCACAAATTTCTTGTTAACAAACTATAGTTTTGGCAAGTCGGTTAGGACATCTGCTTTGTGCATGACACGTAATTATTCCAGCAATTGTTTATAGACAGATTATTTCACTTATAATTCACTGTATCACAATTCCAGTGGGTCAGAAGTTTCCATACACTAAATTGACTGTGCCTTTAAACAGCTTGGAAAATTCCAAAAATTATGTCATGGCTTTAGAAGCTTCTGACAGGCTAACTGACATCATTTGAGTCAATTGGAGGTGTACCTGTGGGTATATTTCAAGGCCTACCTTCAAACTCAGTTCCTCTTTGCTTGACATAATGGGAAAACCAAAAGAAATCAGCCAAGACCTCAGAAAACTAAATTGCCGAATTCCACAAGTCTGGTTCATCCTTGGGAGCAATTTCAAAATGCCTGAAGGTACCATGTTCATCTGTACAAACAATAGTACGCAAGTATAAACATCATGGGACCACGCAGCCGTCATACATCTCAGTAGGAGATGCATTCTGTCTCCTAGAGATGAACGTACTTTGGTGCGAAAAGTGCAAATCAATCCCAGAACAACAGCAAAGGACCTTGTGAAGATGCTGGAAGAAACAGGTACAAAAGTATCTATATCCACAGTAAAACGAGTCCTATATCGACATAACCTGAAAGGCCGCTCAGCAAGGAAGAAATCACTGCTCCAAAACCGCCATAAAAAGCCAGACTACGGTTTGCAACTGCACATGGGGACAAATATTGTACTTTTTGGAGAAATGTCCCCTGGTCTGATGAAACAAAAATAGAATTGTTTGGCCATAATGACCATCATTATGTTCGGAGGAAAAAGGGGGAAAAAGGGGGAGGCTTGCTAGCAGAAGAATATCATCCCAACCATTAAGAACGGGGGTGGCAGCATCATGTTGTGGGGGGTGGCAGCATCATGTTGTGCGGGTGCTTTGCTGCAGGAAGGATTGGTACACTTCACAAAATAGATGGCATCATGAGGGAGGACAATTATGTGGATATATTGAAGCAACATCTCAAGACATCAGTTAAAGCTTGGAAGACCCTAAATGGGTCTTCCAAATGGACAATGATCCCAAGCATACTTCCAAAGTTGTGGCAAAATGGCTTAAGGACAACAAAGTCAAGGTATTGGAGTGGCCATCACAAAGCCCTGACCTCAATCCCATAGAAAGATTGTGGGTGGAACTGAAAAAAACGTTTGACCCAAGTTAAACAATTTAAAGGCAATGCTACCAAATACTAATTGAGTCTATGGAAACTTCTGACCCACTGGAAATGTGAGGAAAGAAACAAAAGCTGACATAAATCATTCTCTCTACTATTATTTTGACATTTCACATTCTTAAAATGAAGTGGTGATCCTAATTGACCTAAGGCAGGGAATTTTTAATTTTTAAATGTCAGGAATTGTGAAAAACTGAGTTTAAATGTATTTGTCTAAGGTGTATGTAAACTTCCAACTTCAACTGTATATATTTCCACACTGTGAGGTTCGAATAATCCTGTGAAATTGTGAAATTATGATATTGCCCCTTTGTTGTAAGAGCTGTTTGAAAATAAGTTTTGGTGGGAACATCACCAGATGGTAAATTAGTTAATAGACCAATAAGAAAGAGTTCCAAACCTCTCTGCCAATAACAGCTAGTTTTCATTTTTAATTCCCCACTCAGACCCCTCCCAGACAGTCCTAGCAAAATTCTTGCTTGAGAAATGTTTCTTTGCTAAGAAGCTTTTTATTTTTTTTTATACCATTTTAAATAGAAACAAGCACAGTACGGTACTGAATTGTTACCAATGACTGCTGTTCTTTAAACCTACGCGTTTACTGTAATCATCTGTCTCAGTAATGTGCCATATTGGTGTGTAGTGCCACGAGGCTGGTAGGGAGTGAGGAGTCTGTGATCACAGAGAGACATGGCTACAGCTGAGACTGTCCAAGCCTGGGCTCGCCCCGCCCCTGTTTTGCATGTCTCATTTGAATATATTGAGTGGGCCATCTGTAAGCCATTTATCTCATTCAAAAAGCCGTTAGGACTGCTCTCTCCTCCCCCCAGATCCTCCCTCCAGCCCTGTCAACACATACAAATCAACACATGCATTCACACATATGTATGCAAACACACTTATGCACATAAACACAAATAGATGCATGCAGACATACTTCAACAAACAACACACACATAGTCAGATGCTCCAACAACAAATACAAGCACACACAAGTCTGAGAACACTGTATGTGTGTCTTATCCGTTTCCACCATCCATCCTCCTTCCTACACTCAGAAAAAAGGATTCCAAGCGGGTTCTTCGGCTGACCCAGTAGAAGAATGCTTTTTGGTTCCTTTCCCTCTGGGGAAAGGGTTCTACATGTCACTCAACAGGGTTCTACCTGGAACCAAAAGGGTTCTACCTGGAACCGAAAAGGGTTTTTCAAAGTAGGGCTCTGCAAAGTATTGAATTAATTAGATTTCAAATGTTTGTTTTAGTGTGATGTTCCAAATGCCTGTATCGCAAGAATTACTTTTTTTTCTTCTTCCCGATTTTATGAGCGTTTATGTATTTTTGGTCTCATCGTCATCTGCTTCTATGCCGTTTCAACTCGCTAAGGTTTGGTCCAACTGAATCGGTCTATTCTCCTTCTAATGATACCCTTTTTAATGTCTGAACTCCCAAAATGTAGAACAGAGCAGACCCCACTAAATGGGAGTGTCAACAAACATGATTGTGGAAAATCTATGCTCAGTTTATGTCTTGTGCGGCATTCCGGTACCACGTACCGCTAGCAGCATTTTAGCCACATGCTGTTATGTGCTAGTTGTCTAGTCTGTGTTTTATAAATGTGCAATGATCATAAAAATATGCATTTATATAAGGAATTGGCAACTCGTTCTCATTCGGAGAAATAAACATCTTCTTATCCAGGTTGGTCACTTGATTTCAACACCTACACAAAGTGAACAAGCTGTGTTGTTCAAACAGTTGGAAACGGACAGGAGGGTGTATTCTTAACAGTTGAACTGTTCTACCTTGTTAGCAAGCAAATAGATCCAAGTTGGATAGATTTTAAATATAAAGATTAGCTGGCTGCTCAATAGCACATAGGCTTGTGCTTGAGAGATTGTTTATGAGACCTGTTTACGAGACCTGTCAACTCAATATCTATTCCACATTGGTTCAACATAATTTCATTGAAATTACGTGGAAATGATGTTGATTCAACCAGTGTGTGCCCAGTGGGATGTTAATTTTCTATAATGCCTGCTACCAGAAGTTGGTCATCATTAGTGGATGTCATGATTCCACCTGCCACTAGAGGGCGGCATAGACTGTCCTAGAGACATTAATGACGCTCAGGTGTGTCCTAATACTCATTAGGAATTTCCTGTTAAAAGAGGTGTGTTTTCTGGTTTCCTTTGCAGAAACTTGAATTGTTTACCGTGTGTGTTTGTTTCCTGAGTGAGTTTTTGAGACTTAGTGTTTATTATGCTACTGCGGCTACTGTTTAATAGCCTCAAACCAATTAGCATAACGCAGCAGCCATAAATATCCCTAGAAAATTTTCCTATTCATGAAAATCACAAATGAAATATATTGAGACACAGCTTAGCCTTTTGTTAATCACACTGTCATCTCAGATTTTCAAAATATGCTTTACAGCCAACGCTAGACAAGCATTTGTGTAAGTTTATCATGGCATAATGCTATGCTAGGCTCTGCTACCAGCAGGCAACATTTTCACGAAAATAAGAAAAGCAATCAAATTAAATCATTTACCTTTGAAGAACTTCGGATGTTTTCACTCAGGAGACTCCCAGTTAGATAGCAAATGTTCCTTTTTTCCAAAAATATTATTTTTGTAGGCGAAATAGCTCCATTTGTTCTTCACGTTTGGCTGAGAAATCGACCGGAAAATGCAGTCACTACAACGCCAAACTTTTTTCCAAATTAGCTCCATAATATCGACAGAAACATGGCAAACGTTGTTTAGAATCAATCCTCAAGGTGTTTTTCACATATCTATTCGATAAAATATCCACCGGGACAATTGGTTTCGCGATTGGAAAAATGGCTACTTGTGTACTTTATGCAAGATTTTCTGCGGGAGCCATCATGTGACCACTTGCTCAATGTGGTCCCTTACGGCTATTCTTCAACATAAATGCGTAAAAAGACATTATAATGCTGTAGACACCTTGGGGAATACGTAGAAAGCGTAAGCTCATTCGTAGCCCATTCACAGCCATATAAGGAGTCATTGGCATGCAGGGCTTTCAAAATATGGGGCACTTGGTTGGATTTTTATCTGGGTTTCGCCTTTAACATCAGTTCTGTTGCACTCACAGACAATATCTTTGCAGTTTTGGAAACGTCAGAGTGTTTTCTATCCAAAGCTGTCAGTTATATGCATAGTCGAGCATCTTGTCATTACAAAATATCCCGTTTAAAAAGAGAATGTTTTTTATCCAAAAATGAAAATACTGCCCCCTAGTTACAAAAGGTTTTAACAGTAAAGCATTTATGTTTATCCTTAACCACTGATTCCTCGCCAGGTCTCTTCTCCACACCAGGGTCCAACCTAACCACGTCACAGCAAGCTTCTGCCCAAACATAGACCCAGCAGAGATCACCCAGATCAAGAATGTTGTAACCCACCAAGGTGGACTGCTGGGGCGGCAGCAAGGAACAACTCTTCCAAATATCAGAGACCCTCTGGGCACTTACCGATTCCCTCCAACCACAGTCCAACTTCAAGGAGCCAATGCCCAAATGTCATCACCCAGTGCTACAGGTGTAGCTGTAGCTCCTCTAGGGAACCTGCACCGGGAACCCAAGATCCCAGCCCCCAAGCGGTATGACGGCCACCACACTTCCCTCCCATCAACCATACGAATGTGCAATAGAACTCCTATCCTGGCTCCACACCTCCCCAGGGCCGTCTGTACTCCCTCTCGACCCCTGAAGCAGCAGTCATGGACAATTACATCCGGGAGTTGCTGGAGGCAGGTTTCATTCGCTTCTTCTTCATGGCTAAGAAGGATGGAAGCCTGCGATCTTGCATCGATTACAGAGGGCTGAACCCCCTTTCCCCCTACCCCTGTGGTCTGCCGCCTTGGAGTTGGCCCAAGGGGCCCAATTTTTCACCAAACTGGACTTCTGCAACGCTAACAATCTGGTGAGTATCAGAAAAGGATTTGAGCGGGAAACTCCCCCTAGTGGTCATTTAGTCATTTAGTCATGCCTTACAGATTGTCGATCTCACCGGCAGTCTTTCAAGCATTGGTCAATGACACTCTTAGGGATATGTTGAATTGGTTTGTCATTGTTAACCTCGACAACATTCTGATCTTCTCCAAAACCCTTCCAGAACACATACTGCACGTCCGCCAAGTCCTGAGATGTCTCCTGCAGAGTCAACTATATGTCAAGATAGAGAAGTGTGAGTTCCACATATCTCAAGTTTCCGTCCTGGGTCACATTATCTCTACCGCAGGCATCCAAATGGACCCTGTAAAGGTTGAGGCGGCATCCAACTGGCCCCATCCCACCTCACTCAAGCAGGTCCAGCTGTTCCTCGGGTTTGCCAATTTTTACAGACGTTTTATACTTAACTTTGGTGTGGTGGCAGCGTCTCTCACTGTCCCAACCCGCAAGTCCTAGACCCATTTTTGCTGGACTCCCGAGGTTGATAGGGCATTCATGGAGCTCAAGGGATGTTTCACCTCCGGACCATCCTCGCTCATCCTGATCCTACTCGTCCCTTTGTGGTAGAGGTGGAATCCTCGGACACTGGAGCAGGGGCGGTCCTTTCACAGCGGAACTAGGAGGATAAGAAACTGCACCCATGCGCCTTTCTCTATAAGCGGTTCTCGCCAGCAGAATGCAACTACGATATAGGCAATCGTGAGCTCTTAGCAGTTAAGTGGGCCCTTGAGGGGTGGAGATCACCTCATCCTTTTGTGATCTGAACGGATCATAATAACTTGGTCTCCACTCAAGAAGCAAGGAGGTTGAATGCTTGCCAGTCTAGGTGGGCTCTGTTTTTTAACCGTTTCGATTTCACACTAGCCTATCGTCCGGGATCCAAGAATCAGAAAGCAGTCACCCTGTCCCGGCAACACGATGTCTCTAACGAGAAGAGGGACTCTGAGGCCATCATCCCCAGCTCCTGCATTGTGGTCCATATGATATGCAGTATTGAGACCACGGTACGAAAAGCCCAGACCGAAGAACCTGACCCCGGCGGGGGTCCCTCTAACAGACATTATGTTCCGCAATCAGCCCGTTCTTGAGTGTTACAATGGGGACTCTAAATTAACTGGGCATCCAGGGGTTAATCGTACACTAGAGTTCCTGAGATGGAAATTCTGGTGGCCCAACATGATCGAGGATGTGAAATCCTTTGTTGCGGCCTGTTACACCTGTGCCCAAGCAATTCCTCACGACAGCGACCGGCTGGGTCTCTCCAACCTCTGCCCATCATCCCCAGCCCAGCCCTGGTCCCACCTGTCCATAGACTTTATCACGGGGTTACCTCCATCCCAAGGGTTACCTCCATCTCCATTACCTCTATCCTGGTGGTCGTTGATCAGTTCTCCAAGGCAGCTTACCCATGCCTTGGAGACATGATTACCCATGTCTTTCGACTACACAGACTTCCCCAGGACATTGTCTCAGATCGTGGGCCCCAGTTCGTTGAACGGTATTGGAAGGCCTTCTGCTCCCTGTTGGGAGCATCGGTGAGTCTCTCCTTGGGGTTCCACCTGCATTCTAATGGGCAAACTGAGCGGGCCAACCAGGAGCTAGAAAAATTCCTCTGCTGTTTTGTCTCCACTCAGGCCAGCAAATGGAGCATTTTTTTTGTCTGGGCCAAATATGCTCAAAACACACTGCCGAACTCGTCCACAGGACTGTCGCCATTTGATTGTCAAGAGGCCAAAATGGGGGGTGCCATCAGCCGAGGTGTTCATTCGATGATGTCGCTGCACCTGAATCGGAGCGCGATCCTCCTTGCTCCGCTCCTCTGCATGACACCAACGCCAGGCAAACCGTCACTTAATGCCTCTTTGGCTCCTCCGACTGGGTCAACGCGTGTGGCTCTCCACCCATAATCTTCCCTAAAAGGTTGACTCGCAGAAGCTCACTCCAAGCTACATAGAACCATTCGAGATCCTGAGTCGCATCAACCCGGTCACCTATTGTCTCCAGTTTCCCAGGTCTATCCTTCCATGTCTTCCTTCTCAAGATGGTAAGGACCAGTCCCTTCTCTCCCTCCACACCTGCCCCTCTGCACCCTCGACTTGTGGATGGCTGCCCAGCCTACCCTGTCCTCCGTTTGTTGGAGGCTCGTCGGTCCGAGGCATTCTTCAGTACCTGGGGGACTGGGAGGGCTACGGTCCCGAGGAGCGGGCATGGGTGCTTCCCCGGGACATCCTGGATCTGGGACTTATTCGGGACTACAACCAACTACATGGTGGTCGCCCTGGTTCCGAGGCTGGAGGCGCTCCTAGAAGGGGGGTACTCTCACCTGTCCACCTGTCACCAGAGAGCGGCAGAGATCATCCTGGAGACATTAATGACACTCAGGTGTGTCCTATTACTCATTATGATTTCCCTGTTAAAATAGATGTTTTTTCTGGTTTCCTTTGCAGAAGCTTGAATTGTTTACTGTGTGTGTTTGTTTCCTGAGTGAGTTTTTGAGACTTAGTGATTTTTTTTCTCCAGTGTACTGTGATCCTGCGGCTACTATTTATCAGTAAAGTATTTATGTTTATCCTTAACCACTGATTCCTCGCCTGGTCTCTTCTCTGCACCTGGGTCCAACCTCACCCAAAAATATATTTATAAAACACTAGGAACACCTTCCTAAAATTCCCCACTTTTGCCCTTAGCACAGCCTCCATTCGACGGGGAATGGACTACAATGTGCCGAAAGTGTTCCACAGGGATACTGGCCCAAGTTGACTCCAATGCTTCCCACAGTTGTGTCAAGTTGGTTGGATGTCCTTTGGTGGTGGGCCATTCTTGATACACACAGAAAACTGTTGAGCATGAAAAACACAGCAGCGTTGCAGTTCTTGACACAAATCGGTGTGCCTGGCATCTGCTACCATACCCCGTTCAAAAGCACTTCATTTTTTTGTCTTGCCCATTCACCCTCTGAATGACACACATGCACAATCCATGTCTCAATTGTCTCAAGGCTTTAAAATCTCCTCCCCTTCGTCTACGCTGATTTGAAGTGGATTGCATTTTTTTATAATTTATTTTTTCATTTTTTGGACATAAGACAGTAAAAACTAAGTTATTTTAATTAGAAATCTGTTCTTAAGTATTCCCACTTATAATAGAGACACATTTGATCATATTCAAATGTAAGCAAGGTTTGAAATGATTATGATCAAATATTATATCTGTTTGGGTTTCATTTTAAAATTTGCAGTCTGCAAATTATTTGTAATTATGTTCCTACCCCCCGACTTGTCTGGATAAAAATCGGCACGCGGCTGAATCTAGTTGATGATCCCTGTCCCATGCGACCAGCCGAAGAACCCTTTTAGGTTCCAGAAAGAAAAAAAGTGCTATGAGTGGAGTAGCCCATTTCCACCACCTTTTTTCCTCTTTCTGTTGATCATTTTTACTCATTATACTCAGTGATCTCTCATCCTTCAATCCTTCAGCTGGATGTGTGGATGTCTGTCCGGCAATCCATCACCAGCCTTATACACTATGCTGGACATTGTTTTTATATCCTCCTCACGTCAGTCTGACAAGTGATGCCTGGGTCCCTCTCTCCAGACCCGCTCTCCCTGGAGCCACTGGGACTCCAGCGACCTCTCAGCGCTGACCATAAAAGCACTATTACAGGAGTAATGACCAAATTTAACAGCTTGCTTCAGCACACCTGGGTTCCAGACAGGGCCGTATCTCTCCTCCCACAGTCCCACACCTCTGCCGAGCAGTGAGGCACCCGACCACTGAACCAGAACTTTACTGACAGGGTCAATATCACCATGGAGGGAGAGGGTTGTTTCTTCTGAAGACTATAGATTTTGCAGGTTCTCATTCGCACCTGCATGTAGGGCCAGAGGGGCTTGAGGAGAGGGAGAGAATGAGAGAAGCTCTTCAAGTTAACCCTCACTACAGACTGAAAGGGAACTAGGCAGCAGATACTATGGGGTTTAGGGAATGTAGGTGTAGGTCAATGGAATCATTCACCTGTTCCAAAGCTTTTCTGTGTGTAGTCGGAGAGGAAGTAGATATTTCACTTTGAATATATCTGGAAATATTATACACTTGACTACGGTTCGTTCGTAAAAAAATGAAATACAAATTACAAAAAAACCTGTGTATGCTAGCAGCCAACAATCTGTGGTACAAAACACGCAGTTTTGAATAGAGAGGTGGGTATGTAGCGGCAGAGGAAGAGGGAGACAGAAAGGGAAAGAGAGAGGGAGGGGGAGCGGTTGATTCTTTAAAGCCTCTAAAGCCCTTCTACCACAGGCAAAGAGAGCGGAGGATAATGGAGCAGACTGATGTCAGTGAGTGGCGGATTCTCTGATACCCAGGCAGCAGAGCCTCAGCCTGGAGGCAGCACAGCCTGGGGGCATCAAGGCCAGAGGTCCTCCTTCAGCCCCCACTAAGCTAATGTGCTAATCTGTTTTCTCCAGCACGCCCCGCAGCTATCTATAACCGTGTGTGAGGCCTACAAAATGCTCCTTTACTGAAATGGGTTAATTGGTCACACTATCGGAACAGGGACAGTAACCCGATAGACAACGTCCACTTTCATCACAACCATGTAGATATGCAAGGTATCCTGCTCCATTTAGCAGACTATCATCTAAGAAGATATGAAGGATAAATTCGGTCTTCATAAAAATACAGACATAATACTTCTGCTTTCAGCATACCGTATCACTACATGAAAACAGATTTTTCTTTGAGTCTTTGTGGCTAACTCCTGGATATCAAGGAAAAAACTCATAGCAAACATGACAGATGAGCATTATTCATTGATCGTTGGTTCTTCGCCCTCCCTGAGAGCCAGTGTGTGACAGGCAGAGCGTGGTGAGTGCAGGTGCTGAGAGAGAGATAAATAGATAGATAGAGAGAGAGAAAGAGAGAAGGAAGGCAATAAGGGCCTTCTACAACATCAAAAAGAACATCAAACTTGACATCCCAATTAGGATCTGGCTAAAAATACTTCAGTCAGTTATAGATCCCATTGCCCTCTATGGTTGTGAGGTCTGGGGTCCACTCACCAAGCAAAAATTCCCAAAATGGCACAAACACTCAATTGAGACTCTGCATGCAGATTTCAACAACACAAAATCAGAAGCAGAATATGGCCTATACCCTCCAGTTATCAAAATCCAGAAAAGAGCTGTTAAATTCTATAACCACCTAAAAGGAAGCGATGCCCACACTCTCCACCACAAAGCCCTCACCTACAGAGAGATGAACCAGCCAGCTGGTTCTTGGACTCTGTTCACAAACAGACCCCACAGAGCCGCAGGACGGCAACACAATTAGACCCAACCAAATTATGAGAAAACAAAAAGAGTATCTGACACACCGGAAAGAATCAACCAAAAAACAGAGCCAATTGGAATGCTATCTGGCCATACACAGAGAATACACAGTGGCAGAATACCTGACCACTGTGACTGACCCAGAATTAAGAAAATGCTTGACTATGTACAGACTCAGTGAGCATAGCCTTGCTATTGAGAGAGGCCGCCATAGGCAGACCTGGCTCTCGAGAGAAGACAGGCTATGTGCACACTGCCCACAAAATGAAGTGGAAACTGAACTGCATTTTCTAACCTCTAACCTGTATGACCACATTAGCGATACATATTTCCCTCAGATCACACAGACCCACAAAGAATTTGAAAACAAATCTAACATTGAATAGCTCCCCTATCTGTTAGGCGAAATACCGCAGTGTGCAATCACAGCAGCAAGATGTGTGGCCCGTTGCCATGAGAAAAGGGCAACCAGTTGAGCACAAACAACACTGTAAATACCACCAACATTCATCTGTTTGTTTATCTTCCCCTACTATTCGAACTACAACTATTTGCACATCGATAAAATACTTTTCATATCTGATTTAACACTTCAAATGTCTTTATCTTTTTAAAACTTTTTTGAGTGCAATGTTTACTCTTAAATTCTAATAGTCTGTTGTTGATTTGTTTTGTGTCTTCTTATTTTTGATATTGTTTATTTCATGTAAACACATATGCCATGCCAATGAAGTCCCTTTGAATTGAATTGAGAGAGAAAGAGAGAAAAACAGACAGATAGAGAGAACGGGGAAGAGAGCGGGGGAGTTTGGTAAGTGCTAATGGAGCTAAGCAGGAGAGCAGCTGATCACAGCACTGAGACCCTGTCAACGTCACCTCGCCTTGCCCTGATGCTCTGGGGTTGTTCTATGCCTTGTGACTAAGACAGATGCTCATGACAAAACACATCTCATATCCAGCTCTGGGGCCCTTTCTGCTCCCTATTCAAGCCTCCTGCAGTCCTATTGCCTGCCCCCGTCCCCATGCAGACGCCTGCAGACCTCCCAGGCAATGCATCACCCATCAGGGTGGGAGTAGAGGGCAGGCCTGAGCCCCTCGCAGCTCTTCCCTGCCTGGGGTTGCCTGGGGCTGGCTGCCTGGGCAGGGCACATGTCTGTACTGTGCAGCATGGATCACCCCCCTTCAACAACACAGAGATATGGAGCCAAGCACAACATCTGACACAAGAGCACACAGTGCAATTCTCTCTGTTTTCAAGATACAAATATGTCCTACCTGTATTTCTACAGAAAACATAATAATCCAACCTTTTAATCTGATTATTTTACATTGAAATATCCGTTGTGTAAAGATCTAAAGCACGCCACGAATCTCTCTGCATAGAAGAATCTCCAGTTTCCACTCCCATTCAACTCTTGAAGAAGTATCAAGATAGACATCCCTACTCCTTCATATATTCATGAACTGACATATTAGAAGTTATTAGTGTCGTAATTAAGTGACCATTCATCTGCTTGAGTGGCAGGTTAATCTCCAAATTACTAAATAACTTCACATTAAATATTGTACAAATTGCTTGAGTAGTAGAAGTCCATCGCAGATCAAATATAAGGAGGGGAAAAGTATAATTACTTTAAAAGTAAATGATCTTTTATGGGATGGTACTTATCAAACGTTATGTAGTGCTGGCTGGCAATTATTAAAATCTTAATCAAATATAGATGGTCCTCTTAATGAAATTAGTCCAGGTCATCAGAGTCCTTTGGAAAGTGAGACATGATGACACATATTTCATAACTGAAATGTATGTGGTTCCAAGGTCCTTAACAGTATCTGGCTGGTTTATAGGGCCATGATGAAGTGTGGTTCATCAGGTAAAGATGGGAGTTGGATTGATCACTAAAGTCTAGCCATTGGGTCAAAATAGTAAGGTATCACTATGGCAAGCCAGACTTCCTTTTAGCAATTTGACAGTCCTTTTTTCTCCCTCTGCTCTTCTGTCTTTCTGCCCGTTGTTTGTCCACACAGCTCTGTCAATGCAGATGTAACATTTGTCATGTCAATAAAGCTAGTTGCAGAGCATTGATCAGCTCAGGCTCTTGGTTCCCACGGGGGGCTCCTGAGAAAGCAGGAGGTAGTGATTTGCCAACCCCAGATAGTATCAGTGGTCCTGTGATAACCAGTCCTGTGTCTCTCCGTGGCCTGCTCCATACAGCACTGCTGCTGCTCCCTGGAGATAGAGCCTGATAACACTGACCCTGCCTGTCTGACCTGACATCCCCACTCAGCTGCCTGCAGCTAGGGGACCATCCCCACACAACCTGGTCTCAGGGCATTTAGTAGGATTTGGTACGTAAATTTGTTTGCACCATCGCGTATGATATATTATGTTACGTTAGGTTACATTATGAATGGAAAGCAGTAGAATTTACGGGGATAATTTATATTGGTGGTTAGGAGAACTAACGATGAGGATAGGAGAATTTACGTAAAAAGGTTAGTAAAATTAGGTTAGGGTTAGGAAAAGGGTTAGGGGGAGGGTTAGCTAAAATGCTACAGTTGAACCCGAAGCAACTCGAACAGAAAAACTTTGGATTGTTAAATGGTCGCGATATACGTGCACCCATCCTCCCCAACCAGCCTCCCTACTTATGTTTCTGTCTAAAGTAGCTACACCATTAGTACATATGTTTTAGAAGTTCACAAAAATATGTATAGTGTGCTTTGTATGGCTCTGAGACCAGGCTGCCCCACAGCAACACAGGTCAGGTGGGGAGAGGGGTTCCGCTGGATGGTGTGGGAGTACAGGTGGGGTACGTGAGTGGTGATTCTGTATAGGCTCTGTCCACTCTATGCTCAGAAATGAGTAAACTCGGATGACCTGACAACATGACGACAAGATGGCCTTTACTCTGAATGTGGATGTGGTGTCCCCCCCCTCTAATCCTGTCCTGGCTGCTAGGTGCAGATTGATCAAACAAAATATTCAATGTCTTCTCTACTCAGGATGTTCATGCCTGTTTCTCTTTTTGGTTAGAAAAGAAAGACATCTTTGTCAGCTGAACAAAGTGTCCTTTTTTTTGAGCAAGGGAGAAAATCAATGGCTATCTCCAATCTGTGGAGACACAATCAATTCTGCTTGGGTCTTATCCCCTCAATGGAGATGAAGGGACATAATGGAATATGGTCATTTCAGGGTTAGAGGAGACTTTGGGAGAGGGCCCTTAGATGAGGTGCTTGTGCTGTACACCTCCTCCTGTATTATGGCTGCTATTGATTTCTCTCACCCTGGGTGAGTACATGAATCGCTGTGCTCTTTCACACACAGAGACAGGAGGCAAATCAGGACCGCATGGATGCTCACTTGCTGTCACTAGTTGAGTGGATGAGACTTTGAGGAGTAAATACATTTGACCTCTCAGTCGCTCTGCCTTCTCTTGGTGGATCACATTATACAATGGCAAAAGCCGGTCTATCCCTTACTTATGCCAATATTGTCCACTTCCATAAAGCTTCAACTCATAAATGAACCACTGTTAATTTTATGAGCTGAAGAATGGTGCATGGTCTTAAATGGTAGGGCTCTCTTTTCTTAGCACTTCATGTTTACAAGCACATAAGTGTAAATTGCTAAATCTTCATAGTGCTTCAGAGCCATGGCGCTAGTTCAATTACCCTGAAAGAATATAATGCCACAGTGCATAAGTGTTTCAGGAGGTAGAAATAAAATACAATAGTGAAGAATCCATTGGCTGCATTGTAAAGCACTATAATGACGCCTTAGTTTGGCAAATTAAAGAAATTGCCTGCGGGCTTCACATAATACTGAGACTCGAAGCAATTTCATGACTTGCTAATTTTCCTAATTTAATACCTGTGACGTGCTTAATTAATTGAGGTTTATAAAAAGAAAAAGAAAAAAACAGAGACTAGAATTTTAACTAGAAATTGAGTCTATGAATAGAATATGTAGCTATTAGTGCTGTTGTGGTTATAGTACAGTGATTTACGATGTAAGAAGAGAATCAATAGCATGTTAACAAATAAATGTGAGGACTTTGATGAACACGGCTATGGTTTTATTGACCGTGCCAGACTAGCCTGTGTCATATTGTACACATTAAGTTGGAGCACTTGATAGCATCCAGAGGAATAATAGGTTATGCACCACAGATCACAATGGGTTTTGTAAAGCTTAATTCCTTATCCCTGATTAAAGTCCCCTAAACTCAGCCACAAGAGCCATAAGTTAGCAAATAATTCCTCACAGCAGTAATTGGTGAACTGATTAAGTGGTGGTGGAATGTCTGCCATGCAGCAATACCATTTGTACTGTACACTGGTGGAGAATAAGTCAAGTTACTCAAACAAGGTTGTGTGAGAGACGACAAAATGTAACCCTGATTTCAACTATGGATGCTTCAGCGTTCGCATGGCAGAGGGGAGAGTGGGGGAGATAGCAAGCAGATAGAGCGGTAGCAATTGAAATGCATGTGGCATTCAGTCTATCATTTCCTCAACAAGGCAGTGGCCACATGCTTCGTCATCATAATAGCAAATGAATAATAAAATGTCATTTAGAATAATGCTTGACCAGAATGAGCCCCATATCAAGTGCACAAAGCGTGTATAATTTGTTATCGCGCTGAAGACGCAACAAAATATAAAACACTGAATGTATCAAACAACCCAATTAATGAATTAATGAAATTGTTTTCAGGGGTGACAAATTCAACATTTGACCGATGATGAATTCTCGCCATTTCCTGATTTGCTCTGTGAAATGCAGGCCAAGTTAATCTTGTGGCGCGCCACAAGCAATTGTCAAAGCCATGAAAAGATGATTGGGGATGGGAAATGAATATCGACAGAGCAGATAGAAGAGACGGCGTCAACATTGATGAATAAACTATGAACATAAACAGCATAGAGGGCCTTGGTTCTGACATCAATACAAGACTACATAAACACAATACTTTTTAATTGAATCTGCATTCATGGAACAGATCCAAGCTGCCATTCAACCGATAATCTACACATTTCTTCGATGTAAGATGAAAGAAACATCGACAGTAACGAGGCTCTCTGTAGGGAACGAATAAGACGTAAAACCTGGCTTTTATTTTCCAGTTTACTCCCTCAACAGCAAAAGTGGTGTTTCTAAGTATTGTGTGTCAGTCCCAGGATTAACAGGCATCTGTTCTGCTATTTTGTTGTTTACTCTCCTGTAATTTGAGATACCTTTGCCTCCACACTCAGTACGCTGTTTCATCATTACATTTTCTTTCTCTATTTTCTTAATTCCCCGTTTTGATTGAAGCCTAGATAATCCACGATTGGCATGACATGGCTTGTATTTGTCACAGTAGCATCTCTAAAGCGTTAACATGATGAATCGGGTGGAGTACATTTCTGCAGTAATTTGGTCTGTTGTGTATTGTTTTCACAATGCTTCGTTGCAACCAGTGGTGTGTTTCAACCAGACTCTATGATGAGACTCTATTAGCCGAGTGGTATACCAATGTCTGGTTTGTCTGGTTATATCAACACGCCTGGTGGCCTTGGACCTAGGACCAGATCTGGTCAACATGAGGTCCACAGACACTGTGGGCCAGAGAATCATTTCACCAACTTCAAATGATACATGTTGTTCTTTCCTTTTTATTTTGTCCCCAAAGTGGTAGAGTGGAGGAAACACATCGAGCCAATAGGTAAATCCACCATCTTGTCCCAAAAACACAGAATCATATAATAAATTGATTGAAAAAATATGAAACAAGTGGCTTGCCCTGGGGCCACAGGCCCTCCAAATCCATCAGGGCATGTTTTTAAGAAGGTCACTTTCTTCCCCTTTAAATCAGCGACTGGGCGAGAAATGAGCAGCTGACTTTGAATTTAGAGTGTTCATTAATACGATATTATGTCAAATCGCTGCCATGATTCAACTCTGCATTTGGCTCTGATTCAAGGATTTGTGCACAGGGTGGATATGATGACAGTATTGGCAAAGTTTGTACAGGACGTGGAGGGAGGTTAAAAGACAAGTCCTCTCTATACATATTATGTAATTCAGGACCCAGAAGTGTGTGCCCACTCTCCAGGTCTAGCAGCAAGATAGGAGCAGCTAGTAGTGGCTGAATTTTTTTTAGTGGTGCCTCCTGTCTGAAAACACATCACGAGAGAGAGAGGAAGAGAGAAAGAGAGAAAGAAAGAAAGAAAGAGAGATCTTGAGAACAGGAGAGTCAGTGATTCAGAGAGAGTCAAAGAAACGGAGGGAGAGGGAAAATGAGTCGTGGGACCATCTGTCAGTGGTGGTGATGAATGGAAATGGACCTCTCAGCTCCCTCCTCAGCGCTACAGCCTTCCCCGCCACCCCGGCTGACATCTCTCTGATGCAACGTGTTTTGTAAATTCGTGGCAAATTACTCCGTCAGATGCTGCCGGCGCCTGTCCGTCACGCCAGAGGGAAGGGTGATGTCACACAGACAGGTGAGTGACAAGGACGAGCCAGGGGGGAACAAGACAGAAGGAGAGGAGTGAAAGAGGAGGGGAGGGGAAAAAAGAGAGCAAAGGAGGAGAAAAGCCAGGGGCTCTTCTTGCCATGAATCCCCCTGGGCCGGGCAGTATCAGTCAATCTGGGGCTAATTCATGTCAGAGTGTGTATCCTATCTCCTTGAGAGGCCAGCAGAAGGTTGATAAAATTGAAGTGGAAATGAAGTTGGAGGCACCAGAGGATAGGCACAACAATGGTGAGGAGAAATGGGCTCGTCTCCCTAGTGCTCGCTTCCTCTCTCAGTGTATCCCTCTGACCTTGGTGCACGTCCTTGCCCTCAAACACTTTATAACCCATTCTCTCTCTCTCTCTTTCTTCCTTTTTTTCTCAATTATACCTATTTGCAAAAGCCAAAATGTTTGTAGATTTGTTAACTTATGGTTGTGGTATTGAATGCTCATTGGTTGGGGTATCCTTTTTTTCCACTGAAACTAAAGTCAGTATAAAAAGGGAGAGAAAAGACCAAGAATTCCAGCAAATTCCATAAAATAGTACTCTACAAGGTATCCAAAGTGTTCCACAGGGATGCTGGCCCATGTTGACTCCAATGCTTCCCACAGTTGTGTCAAGTTGTCTGGATGTCCTTTGGGTGGTGGACCATTCTTGATACACACGGAAAACTGTTGAGCGTGAAAAACACAGAAGCATTGCAGTTCTTGACACAAACTGGTGTGTCTGGCACCTACTACCATACCCGGTTCACCCTCTGAATGGAACACATACACAATCCATGTCTCAAATGTCTCAAGGCTTAAAAATCCTTCTTTAACCTGTCTCCTCCCCTTCATCTACACTGATTGAAGTGATATCAATAATCACATGGATTCATCTGGTCAGTTTATGTCATGGAAAGAGCCTGTGTCCTTAATGTTTTCTGCATTCAATGTATAATTATCTCTCATGTCAGCTTCCCCTCATCTCCTCATTCATTTTCATTTAGTCTTTTCTATGTTAACTTTAGCAACATTTGGGTTTGCACTAGAGCAGAGACCCATGTTTGAGAATTCATGTTGAGAATTCATATGTTGGCCATGATTCTTTCTCCTGCATTGCACAATAATAAGAGAGGACTATACAAAGGCCTATAGGAGTGGCCTTATCAGTCTCCTCAGCTCATCTCACCTTGAGCCTAGCTGGCTTTGTTTGGGAGCCACAGAAAGTTGGGCTTGACAGTGGACATGCAGGCCGGCATCTCCTCTGTCTGCAGATAACAGAGAGAGGCTGCAGAGAGAGAGAGGTGTGACCCGGCACAGCATCTTAGTGTGTCAGTCCTTCTACTTGGATCTCACGTTGGATGTAATATCCTCTCCAATCCTTTTTCAACACTGGGAAGCGTTTCGCCACATTATTGCCCTAAAAAAAAATCTGCTGCTTCTCCCTTTGTAGTCTGAGCCTTTATTTATGAAGGTAAGAAAAAATCAATAGTGTTTCAGAACTCAATTCACCTGGTCTGGAAAAAGGCTATTGTGTGAACATGTGTGTGTGTGCGTGCGTGCGCGCTCATGCACTTGTGTGTGGGTTTGTTTGTGTTTGTTGTCATTCTATAGCTTCCCTGAGCAATCCCTGACATCATTTGGAGATTGTATTGATAGGTATCCTTCCTTCCCTGTATAGGTTCAATGGAGATAATGTTGGTTATACAATGTGTGCGTTTGAACTCAAAGAGGCAAGGCCTTTGGGGAAAGCTCATGACACAAACAACTGAAAGTATTGTCACAGGTCAAAGATCAAAACATAACATTTTGTTTGTCCTTCCCTGTATTACATTGAAGGTTCGTCTGTGCTGCTTTAGTTAGGAGCACATTAGAGGAGTACGCTTGTGCATCCCAGACCACAGCTGTTTGTCAGTGTGGAGATGAAGATGGACAAAGCAAAAACTCTGGCAGGTAAACAACACACATCAATCCCACAATGCCTCTCACTCTAACACTCATCACCCCTCAGAGTGAACCCTACTGCTACCCAGAGTAGGCAAGACGTGCATCTTAATATTGCCATCATGAAGCCAAAGTACACCGTAAGAATAAGAATTGACATGATTTCTTCTCTGGTAATGCAGATGATAACAAAATGTCACACCCTGAGCCACCTGTCCTCGTTATTGTCTCCACCCCCTCCAGGTGTCGCTTATTTCCCCCAGTGTATGTATCCCTGTGTTTTCTGTCTCTCTGTGCCAGTTTGTCTTGTATGTTTCCAAGTCAACCAGCGGTTTTCCCATTCTCCTGCTTTTTGCATTCTCCTTTCTTTTTGCATTCTTTTTGCATTCTCCTTTCCTTTCTAGTCCTCCTAGTCCTCCTGGATTTGACCCTTGCCTGTTTCTGGACTCTGTACCCGCCTGCCTGACCATTCTGCCTGCCTTGACCACAAGCCTCTCTGCCACTCTGTACCTCCTGGACTCTGATCTGGTTTTGACATTTTTGCCTGTCCACGACCATTCTCTTGCCTACCCCTTTGGATTAATAAACATTGCAAGACTCCAACCATCTGCCTCCTGATTCTGCATCTGGGTCTCACCTTGTGCCTTGATACAAAATATAAATCGAATGTTAGACTAACAATGAAATGGCAACTTATGGGTCCTTTTCCAACAATGCAGAGTTAAAGATAAAATATAAACAGACACGAGGAATAAATACACATGAATGACAAATAACAGTAATGAGTACAAGTAACATGGGTATACAGTATACAGGAAGTACCCGTATTGAGTCGATGTGCAGGGGTACGAGGTAATTGAGATGGCGATGTACATATAGGTAAGGGTAAAGTGACTAGGCAACAGGATTGATAATGGACAGTAGCAATTCAAACAAACAAATCTGACAACTATTATAAATCAATACCAAGCATTTATTGAATATATATAAACAATACTTTATGAACGTGAGCACAGTAAAACATAAATACATTCCAAAGAGTCAACATAGTACTGTAGCTTCTATAAAATGGATTTATTTTGACATTTACAGTTGCTATCTCAAAGGGCAGCACTCCCTACTTCTTCCGTGTGCACGCAGTCCCCTGCTTCTCAGTCGTCGCCACCTAAAACCATGCAAACGTTATTACTTGTTTTTCAAGAAGAATGTCAGATTTTTCTTGCCGGGTTCCCTCTAGCTAGTCAGGTAATTGAATTGTCTCAGGGAAAGCTGTGAGCTGACTTGTTCTAATAACCTTTCTATATTCAGTTTAATAAGTGCCATAAATTGCCATTTGTCTCGCCGGGTAGGCCATAGGTTGAAAGGGGAAATGCAATATTGTAAATTTAAGACTTTCAGTGGATTTAATCAACAATATCTTTCCCCTCTAGCCCATTTCAGCTAGCTGTTTAACACCTTGGACACAGTGCTGCCACTCACTGGATAATTCATTTCTACATGAAGACGTACCATAGCTCTGGCAGACAGAGGGAAACACTTCAAATGCGGAACATTATCCATTGTCCTGGTAGGTGATTCCATTCCCTAAAAGGCTGGATAAACATGCTAAGATCTGTACATTTCTGTGAGGAGTCACGGTCACTCACTATGCCTTCGGAGGGGACAGCACTTTATGAACATAATCCAACAAAACGTATTACAGTTGAATAACCTGACAAGAGTCTGTTAAAATTCTGTCGCACAAAAAAAGCAAATGAAGGGGGAAAAAAAGAACAGTAAAGGTGAAAGAGAGATGTGAAGGGAGGAGAGATGAGATGAAGGTGAGACGGGTAGATGATATCTGTATGGCCTTGGATGCTATCTGATGGCTGTCTAGTCTTGCATATGCCATCATCCAGATCTTTGGGAGAAACAGGTACTGAGTTAGAAGCAGGAGGAATTGCACCACAAGCACCATAATCACTGTCTGTTGTACGAGTTCAGAGGTAGGCTACCTGTGAATAGCGAAGTAGAAAATGATGGGGGAGAAGGTCATCCTGATACAGCAGAGAAACAGTGAAAGACAGATGGACCATTAGCTTTCCATAAAAAAACAAACAACTAACATCAAGATCGTCTGATATTACTTGTCTGGCGTTTTAGTTTATGGCCCCGATATCCCAGTAAAGTAAAGTGCTTTTGTTGTTACTGGAGCTTGTGCAAGTGCAACGCAGTATCATGATTTAAACATAGTACAGTAGACTACAGTCCTCTCTCTGCTGCTTACACTCATAATCCTAAAAGATGAGAAAAAGCTTTCATTCGTTTCAACTCCAGGACACACACAGAGGTACTCAGAATCTCATTGATTGAAACGTTCTTTCCCATATATTCTGTGAATAGATTCAAACAGTACTCGAGGGAAGGTCTGAAAAAGGAGAAAGAGGATTAAATGGAGGAGAGTGACGGAGAAAGTAAAAGATGGAGAAATAGAGAGAATGAGTGGAGGTGAAGAAGGGGGGTATGTCAGCGGCAGGTGAAGAGAGGGGGAGCAGATGGCGAGGTCGGGGTCTCCTCGCGGTACATAATGTGCCCACAGACCAGTAGTGGCGATGTCTAAATTCATCTGATCTGCCCACCTTTGTATTCAAGAGGATTACACCTTGTGTTCAAACACAGTGGGCTGAATGGAGGGGATGAAAAGTGACACAGAGCAGAATAGAATTAGCGGCTGCTTAAGGACTTCTTCATTCATTGTTAACTCCTTGCAGCTCATTAAGCTTAATCCTTATTAGACTGTGAGTAACCAGGTCTGAATGGGCCGGTAGAGGCTAGGGAGACATGTGTCCCCATTGTAGGGCTAGGGGGTTAATCCTGCCCCCATGGTGGGGCTGGAGTTGGGGGAAAGAGAAAGGAGGCAGAGGGAGTCCATCCGTCACCCCCCTCCTCTCCATGGAGGTCTCTGGAGAAAGGAGAGTGGGTCTCCCAGTCCCAGGCTCTGGGCTGGCTGCCTGGCGACAGGCCTGAGGTACAGCCCTCTTTTGTTCCTCATCCTGGCAGCACTCTCTCCTCTCCAGCCAGACACACACCGCCTGGCTCGTGGGGCCACGCCAGGGTGAGAATGATGTACATGCCTTCAGGCTATCAATGTTTAGACACAAAGGATTAATAGGGAAACTAAACGGCTCCTCTTTCTGAGCTGGGGATCTTAGTGACTAGCCTGTTGACTGACATCATAGTATCCATTTGGTCAATATTCTATCAGAGGGTTGGTCTGAAACTTGACTGGACCTGCAGAATGAAGCAAGGCACCAAATAGGCACATCCTTTAATGGGGTGCAGAGCCCCAGAGAGTCAGTATAAAACACACTACGTTTCCATCCTGCAAGGATCTCGTCAGGTCATTTCCCCAGTTGACCTGACGAAGATCCTTGCTTGATCCAAACATTGTGTTTATTAGTGATGGTGCGTGGTGGAGCTTGTGAGTGTGTGGGCTCTATTTCTTTTATACCAACTAATATCTATTCACAATAAACAGGGATGTTTGACTTCTTTATTCTCTCCACCGATCAAGAGCAACATTATTTATTACAGAGAAACACAATGTGCACCTGACTGAGGCTGTCCATAAAATGAACTGTGTTAATGCTTTAAATACTACCATTTACAAACAATTAGAGCCCTGACACACTCTTGCTCCAGTACAAAGACAGCACAATGGTTTCAGTGCACTGTGCTGCTCCCAGTGGTTCAAGTAATACAGTGAAATTCATCCCATTTCCATTTAGATGAAGCTGGGAGATTGGACTTTTTTCTCTCCAATCCCTGAGTTAAGGAAGAGGCTCCCATTATCTAAGTGATAATTACCTACATTTACAGAGCAGCCAGACAATACTGTTAAAGGTCATTTGTGTTCCTTTTCTTTTTGTTCCCTAGGGGGAGTGAAAATGAAGAGCAGCCCTGGTCATGCCCAAGTGCTACCGCGTTAGGATGGGACAGGAAGCGCTGCCAGGTACAGTGGAGAGGAGATGATTTGAGAGCTGATTTCTCTCTTCCTCCAACACTATACAGGGAGTGTCACACACTGAGGTTTGGCATCTGCCTGGGAGAGAGAGGGAGTGCAGAAAAAGAGAGAGGGATGTATGGCAGTGGATGAACCGATGAGCCTGCTGCAGTGGTTCACAAACTTTTCTGCACTGGGGACCCACTTACAGCTTTTGAGTTTTGTTTTGGCCCATCAGGATAGGAGCGAAAATACATGACTGTAACGGTTACCCACCATTTGGGAAACATTGGCCTTGCTGTATTGTATTCTTCAACACAAATACATTTGATGTGAAATAGAGTAAGCAATCAGCCTCTGTATTGTCACGTCTATGATTGTAGCATATGGTCTAACAGTCAGTGAGTGTATAATGATTGGGAGTCATTGTGGGAGACCCAATTTGCCTCTGGCAATGCACACCTGCAGTACAGCTTGGAGACAACAGATGCATGAACTGAACCTTAAAATTGTTATGCTCCATATGAATCTAATGAAGTCATTTAAAATATCTACATTTCGATTCCTTTTCTTGTAGTTATGGCAGACCCACAATGATTCATCCTCTACTGTTAGTAGTAGTACCCATTTCTCCATAGAGGAGAAGGGGTGGTTTATTACAACGTTGCAGACACTGCCAAACGCTGTTGTCATCACACAGTGTTGCTGTGCTGACTGGGTGTTAATGATGGTTTACACTTTGACAGGAAGTGCATCCCTACTGTTGCTCCTCAGTGATGATGGCCATCTGGCCCTGAGTTCAACCCTCAGACTGTGTGTGTGTGACTGTGTGTGTCTCTGTGTGTGTGTGTTTGCCCCCTTCCCTGGCTGCCCTCATAACGCCCCCCCTCCCCGGCAGCCAGTTAGCCCCATGTGGATCACTGTTGGGGCTGGCTCCTCCAATGTCCGCCTCGCCATGTCTCAACAGCAGCACCAGCAGTAAACTAGAAATTAGCACCTCTTGTCCCCTTGTAAATTACAGGGTGGAGAGTGTGGTACAGGCTTGCCTGCTGGGAGCTCTGACAGAGACCTGAGATGTAAGGTAGTGGGCTAGTCGAAAGTAGCCTACACTTTCATCATGAAAGCAACCAACCACACATTACCTACCAGTAGTAGGTCAATCAATTCATCACTTTATATGCTGTACAGGTTCTATGTGGTACATACATGTGTGTATTGAATCATGTACAGTATCAGTCAAAAGTTTGGACACTGTTTCTCATTTAAGGGTTTTTCTTTATTTGTACTATTTTCTACAATATACAGAATAATAGAATAACAGTGAAGACATCAAAACTATGAAATAACACACATGGAATCATGTAGTAACCAAAAAGGTGTTAAACAAATCAAAATATATTTTATATTTGAGATTCTTCAAAGTAGCCACCCTTTGCCTTGATGACAGCTTTGCACACTCTTGGCATTCTCTCAACTAGCTTCACCTGAAAGGTTTTCCAACAGTCTTGAAGGAGTTCCCACATATGCTGAGCACTCGTTGGCTGCTTTTCCTTCACTTTGCAGTCCAACTCATCCCAGGTCAGGTGATTGTGGAGGCCAGGTCATCTGATGCAGCACCATCACTCTCCTTATTGGTCAAATAGCCCTTACACAGCATGGAGGTGTGTTGGGTCATTGTCCCGTTGAAAAAACTATGATAGTCCCTCTAAGCGCAAACCAGAAGGGATGGCGTATCGCTGCAGAATTCTGTGGTAGCCATGCTGGTTAAGTGTGCCTTGACCTCTAAATAAATCACAGACAGTGTCACCAACAAAGAAGCCCCACGCCATCACACCTCCTCCTCCATGCGTCACGGTGGGAACCACATATGCAGAGATCATCCGTTCACCTACTCTGCATCTCACAAAGACCAAAGGACAGATTTCCACCGGTCTAATGTCTATTGCTCGTGTTTCTTGGCCCAAGCAAGTCTCTTCTTCTTATTGGTGTCCTTTAGTAGTGGTTTCTTTAATGCAATTCGACCATGAAGACCTGATTCACACAGTCTCCTCTGAATAGTTGATGTTGAGATGTGTCTGTTACTCTGAAGCATTTATTTGGGGTGCCATTTCTGAGGCTGGTAGCTCCAATTAACTTATCCTCTACAGCAGCGGTAACTCTGGGTCTTCATTTTCTGTGGCGGTCCTCATGAGAGCCAGTTTAATCATAATGGTTGATGGTTTTTGCCACTTGACTTGAAGAAACTTTAAAAGTTCTTGAAATGTTCCAGATTGACTGACCTTCATGTCTTAAAGTAATGATGGACTGTCGTTTCTCTTTGCTTATTTGCCATAATATGGACTTTGTCTTTTACCAAATAGGACTATCTTATGTATATTACTCCTACCTTGTCACAACACAACTGATTGGCTCAAATGCATTAAGAAGGAAAGAAATTCCACAAATGAACTTTTAACAAGGCACACATGTCAATTGAAAAGCATTCCAGGTGGCTACCTCATGAAGCTGGTTGAGAGAATGCCAAGTGTGTGCATAGCTGACATCAAGGCAAAGGGTGGCTAAAAATTATTTAGATTTTCTTAACACTATTTTTGGTTACTACCTATTTGTTTTTTGGTTTTTGGTTACTCCATATGTTTTTTTTTCATAGTTTTGATATCTTCACTATTATTCTACAATGTAGAAAATAGTCAAAATAAAGAAAAACCCTTGAATGAGTAGGTGTGTCCAAACTTTTGACTGGTACTGTATGTGCCATTTAGGTATATGCATAATATACACTTTTTCTACAAATCATCACCATACATATTTTATAGAGTCTAGTTTCATGTTAATCTCGGTTACTAAAACGAGGAGCGGAACCAGAACAATGAGTTCCACCCTCTCTCTTTGCAAGTTACGGGCCAAATATCCCTCCCCTTCCAAAATGCAAAAGATGCTAACACCTGCAAAATTGTGATTTGTCCAAATAACCAGTGACAAAAGAACAAACACCAGAACTACTGCTGCTCGTTATTCTACGCATCCCATTCAGTCCCTACAGATTCTCTCGGTTTACACACAGAATCTTTCCACGAGTGATTTGTTTCATGTTAACACCATGCATTCCCTCATATCTACTGTTCATCTCCCAGCACTGTACCTCTGACAGAACTCTGTCTCTTTAAGGCGCCCTGGTTGAGCCTTCAGCATGTCGATCTTCTTCTCTCAGATAAGAGGACTAGGAAACATGAACCCAATCCACACTATCTGCATCCCTCGGTATCTGCACTCACCCTCCCCATGGTAACTTGCTTCCATCTAATGCCACAGTGATCTAGCTAGCTTGTCTAGCCCCAACATGCTCACACACATTGTGCCAAATCGTATCATGCAAATGAAGTCAGGCTCATTTGAAGTGCCCTGGGAGATCAGTGGTTTATCAGGAACATGTCTGCCAGAGCGCATGAGGATTGTTCATTCACACTGGGGAGCGCACAGGGAGCAAGCCGCAGTCCTATTCACAGCTCGAAGGTCACCCAACACACAACACAGACATAAAATGCATACAAAAAAGGGCAGGAAGGCTACTGCTATTTGTGCTACGCAGTTTCTCCGTTTCATAATGGTCAATGAGTAACCATATTGACTTTTGATTAAACTGATCATTTTGTGGTAGGATGCTTTATATGTAACAAACCACCTCTAGCCAAATGAAGAATCAAGACACAAAAGTCATTTGGAACTGTTATACAACCACTTCAAACACAACCACCTCAAACACAACCACCTTAAACACAATAACCTCAAACACAACCACCTCAAACACAACCACCTCAAACACAACCACCTCAAACACAACCACCTCAAACACAACCACCTTAAACACAATAACCTCAAACACAACCACCTCAAACACAACCACCTCAAACACAACCACCTTAAACACAATAACCTCAAACACAACCACCTTAAACACAATAACCTCAAACACAACCACCTTAAACACAATAACCTCAAACACAACCACCTTAAACACAATAACCTCAAACACAACCACCTTAAACACAATAACCTCAAACACAACCACCTTAAACACAATAACCTCAAACACAACCACCTCAAACACAACCACCTCAAACACAACCACCTCAAACACAACCACCTTAAACACAATAACCTCAAACACAACCACCCCAAACACAACCACCTCAAACACAACCACCTCAAACACAACCACCTTAAACACAATAACCTCAAACACAACCACCTTAAACACAACCACCTTAAACACAATAACCTCAAACACAACCACCTCAAACACAACCACCTCAAACACAACCACCTCAAACACAACCACCTTAAACACAACCACCTCAAACACAACCACCTCAAACACAACCACCTCAAACACAACCACCTCAAACACAACCACCTCAAACACAACCACCTCAAGCACAACCACCTCAAACACAACCACCTCAAACACAACCACCTCAAACACAACCACCTTAAACACAACCACCTTAAACACAACAACCTCAAACACAACCACCTGAAACACAACCACCTCAAACACAACCACGTCAAACACAACCACCTTAAACACAACAACCTCAAACACAACCACCTCAAACACAACCACCTCAAACACAACCACATCAAACACAACCACCTTAAACACAATAACCTCAAACACAACCACCTTAAACACAATAACCTCAAACACAACCACCTTAAACACAACCACCTCAAACACAACCACCTTAAACACAACAACCTCAAACACAACCACCTGAAACACAAACACCTCAAACACAACCACCTCAAACACAACCACTTCAAACACAACCACCTTAAACACAACCACCTCAAACACAACCACCTCAAACACAACCACCTCAAACACAACCACCTCAAACACAATAACCTCAAACACAACCACCTCAAACACAACCACCTCAAACACAACCACCTCAAACACAACCACATCAAACACAACCACTTCAAACACAACCACCTCAAACACAACCACCTCAAACACAACCACCTCAAACACAAAAATACTGTACAGGTGCTTGAAACAGCCACAGTGCGATTATTAAACATGATTTATTTCATGGAAAGCCATTGCTATTTGTGCAGTATGCTAAACATAGTATCCAGCAGAGCGTGGGGTCTACAGAGACCTACCCCCCACGGTTATTCAAACGCCCACAGTGCTAACTATCAAAATGTAATTAAATTATAAACTGATACACATCAGAGTCGTCACGCTTGTTTGTTTATCCATTATTAGAGAGCGAGCGGTTTCATGCTGTGAATGAGAAACAGGTCTACCTCCAGTGACTCCACCACGCTACTGTACTGGAGCAGACTGCTGTTCCACTGTGACCAACTCCTCCTGAGAGGGACCATGTTAAAGCACAAGGAGACTGGGGCAGTTTTAACCCCCTCACTGCAGCAGGTCTTACTTCACTGAGGGAGACAGCTGTAGTTTAAGGTGTGACAATATATATTGTACACACATTATTCCTCATCCTCTGGTGCACCGATGACTTATCCCAAAAATCCATGAATCAATAAACCAATCTTAACACCTGTGACAGGAGCACACCTGGAAGCATACACAATAAGTCAATGAAGTTAATGTCAATGATCCACACAGAGTTCCAACAAATGGAAGTGCATACAATAATTCTATCAACATCAGAATGATGCCACGAACAGAATGTCAATGATTTGTATAGCTAGCATTCTCAGAGCATTCACATTGATTCATAAAGCATTCATCATTAGTCAAGACAGCTGACAAAATGATGCCTACAAATGTGTGGATAGTAGCTGAGAGCACCATGATGCTCTCTGAATTTCTGTCTACTAAATGTTTGCCGTAGCAATGTAATGGTTTACGCTCAGTGAAATGCGGTGGTAATTCTGTCCTACAAATGTACTACAGCACAAAGGTTCTGCTTGAGGAGAGAGGTGGAAAGGACAGCAAGGTCTGACTGTTTCTCAGAAACAACCAACGCTTCAACCATGAAAAGAGGAAGAAAACAATTGACCCACTTTGGATTTGTTGACAAAACTCACTCCTTTCCTTCTATGTTGGTTGCCTTTGTCCAGCTGTCTGTGCTGCTTTTGTTGTGGCACTTTTCACCCCTCTTTGTTGGAGACACATTATGCTATAAGGGACACATCCAGTGCCAATGAAGAGAGGGCAATTCAACGATTTCCTTCGTTCAACAACTTTAACCACTCACGATACGTGTTGCTGCTCCCATTTAATATGTGGCTGAATCAATAAGAGGCATAATTGTGGTTGTTAGAGCACATTATGACATGTTTGTGGTGCCTCATTGCTCTGTAAACTGTCATTACAGCCGAAGAGGCTTTCTGTGCTCTGCGGCGTAGCATGGAGAGAGAGAGAGAGAGAGAGAGAGAGAGAGCAGGAGGAAGAGAACTGTGCACTATGCTGTGCTTTAGCCACTGCAATCTGCCATAATCACCTCTCCATTTAGCAACACCTAACTGCTCACATCCCATTTTACTCCGGGTTAGGAGCACCAAGTCATTTCCGGGCAGTTTGCTGGCTTACTTGTGTTTCATCTGGATACACCTTTGTTCTTGCTGACTGTTGTTGTATTGTTAAATACATTTGTATGACTAGGAGTTGTAGTGGGCTTCGGGACCTATTTACCTGTTGGTCTACATTGTAAAACACAATTTGACATGACTGTTTTGATTAATGCATTTTGTAATAAAGTACAAAGCTGCTCGAAAAATGCAATTTTTTTGTAGGCATGACCTACTTTACTGCTACCAGTACATGTTTTTCAGTCCCAGCACTTCCATGACAGTGATGTCTCCAAAAAGAGAGAACAACATGTGAGAAGCCTAGTGTGTGTGTGTGGGGGGGGGGGGGGGGGGTGCTTCCTCCTTTACAACACCTGTGATTAAAGGACACATACAGTATCAATGGGAAACGTGTAGTGGCTATTGAATTCAATTCTGCCTAATTAACAGTAAGGGCCCTTCTGTAAAGAGCGTCTCATTGACACAGCGATGGGACGGCTCTCTAACTTACTGCAATTAGAACAATTACACATAGGAAGCCTAGGCAGTGGTACTCAGCACTAAGTAGCTGTAATACTGACTCTCCAGCTGATGGCTGGCCTCACTTCACATCACAGCCATCATGATGAGACTGTAGGGGAATGGCTCCCTATGCAGGTCAGGAGTGGCAGAAGGACAACTGTCACACTATCCATTACCCAATTGATTTAAATAGCCATAATCTACTCCGCATTGACATCTCATAGTGAGGAATAAGACGTGGTGGAGGACACGGTAGAAAAAGGTGTTAGTAAAATAAAATGAATAGACAGTAGAGCTCGACGACAACAGGGCCGCTAACAAAGATCACCAACGTAGTGGTAGGAAGCTCCAGAACATGCTGCAGCACAAGCTGCACCAAGCCACATATGGATGAAGGTGCCCCGGTGTTGATGTGGACCTATGGACCTCTATTACTGGGAAACGCTCATTCCAAACTCAAGCACCTTTATGACAGTGCCCGTGCTTGACCGAGGAGAGGTGTCGTCAGGCTAATGGTGCTTACACACACAGACAGAGGATGGGGGAATGGGGTTCATGGGTAGCGGTGCAGTGTAGGCCACGACAGCACCTCCACCACAGTAAATCATTGGGTGGGGTTCCCCACAAAGGCTGTTCATGTGAGTCTGAGACACATAAAGACAATATTTCATGTGGGAAAGTGGGAATGTTAGACTTTGGTTTTCGCCTTGAATAATAATAGTGACAGTGGATGAATAGAATTCAATCCAACAGGATGGATTGCTTGCGCCTGCTTGCCCTGACGGACACAGCTAACAATAGACCTTTTCTGGTGTACAGTTTCTCATGAAAAGCAAAAATACTAAAAACAAATGCAACTAATCTCAGAGACAAAGATGTTGATCAACGAAGAGCAAAAAACTACAGACAGCTGGCTACATCAAAAACATCCTAATCCTAACTCTTTGTCCTTCGCAAGCAGTTCACATGTCAAAACAATATTAGATAGTAGTCTAAAATGGGAATGATGTCAAGAAAATCTGATGAAGAGAGTTCCCCTTGTTTTCATACAAGCCTTCCTCAGCTGCCATGCATCTGATGAGAAATCAGTGTATAAAGAGTTAAATTAATCCCGGGACGACTTTACCCACGGAATACATTGCTGTTTGATGGGGCCAGCAGGGGAGCTTCGTTCAGGAGCTGTCAGTCTGTTGCATTCCCTGGAGTGTGTTTACTGGCTAGTTAATATATTAGACACATGAAAAATAGTTAGACAGAGACCTCTTCTCATCCTCACTCCCCAGTGCAGAGGTAAGAGGGACACAGCCCGCCTGGCCTGCCTGCCAGCTGAGCATCAATATTTCTGCATCCCCCTTTTCTGGCCTGTCATATAAAAGCGCTCATAATTCTGCTGCTTCCTCTGTGGCCTTTGCCACAGACGGCGGCCATATTTCCTGGTGAATTCAAGGGATATAAAAGCACCAACTGCCAGGCTGATGACGACGGCCCTCTCCTGGCTTTATGTGAAGGACAAGCAGGGGTCGGGAACAGGAGCCTTCTAGGCTCCACTGCACACAGTATATATCACCATTACATACTCACAACATTTAGGAAGTGTATACTACATTGTAATTATATAAAGTGAGGTGGATTATAATTGTAGACAGTATTTGAAATACCATACTGTTTCGTACAGTATGTTTTCTCAATCCATTGAAAATGACAGACTCTATTAATTAGCTCTATGAAGTAAACACTCACATTTTTTGTACAGTACTAATCACACAAAAAGACACTGAATCTGACATCTATACAATATACATTCATTCACACATCACATAATATTGACTTCCCCAACTGCTTACCCAGGAATAGTGACCTGAGGTAGCCTGGTTTTTCTTGAATCAATAGACCTCTTCATTACATATTACCCCTGTCAGAGAAATAACTGAAGTCTGGCCTGGAGACAAAAGCAATGAGTAAGCTGATTTAATTTTCTCCAGCAAGTGACCCTATATTCAGTAAATTACGTTCTGTACTGTTGGCATTTAAATGTGACACAAATGTCAGCAGACACAATTTACAACCCAAATACTGTAGCAAGTGCTCTTGGGTAGTGAAGTAAATGAACAGGAAGAATCTACGACGTAGAATACAACAGAGTACAAAGAAAGTACCCATAATTCAAACATTCAAAATAAAACACTGTTATATTAGACCAACTCTCTGACGAGGTGAAGAGTGTGATTGAGATAAATGATGATTGAGTGAGAAAGACAGAAATAAGGAAGTAGGAAGTGAGAACATCATTTCTATTGGATCAGAGCTCCGAGACCACATTACATTGAAATGATTGACTAATAGCGGGTTTAATAAGCTCCATTGCACTTCCAGCAGGCTAAGTAGTGAAACACCACCCCATGTCCCCCTCAAAGACACTCATTGGCCATTAAAGGATGAACTGACATAGATGGAGGAACAGGTTTCCTCAGGAGGCCTATAACCATGCTCTTCTCCCTCCGTTATCCTCTGTTAAATCATCACTCCATCCCAACCATTCTCCTCTGCAGACCGCTTGGCCACTCGGATCTTGTAAACTGCTACCATGTAAATGTCAGCCAATTAAACTACCGGGAACAGGGAAGTAAAAGTGACACTGTAGAGCACCATGATACTATGTTGCCAGTATGGTTTTAAAGTCACAGCTGAGCTTTCCTTCTTCTTCAAGTCTCTTTTGCACAAGCCAATACAATCAAGATATCATCCCGACCGTAAATACAGTGCCAGTGTGAACCAAAAGGACATCATCCTTTCACCTTGTTCCACCTATCTCCTAGTAAGAGAGTGTTATTATAGTTATCTAATAATTCCCGCTAAAGATCTCATTAGTGCCTGTTTGGTCTAATTAGGTTATCTTGGAAAGAGCAGAGATAACCAAGGAAGTGTGAAGAAGATTTCCACACAAAATTAAAGGAGACCAATGAGGCAGCAAGTGAGAGAGAGAGACAGAGAGAGAGACAGCGACCTAGCCAGAGACAGAGAGACACAGAGAGAGCGAGACAGACAGAGACAGAGAGACAGAGACAGGGAGACAGAGAGACAGAGAGACAGAGAGGAGACAGAGAGAGAGAGAGAGAGAGAGAGAGAGAGAGAGAGAGAGAGAGAGAGAGAGCAACAGGGAGAGACAGGGAGACAGAGAGAAGTCATTCAGAGACAGAGACAGAGCGAGAGAGAGAGAGAGAGAGAGAGAGAGAGAGGGAGAGACAGAGCGAGAGAGAAAGACAGAGAGAGAAAGCAACAGAGAGAGACAGAGACAGAGAGGTCCTACAGAGAGAGAGAGAGAGAGAGCAACAGAGAGAGACAGGGAGACAGAGAGAAGTCATTCAGAGACAGAGACAGAGCGAGAGAGAGAGAGAGAGAGAGAGAGAGAGAGAGAGAAAGCGAGAGAGAGCGAGAGAGAAAGAGAAAGAGAGAGAGACAGAGCGAGAGAGAGAGACAAAGACAGATAGAGAGAGAGAGCAACAGAGAGAGACAGACAGGGAGACAGAGAGACAGAGAGAAGTCCTTCAGAGAGATAGAGAGAGAGACGCTCTGCTCACCCTCTCTCATTAGTACAGTTGTCTCTATTAACAAAGCCTGCATGGCACAGTGCAATCACCCCTCCAATCATTTATTTAGGTTGTGCTTATCAGGGGTGGCCACCATCCGTTAGGGCCCACACAGCACAGCACAGCTCAGCTCAACCCACAGCTCAACACGGGCATCATTAAGTAACCCAGTCAGTGGGGATGGGAGGGAGGGGAGTGTCTCTCCAGCAGCCTGATGCCTAATAAATGTACCTGATGTGGATCAGGGTGCAGGGGGGAACCAGATTGGTTCATCCTCTGGATCACTGATCCTCTACTATACCACAGCACAGCGCCTGCCGTCTTTTGTTCCTCTCACCACTGTTTCCACTTAAACCAATCTAGCTTGCAGTTCGGTTAGGTTAGCATTGGAAGACCCATACACCGTGACCTGCTCATCACGCCAGAGGACACCGAACAGAGACACAGGAGAGTGGAGGATCTAAAGTAACCACCATGTTTCAATTAATGTACAGGCAACGCAAGAATATTAACCGTTTACCAATTACCACTATATATTATGCACCTCAGTGTACATTTTAATATACAGTTAGTGCACAGCTGGAGACTGTCCTGTACTAGATCTGCCGTATGATATGAACGGTAGCAACATAGTGCTCCTCCACGTGGCCCAGACCAATAAACACCACATGCAAACAGAGAATGAGAGCCTGTCAGCTGCACCCCATTCAGGGGGAATTAGCCTCATATGCTGCCCAGCCGCGACCAACCCCAGCCAGGCCAGGAGATGAATCTGATGGCTAATGTAAAAATAACAGAGGCTCATAAATCAGGGAAGTGGGAGAGAGTCGATGATGAGAGTTAATCAATACGGAGGCCTGGCTTTGCCACGGCCGCAAAATGGCACTCCATTTATTACTGAGGACTTTGAGGGGAAACATCAGTCACATTAGAGTATGCAGCGTGGCACCAGACCAGAGGAGAAAATGTCTGGATCACACAAGGCAAGGTGCTCTGGGAGCCGGCTGGGTCTAACCTGCTCTGCTGCTCTTTGACCTGGACTAAAGCGTTGGCTTCGTTTTGTTTCTCAGAAGAAAGAAGGAGGAACTGCTTCTCTAGAAAATAATGTTTTTATAGCACAAGGAATAGTTCCCTAATGTCAACATACAGTATGTAGGTCTAGGACCATGCAGGTCCCTTTCCTGCAGTCAAATGACCTAGTGACCTCAGGGGTGGAATGCTATTCATATTTTTCAGAATTGTTTAATCAATAAAGATTATTAAATTATTATTATTATTTATTATTATTATTAAAAATCCAGTGTTTCTATGTCAAATGGTTCGCTATAATTCAGTCTTCTGTTATGTATATAAAACGTAATACTGGAACGCTATATTTGACATTGGGGCAGTGGTCTAAGGCACTGCATCTCAGTGCTAGAGGCGTCACTACAGACCCTGGTTTGATTCCAGGCTGTACCACAACTGGCCGTGATTGGGAGTCCCATAGGGCGGCGCACAATTGGCTTAGCATCGTTAGAGTTTGGCCGGGGAAGGCCGTCATTGTAAATAAGAATTTGTTCTTAACTGACTTGCCAAGCTAAATTAAAATAAATCAATGGTGCAGGTGCCTTCTCTTTTTGAATCCCATAACCATGTGTGTGAGGTGTATACTTTTGTTTCAAAGTAGGTTTGTTTAAGACTACCAAGAAACACTCTGTGTGCCTGTGATTTAGCCCACTGCAATGAAATCATATTAAAAAGAGACACTCCTGTCAGTGATCAGGTGATTCTACCACCAGCCCACTTAAGACTGAAATCCAAACTAGCAACCATACAACATGGGCCATGAAAATGAATTGCGATCCAAGAGCAACTTCCTCAGTAATCCGTTAGTAATGTATGTTCAGCCACGATGGCAAGACGAGGAAACACATTACAATGTCAATTGAAAATATATGCATTTGCCGGTGAGTAATTAATCAAGACATGAGTAAAACACAGTCTAGCTTTGCCTTCTGGTTAACACATTAAATTTTCATATCTAATTATAGAAAGGTGTGAAATTAAATATTTACAACTTTTAATCATTCAGGTGCTAATTTGGCAGACTCATTTGTAGTGCTAATGTTGTTTCCACAGCTGACTTTGAAAAACAAAGGTCACATTTGATTAGCACTTCATAATATTCATGCGCGTAATAAAGTGTCACACGTTGTTGTTCATTTCTCCCTAAAAGGGCATTGTTTATTAAAACTTGTTTAGCAAAGATAGCAGACTAAACAGTGCAGCCTCCAGGCTGAAAGCCCAGATGAACATGCACCAAAACATTCTCCAATCTGTCAAAAAAAGTTGACTATTTGTTGTTTACTCAACAGATAAAAGTGAAAGTTTTACGCATTACTCCAAATGTAAACCCCCATCCCACCCCAATATCCTTATATCGTCAAGCCCTATCCCCTCCCTGCCTCACCCTGACCTCTGACCCCCATTAGAGTTTTCACATAGTATTCTCACCCACCAGACTGCTGCAGTGGCCGTGGACACGCAGGGAGCCAATATGGCTCCATAATTGGCCCGGTGGTGTGGCGGACTGTGGCCAGCGTCCAAGGCCATTAATCCCTTCCACCTCAGCACAGTTTGGCCTGCTTGAAGATAACAGGGTGCATAGTAATTGGACCTGAGCACCCTTGTCCCCCCTCTTTACATTAATATCCCTCCAATCCTCCACGTATAATCCTGTCCAGGTCACGGCCAGCTTCCCCTGGTCATGTATCAAGTGGCCACATCAGCCATCCCCACGCTTATTTACTGAGAGAACCATGGAATATCATCTGAAGGTTTACGTTTGGGGGGGGGGGGGGGGGGGGGGGGGTAAGTAGTACAGGTGTAAAAATGCGAATTGGCTCAAACAGCAACACACAGACACAGACACCTTCATGTACAGTCCAGCGCGCGCACAAAACACATCATATAATATACCTTTCCTCACCAATTGATTCAGTCAATTTAAACTGGAATTAGGAATAAAAACCCAATGACACCAGCCTGTGTGATATATACGTCACAGTGATTTTGAACAACACCTAGTCTACATCTATCTACAGTACAGGATGTGAGGGGAAAGGTTGTCATAACATCACAGCCAAGTTGAACCAAAGATACTGGTGTGACTGAGTCATCAAGGCCTCACAGGGTCAACCTGTTCATGGGTGTGCTCAGTTTGTCAACCAGCCCCTCTTCTGTCCTGCGGTCCATCCAGTCCTCTCTCTCACTCTCTGTCCTCGGCTGTTTATGATTCCCTCCACTGGCTCTCATTACATGTGCTTCAAACACAAATCAATAGGAGGATAATGGCATTGTACACACTCTGTAATCTCAATATCGTTACTTCTCATTTACTCTCCCTTTGCTTCTCATGCATCAAAATTTAGCTGGAGAAAAAAATAAACTTTATTTAGTATCCCATGAATTTCAAATCAGTGATGTTTCATAATGATTTTGCGTCAGAGCCCACAGAGCCGAAGGGAAAGGCAGAGGGAGGAGAGGGTGAAATCGATATGAGCGGCACTCTTCCCCTGTATGGCAGAGGGGGGATCTATTATGGGGAAATCATGATTTATGTCAGCAGTGGAGGGGACATCAGGGTGAGCAAGGGATGGAGGTGTGCGCCAATAATGATGAATGCCCCCCACTCATATAAGCCCACCCGGCCCCCACCTCCGTCTCCCCCTAAACACCGTTCTCTCTCTACTGCTCTCTCCCCCACACCTCTCCTTTGTGTCTCTCATTCCATTCTAAAACTCAGTGTATATCTAGACTATCCTCTATGTAACTCAGTCTCTTCTGGTTCTTTATTCTCATCCCTCCTTTTCTCATCTAATACTCTCATCTCTGCCTCCCCGTTCTGTTGTTCTCCATCCTATGTGATGTGTCTGAGTGGAGTGCGGTGTCCATGAGGGAATCCCAGGATCCAGCGTTGTTGGGCAGAAGGAACGAGGCAGTCACCTTTAAGCTGGGGCTGAGCGATCTGTCTCTGCCAGCCATCTCCGTCCACGTAACACCAAGCAGACAGTGAGAAACAGAGAGAGGGGGATGAAGGAGAGAAATGGAGGCGAGAGGGGAAGGGAGAAGATCAAATATATGAGATAGAGATCAAAATGAAGCATTGAGGAGGAAAGAGCACTTCCGTTTTTATCTGCTACAACCAGTACACAACCTCTTCACAATGTTGCAGCGATGGAATTCTGAAAGCCGGGAAACACAAAACAACTGTCCGTCCACAGAATAATAGACCGGCAGCTCCCAATGGAGCCTCTATTAGATGTTTCCAATCATCATACTATTAACCAGAATGTAACTGCCAATTAAAAGATGGTTTCACAATGGAGTGGGGCTGATGGGTTTTGATTTAATGTAGACCATCATTAGAGGCAGGGCCCGATTGATTCCAGATAACAGCAGCTCAACTCAGCTTAACAGGAATGTTCTCAATTAATACCTTGAATGGAAGACAAAAAGGAGGGGAAAAATAAAAAAAGAAGATCCATATGACATTTCTTGAATATGCAAATTTGCACAATGATCTATAATGTAGCCTACATTTGACAGATGAGAATCCAACAGAAAAGAGACGACAAACGTTTAAATGACTGTCTCCTATCACCGTACATTCCTCTCACTTATTCAGACTCGACGTCACTCAGACCCAGGATCAGTAAAAGGTACCGGTAGCCATGTCGAGTAGCCGTCCGCTGGACATCTCTCTGGACAGTACTGTTGTGATTACAGATGTCTGCCATTGAGTAGCCAAACTCTACCAGACACACTGATGTCACACTCATACGCACATCTGTCATCTTTCTGAGCAAACTTGACTGGACATGCATGTATCTGATCTATCATATTGACTGTTTTCAATATTGAGTTGCCTTCAGGGGTAGTTGTTGTAGCAGGGCTCCTGGGAAGAAATGTGAACACCTTCACTTTCAGATGCAGTAAAACCCTATTGCCCTCCACACCTACCTCTAACAGTGCCTTGTCCAATACCTGCTGTGTGGCGTGTACATCACATCCATCTGTCACGTGTTCTGAACCTACCCCCCCCCCCCCCCCCCCCCCCCCCCCTACCTAATATGTTATCCACTGAGTGGACAAAACATTAGGGACACCTTCCTAATATTGAGTTGCACCTCCCTGTTTTGCCTTCAGAACAGTCTCAATTTGTCAGGGCATGGACTCTATAAGGTGTCGAAAGCGTTCCACAGGGATGCTGTCCCATGTTGACTCCAATGCTTCCCACAGTTGTGTCACGTTGGCTGGATGTCCTTTTGGGTGGTGGACCATTCTTGATACACATGGGAAACAGTTGAGCGTGAAAACCCCAGCAGCGTTGCAGTTCTTGACACACTGAAACCGGTGCATCTGGAACCTACTACAATACCCTGTTCAATAGCACTTCAATCTTTTCAATCTCTAAATGACACACAATCCATGTCTCATTTGTCTCAAGAATTAAAAATCCTTCTTTAACCTGTCTCCTCCCCTTCATCTACACTGACTGAAGTGGATTTAACAAGTGACATCAATAAGGGATCATAGCTTTCACCTGGATTCACCTGGTCAGTCTATGTCATGGAAAGAGCAGGTGTTCCTAATGTTTTGTCCACTCAGTGCATATCTCCATAACCTGATACTGTATGTTCTAATGAATGAACCCATAATGTGTCTGCCAGTCTGCTATTTATATATGGCAACTTATTTGGCAAAATAAGAGTTTTGTAATATGTAGCCATGTGTCTAAATTTAAAATGGAGGGAACCCTCAGAAGAGGATAGTGGTGGGCCACTGTATGTGTGGGATATATGTATTTCACCCCTTTGAGGTGGCAGAAGGGCATGAGGCAGCTACTGTGTAATTGACAGAGACAGATAGCAGTCAGAGGTGATTAGTTCTGGCTTGGTAAGCAGTCCATCAAGGGCAAAGCTGACAGAAGAAAACAGAAGTGGTAAAGCAGCAGCAGAAATGGACTGGGGAAGCTGTTGGTTCAGAACAAAATATATATCCATCACCATATTCTCATTTATTTTCCATTCTGTGTCAAGCAATGAGGATACATACTGCATTCACTCATGATGAACAGCAGGTGTTTCCAGCATGCTGCTTTCCCCCAGCAAAAATAGGACAACAGTGTCGTATTCCCCACACATGATTCAGCTAATAAACCTCTCACTATTCTTACACCTGACCCCAATTTCTATTCCCATTTCGAAAGGGAAACTCATCAACTATGAAGTTGGACAAAGGGATTGTCACTCAGAGAGCAGTAGGATGGACTGGGTGTAGAGATGTTGTGAACACAGCACCACCACTCCAGACAACATCCGAAAAGAACAAGCAAAACATGAAAATGTTTGTCTGCAGGCAAGTCTTCAGTGTATAATACAATGAAATACATTCAGAGATTTCACATCCTAAAAGGGCTCTGTATGTTTTATGTGTGTAGGTGGGTGTGCATGTTGCTTGGCAAATAACTCGAATAAATCCTACTTAGCATGCTCGGGTGCATGAGCAAATACAACTGTGGAAGAGAGATCAGGCACTTTCCCCAGTATTTACAAATGTACCACACAGATCATATCCTTCCCTGCTGCTAAGCCCTGTGCAAACAGAACATCACACAACAGAACAGCCATGTGCATATAGAATATAGAATGGTATAGGCATGATGCATGGTGGACCTGCACCCCATTCACCCTCTACACACCCCAGGACCAGGACCATGGAGTAGGAATGGCTGAACATTAGGTAGTCTGGATGGAATACAGCTGTGTGTATAATCATGGACCTTGATGGTATAGGGAAGGTACAAAGAAAATCGGAGCTGAAGAAACTGGTTACTGGTTTGTATTTCTCTCTGAAAGCGGTGGTCATGATCCATGAGAGAGGGAAAGAGAGAGAAGGCCAATGTGTATTCGGGTGTGAATGTTTTTTTGCAAACAATTATTTATTTGTTTTACATTGTATGTCATAGACAGTTACATAAAACATGATACAATACCTACTCGTGTATGTTTCAATGGGAGCGAACCAGAAGGAGAAAAAACAGACAGACAAAGAAAAAACGAAACAAAAACAATACAAATGATAAAAGACCAAACCTAACAACTTAGAGAAATGTGAATATTGACAAAGCTCTGGCTATGGGGATTTAAGTCTAGCAACATGCTAATATTATGTCCGTTTGAAAATGAAGTGGGTAAACTAAGAGAGTGGATGGAGAAGAAAATATGGGGGGGGGGCAGAGAAGATGATAAATAAAGATGAGAAGAGAGTCAGTCAGTCTAGTGGAAAACAATTGCAGAGGCATGGGCGTGCAAGCAGCTGACAAAAGGTCTGTCCTGAGCAGCTACATGATCTAAATACTGATCAAACATCATTTACAGCTTGTTTTATTTCAGCCTCTTGAGAGACTGTCCCCTCCAGCCTCTTTGCCATGGCAACCAGGGTCTCATTTCAGAGGTGTCATGCTGCATTATCATCTCACCGGCTCATCCACTCCCCCTCTCCCCCTCCCCCCCCAACCCCTCACACCCCACTCCCAGGACCCTGTGAGAAAGACACCGTCTCTCCCTCTCTCTCTCTTGTCAAATACAAACAACCTTGCTCCTCTCACTATTCCCTTTTAAACCATTTTTAAGACTTTGAAAATGTTCTAAATAATAGTTTCCTGGACTTGCTTCTTGCTTGAGACAATTTGCGTAAGTGTTAACAGACGACCGTTAACATGCTGGACCGTGCTCATTTTATGAAGGCTGGCAACCTAGCTACAACGAGCATTAAACACTGAGAGAGACCTGTTGTAACGTCACACTTAATAAAGACTGTTTAGACACTTTTAGAACAATATTGCTGTAATGAAGAAGTGTTCATTCCTGAAAGAGTGTGGTTTCTCTAATGCAGCCCCTCCTACTTCCAGACAAAAACCTGCTCCATGAATATGGTCAGAAAAAGCTATGCGTTATGTCCTCTCTGGTCTGCATGACTCGCTTCATCTATTTCTGTGTGTCATGCAGATGAGGAGAGGTGATGGAAAAAGGGGTGGGATTACCAATGCCAGTAGTACGCTTGGCTTGTAGACCAGGGGCTAATTCAGGAGGCCATTTGTTTACATGTCTCAGCAATTTGAGGCATTAGGGAATCCCCGGCCCCCTGCGGACCACAGAGAGTGAGAGACGACAGCGTCTGGGCACACACACCTCCGTGCCAGAGGAGGTAGCATGATGCCTGGGTTCACTCTTTGTTTTGTGCCAAATGGATTCCTGAGGCTGCAATTTTCACTAACAAACACGGTGAGCCCCTCCATTCTGGTGTGGTATGACATGGCTGCCAGCCTCGACAGCACAATCGTCTGCCCGCCCGCCGCCCCCGGGTGAGCTGCACATATGCAAATTGTAGGATGGATGTCCCTGGCACGGCGATAGACAGTGAAGGAGGAGGGAAGAGAGGAGGAGTGGGGAGGAAAGGAGGAGACAGACAAACCCTGAAATCCCTCATTTCAGAGCAAAAACTCATCTGACATCGGAAAACATATGATGATAAATTATTAACTTTTTGGGTTTCTTGATACTTATCTGATGACAATGAATGTACTGTATAGTAGACTTCAATGCACAATTATCATAGAACAGGGAGGCTGGAAATTGCTCTAAATTCAATGGAAGCTACACACTGGGCCTTAAGACTATAAACTCTCAGTAAATCAAATCAAATCAATTTGTATTTCTCACGATCGTCGTAATAACACTCGGACCAAAGCGCAGCATGAAATCGGTTCGATATATTTTATTTGAAGTGAACAGCACAAAAACAATAAAGAATACACGAAACGTGTCGATCTGGCGTGCTCACAGGCAACAACACAAAAACAAGATCCCACAAAACACAGTGGGGAAATGGCTGCCTAAATATGATCCCCCAATCTGAGACAACGCTAAACAGCTGCCTCTGATTGGGAACCATACCAGACCAACATAGAAATAAAACAACCTAGATTACCCACCCTAGTCACACCCAACCTAACCAAAATAGAGAATAAAAAGACTCTCTATGGTCAGGGCGTGACAGTATTAGTCTCATGCGCCGAATGCATCAGGGGAGACCTTGCAGGGAAATGCTTACCGACGAGTCCCTAACCAACAATGTAGTTTAAAAAAAATACAGATAAGAGTGAGAGATAAAAGTAACAAGTAATTAAAGAGCAGCAGTGAAATAACAATAGCGAGACTATAGAGGGGGGTACTGATACAGAATCAATGTGCGGTGGCACAGGTTATTTGAGGTAGTATGTACATGTAGATAGAGTTATTAAAGTGACTATGCATAGATGACAACAGAGAGTAGCAGTGGTGTAAAGAGGGGGTGAGAGGGGGTGCACTGCAAATAGTCTGGGTAGTCTGACTAGATGTTCAGGAGACTTATGGCTTGGGTGTAGAAGCTGTTTAGAAGCCTCTTGGACCCAGACTTGGCGCTCCGGTACCGGTTGCCGTGCGGTAGCAGAGAGAACATTCTATGACTAGGGTGCCTGGAGTCTTTGACAATTTTCAGGGCTTTCCTCTGACACCGCCTGGTATAGAGATCCTGGATGGCAGGAAGCTTGGTCCCAGTGATGTACTGGGCCGTTCGCACTACCCTCTGTAGTGCCTTGCGGTCGGAGGCCGAGCAGTTACCATACTAGGCAGTGATACAACCAGCTCTCGATGGTGCAGCTGTAGAACATTTTGAGGATCTGAGGACCCATGCCAGATCTTTTCAGTCTCTTGAGGGGGAATAGGTTTTGTCGTGCCCTCTTCAGTAAAGGTAGGTTTTAAAAAAACGAGATACCTTTATAACAATATTTAACACTTTTAATTGGTATTACACTAGTGTGAAATTGATGTATTGGGGACAATACCTCTTAGTGTGCACAGCTCCAACACCTGGGTTTAACTGTATCTTCTTCCTCTCCCCTCCTCCTGGTTACCATCTATAACGCACGCTGCATTTAGCTCCGTTATGACATACCAGCTCAGTCAAAGTGACTGTGAATTTCACAGAGCAAATTAGCTAATAACTCACCACCCATAATGAACTAAAACATTGTAATGTAAAATGTATGAGGGATTTCTCATTTTCATTTGTGTAAATGAGTCTGGTCATTTAGAAGTAGTAGGTAGGAGGGGGCCGGTCTGCACCCTCTTCTTCAAACAACTCGATATGAGCCTGGTACTGACCAGTGACTGCTAATTATATAGCTAGAACCTATGGAGTGAGAGCATCCTACAGCCTACTGCAACTTAGACGGCCAGGCATCCTCTGTTCAACATTTGGATGATGTGTGACATTTATGAAGTCCTATTGAGATGTCACTGCAAATGGCAGCGCTTTCAACGGTCTTGAAAACCAAACAGTGGAGACGCTCCCATCACTGCAACAGGGATATGGAGATGAAAGCACATATAGTAAAGAGATAAATATTTCTGTGCTTATAAGTAAGCTCATGTATAGACAAGAGGGTTGACATTCATAATAGGCACAGGTGTATTGCATTTGGAGAGTGTGTTGTTGCATTACTCCACTACCTTATACATCACTCTCAAGGTAAGGACACTGGGGGTAATATAATATATATTTACATGTTTTCATAGAAACTGCACTGAACAAAAATTAAAGTGTTGGTCCCATGTTTCATGAGCTGAAATAAAAGATCCCAGAAATGTTCCATACACACAAAAAGCTTATTTCTCTCAAATGTTGTGCACAAATTTGTTTACATTCCTGTTAGTGAGCGTTACTCCATTACCAAGATAATCCATCCACCTGACAGGTGTGGCATATCAAGAAGCTGATTAAACAGCATGATCATTACACAGGTGCACCTTGTGCTGGGGTCAATAAAAAGCCACCCTAAAATGTGCAGTTTTGTCAAACAACACAATGCCACATATGTCTCAAGTTTTGAGGGAGCATGCAATTGGCATGCTGACTACATGAATATTCACCAGAGATGTTGCCAGATAATTGAATGTTAATTTCTTGACCATAATCCGCCTCCAACGTTGTTTTAGAGAATTTGGCAGTACGCCCAACCAGCCTCACAACAGCAGACGTGTATGGCGTTGCGTGAGCAAGCTGATGTCATCGTTGTGAATAGAGTTCCTGAGTTCCTCATCGTGGCTGTGGGGTTATGGTATGGGCAGGCATAAGCTACGGACAACAAACACAATTGCATTTTATCGATGACAATTTGAATGCACACAGATACCATGACAAGATCCTGAGGCCCATTGTCATATCATTCATCTGCCGCCATCACCTCATGTTTCAGCATGATAATGCACTGCCCCATGTAGCAAGGATCTGTACACAATTTCTGGAAGCTGAACATCACACAGTTCTTCCATGGCCTGCATACTCACCAGACATATCACCCATTGAGCATGTTTGGGATGCTCTGGATCAACGTGTACAGCTGTGTGTTCCAGTACTGCCAAAATCCAGCAAATGTGCACAGCCATTGAAGAGGAGTGGGACAATATTTCACAGGCCAAAATCAACAGCCTGATCAACTCTATGCGAAGGAAATGTGTCGCGCTGATTGAGGCAAATGATGGTCATATCAGATACTGACTGGTGTTCTGATCCACTCCCCTACTTTTTTTGAAAGATATCTGTGACCAACAGATGATCCGTATTCCCAGTCATGTGAAATCCATAGATCAGGGCATAACGATAAAAAAAAAAATTGACTATAAAATCTTTTAAATTGTTGGGTTTATATTTTTGTTCAGTATAGTTTCTGTACACAGCCAATCCATACAGGTAGACAGTGGAGGAAAGTTTCTCACAGAATGGATGCAAGTATCCTACAGAATGGAGATAACTCTCCTACAGAATGGATGTAACTCCCTAACAGAATGGATGTAACTCCCTAACAGAATGGAGGTAACTCTCCTACAGAATGGAGGTAACTCCCTAACAGAATGGAGGTAACTCCCTAACAGAATGGAGGTAACTCTCCTACAGAATGGAGATCAATCTCCTACAGAATGGAGGTAACTCCCTAACAGAATGGAGATAACTCTCTTACAGAATGGAGGTAACTCTCATACAGAATGGAGGTAACTCTCCTACAGAATGGAGGAAACTCTCATACAGAATGGAGGTAACTCTCATACAGAATGGAGGTAACTCTCATACAGAATGGAGGTAACTCTCATACAGAATGGAGGTAACTCTCCTACAGAATGGAGGTAACTCCCTAACAGAATGGAGGTAACTCTCCTACAGAATGGAGGTAACTCTCCTACAGAATGGAGGTAACTCTCATACAGAATGAAGGTAACTCTCCTACAGAATGGAGTTAACTCTCCTACAGAATGAAGGTAACTCTCCTACAGAATGGAGGTAACTCCCTAACAGAATGGAGGTAACTCTCCTACAGAATGGAGGTAACTCTCATACAGAATGGAGGTAACTCTCCTACAGAATGGAGGTAACTCTCCTACAGAATGGAGGTAACTCTCATACAGAATGGAGGTAACTCTCCTACAGAATGGAGGTAACTCTCATACAGAATGGAGATAACTCTCATACAGAATGGAGGTAACTCTCCTACAGAATGGAGGTAACTCTCCTACAGAATGTAGGTAACTCTCATACAGAATGGAGGTAACTCTCCTACAGAATGGAGGTAACTCGCCTACAGAATGGAGGTAATTCCCTAACAGAATGGAGGTAACTCTCCTACAGAATGAAGGTAACTCTCCTACAGAATGGAGATAACTCTCCTACAGAATGGAGGTAACTCGCCTACAGAATGGAGGTAATTCCCTAACAGAATGGAGGTAACTCCCTAACAGAATGGAGGTAACTCCCTAACAGAATGGAGTCTTTATGAGGGAAGGTCACCAATGTGAGGGTCAGAATGCAGGGTGAGGAGCGAGATGTGACCCCCTCCGTCTCCCAGGGCGATGCGACACCATTGCACAGCAAGCCATTCATTTGGCCTCCACCTTGTGCTGCTGCGTTGTCTGATATGCAAGGCCGCTCTAACCTGCCCAGATTCCATTAGCGAGCTGCCAGTTCTCCCGCTCCACTGTTTCCCTGGCATATTAAACAGATTAATAGAACAGGGCTGCACTCCGCTCCAGGGCGGGAGAGAGAGCGGCCTGTCAATCTCAGCTAAAAACACAAAAGCAGAAAATGAAAGAAGCCCCTGGCTGAACCGTCAGAGCTGATAAAACAGAGTTAAATCTCACATGCAGCGCAGGGGGAAAACAGACAGTTAGTAAATATTTATTCTCTCTACTAGTTGAGTGAGGAAAAAGGAGGCCACATAGACTACCTAAGCCACCATACAGTGGGATCAATGGAGGGGAATGGTTGAAGAAAATTAATTAAGAAAATTCTCTCTCACAGTAACTACTGCGAATGCTGACGAGCACCCAGACCAGTCCTCAAGTCTTGGCCTATTGACATTGATTCAACTATCATTTTTGCAACAAACGTCTACACTTCAAATAGGGATCCCCACTGTACACAACAAAGAAATGATCCAAGCTTTGCTAGGAAACAAGACTGCACTGAGGAGTGAAGCTGGATCATGAGATAGGCCTACATTCTGTAGAACCTCACACAGCACTACAAATCATTCTCTGCACTAAAAATCATAGAATGGGTCATTACATTAAACCATCTCTTCTAATATCCCCCAGTCCCATGCCAGGCCCGTGCCCTGGGGCTCCCGGCACAGAGAAGGAGGTCTAATGGCCTACTGTATTAGCGGGTTAATTGCCCTGTCGTGGTCTCCGTTGGATTGCGAGTGGAGCCCGTTTTAGTTTAATTGTGAACCGTTCCGTTCCATAACCCCACTAAGCAGCCAGTCACTGGTGCATGGAGCTGGATTACGTGTCAGAGGTGTCCTTCATGATGCGTGGAGACAGACAGACAGACAGACAGACAGACAGACAGACAGACAGACAGACACCCTGGAATACTGACTTAGAGCACCACCTGCTGGCTCTCACTCTACACACCTGTTTTCAATGACGCACAGAAACATACTATTCATAGACAGTCTAAAAGTGATCAGTCTTGCCCCTGTAATATCAGATATGTTCAGGGGATGTCTTCCTATTGGCCTTGGGTGCTTTGGACACAGACACCAATTCCGACAAGACTCTTGATGCTGTCCTTCACCCCCCCCCCCCCCCCCCCCCCCCCCCCCATTCGCCTCTGTGTCCAGTCCTTCAGCAGTCTCCTCTACCTCTGTTCCTCTCACATCCTCTCTGCTGTGCTCCCACTCATTCATTATCACTTGTTCAAGACTCATCTATTTCAGAACTCAACCACTCCCCCTGCTCCTCTCCCACGTGTCACTCCCTCTTTGGCATTCCTCTCCACCGTCCAGAGGATTATCTCCCCCACTCCTCCATCCCCACCCGGCCGGCCCTGTCCCTTCTCATTCTCCTCAGAGGCAGACAAGTCATTTGGGAGAGGGAGAAGCAGGGATAAAAACTGGCTTATGACCTTTTCTACCTTATATCGAACTCCTCGTCGACTCAGAGAGAAAGTGGCAATCAGCCTAGGTGGAAGTGACACCCTTATGTGAGAATGGTGGGGCTGGACTCAGAATTGCAGAGGCTGTCACCATCTGTTAGGGTGAGCCTGGTGGGGATAGGTAGCCTAAGAGGTAAGACACTAGACTTTTAGCAGACACACCAAAACACAGTAAAGACCACATGTTTACTAAATCACATGGAGCATAGAAATATGTAACATGGTTAATTAAGAAAAATAACTATGCCCATATAAAACATATATAGCTATGATCCTGTTGCAACAAATAACCACTATAGCTATGAATTCAAAAGCCTCCATAATGTTGAGCGAGTGATCATAGACACAATAAGTCTATGTTCTGCCCAGTGCTGAAAATGAATTATCTGATGTGTGACACTGACCTTTCTACCTCTGCTGGCCCTAGTGAGACAGAGCCGTGTCACACAGACCAGGGCTCCATGTGTGTCCATGCACTTCCTATTCTGGGGCCATCAATTGAAATGCAGAGCCAGACAGCATGAATGGAGCCTGGTGTGCTGCTCTTGACTGCCATGACCACAAGAGCCCCACCTAGTATTGAACCAAGCAGTGGCAAGAACACTTAAACCTGCATTTACATTGTCATTTTCATATCACCATAATCCTCCATGGGCCTGCACTGCCATCCGGCTACATCTACATGTTCTAACACCAACACCAGACAGGCAAGCCTGGGCAACCTCATGGCTGGGACAGACCAGCAGGGGTCAGTGGGTGCTAGACAAATCCATAATTCATGTGGGTTGTGGGTTTTTGCCATTTACGAAGTGTTCAAATGCTAGTCAGAACTAGGAAACCCAGAAACTCAGAAATGTCCATGTTGCTAAATGGTTGAACGCGGCACGTGTATAATTACAAACAGTTAGCAAGACAGAAATGTCTGAGTTTCCTAGTTCTGACTAGCACGTAAACGTGGCATTATACCTCTAAAAGTGTGTGTGTGTGTGTGTGTGTGGGGGGGGGGGGGGGGGGGGGGATGTTCATAAATGGCCAAAAAGACAGTCAAAAAATAAATCATAAAGAAGAAGGTTTTGAAGTGTCTATTCTATATCTAGGAGATATAAGAAAGCTCAGGAAATATTAAAGTTTTTTTTTTACACATATTTTACACATATTTTTTACACTCCTTGTTTTTGTTGGCACAAAACTATCTCAATACATCCATTAATTTGTATGGGTTACATTCAGACGAGTCCCGTGACACAGAACACCACCGTGTTTGTGAAAGTCTCATCTTTCAATAGAGGGGTCACATTAGTTTGTAGGCCAAACCGTTCAGACGCCACATACGTTTTTGTGAGAAGATACATTTTCGGGATGTCTCGTGGTCTGACAAACACCGCTATAGCTCGGCCACCTTCCACCGCTGATGCGGAAGGCCAACCTAGGAGGATGCTGCGATTTGAGACAGAGCCCATGCAAAAAAACAGACATCTCTAGTTTAAACTGACAGATTTTTGCGGGTATTTTTTTATTACGCTACTTAGAGTGACGCACGGGTGAGTCAATAGACTCTTAAGGAATTTAACAGTGGTGGAAAAAGTAATCAATTGTCGTACTTGAGTAAAAGTAAAGATACCTTAATAGAAAATGAAAGTGAAAGTCCCCCAGTAAAATACTACTTGAGTAAAAGTCTAAAAGTATTTGGTTTTAAATATATTTAAGTATCAAAAGTAAATGGAATTGCTAAAATGTACTTAAGTATCAAAAGTAAAAGTATAAATAATTTAGAATTCCATTATATTAAGCAAACCAGACTGCACAATTTTCTTGTTTTTTTTAATTGACTGATAGCCAAGGGCACACTACAACACTCAGACATAATTTACAAACAAAACATTTGTGTTTAGTTAGTCCTCCAGAAAAGAGGCAGTAGGGACGACCAGGGATGTTCTCTTGATAAGCGTATGAATTGGACCATTTTCTTCTCAAAATGCAACAACATTTTGGGTGTCAGGGAAAATGTATGGAATAAAAAGTACATTATTTTATTTAGGAATGTAGTAAAAGTAAAAGTTGCCAAAAATATAAATAGTAAAGCAAAGCACAGATACCCCCAAAAACTACTTAAGTAGTACTTTAAAGTATTTTTTACTTAAGTACTGTACTTTACACCACTGGTTGATTGAGCAAAACATGGGTACATTGACAAAAAGTTGAACTTCAGAGGAGCACAATAGATGTCTGTCTCTCAACTGGAGAATGTAGCGTAGCCAACCAACTCTGTGAATGCAATCAAACAACAGCAAGCAGGGCCACTTAGGGTTCCATCATGATGAGAGGGGAGTTAGGACTGTAGTGAAGAGCAGCCCATGCTCTAACAGGGAACTGGAGGACCATACAGTAATTGGTCACTACAGTCCCATCCTGCTATCATCACCACATACACTCAATAGAGCACAACACACCAGTTCATTTTAGAGGGCTTTGTCCTGCAAACTCCTGTTTTTGTTGTGTGCTAAATCAAATGATTTTTGCGTTAATACTTAACTGTCATCAACTTTGCAAGAACGCCCGATGAAGGAATCAAATGTCCGACCAATACGACTGCCTTGGTGAAGTGCTCCTTGCAATCCACAGAGCTCATTTTCTAGAAGAGTCATTTCAGTGTAAGATGACTATAAATGCAGGGCATTTAGAGAGCAACCTCATTTTGTGAACCGCTGACCATTTCATTCCACCTCAAATTGCTGTGGCTCAGATGTCTATGTTATTGAGAATAAAATAATTGTGTGCCAAGCTTTGGAAAAAAAAAAATATGATGTACTCCATTGCCGCACTTTTCCAAATGTTGTTTTGCACAATTGCAGTTCAGAGAGCTTCAGTGCTTTTAAAAGATTCCTTGTGGTATTTCCAATCAGAAATAATAACAGTATTTGTTGACAAGTGCAAAGAGAGAAGCCGTAATGATGATATTTGAACCCTGGGGTTCAAAAAGCTATAAAATCCCCTCCACTACCCCACAACAAACTCCCCCATTTGATTGTGCGATCACCGATTATTCTTCAGAACATGATGTGTATGTGTATTTCAGAGTGCACAGCAGATATGTGGTTAGCACAATCATTTACAGAATAACTTTTGGGGACATTGATCACTGTTAATAACAACTGCCATGACAACTACATGGGCCACTACATGGGCCACTACATGGGCCTACAGCCACAGACGAAATGGGATTCCAATTCAAATTCCTTCATAGAAATCCAAGTCAAAACTTGAATAATGCTGTAATATCTTTAAAGAGGGGTATACTACAAAGCAGGATCCTGGAGTTAGCCTGCTAACTTGCCTAAATAAATATTTTTTAAATGTTTGAAATGGGCGTGGTCTACTTAACTCAACAACCAAAAACAAATAACATAAGTTTAGCTTTCTTGATGAACCTGAAAATGAATGTATTTCTGGTTGTTTATCAAAGTCAGCTGGATAACTTGATCCTGCTTTGTAGTATACCCCTCTGGGCAATTCTAAAAAATTGCAGTTACAATGCATAATATCTCTGATCATTTAAAATGACAAATCATAAGCGGCTACATTTTTTCTAATTGCTTTTTTCTGCTCCACACATCTCCTCCAGGTCGGTGGCAGCCGACATATGGGCCTGTCTCTCTGTGATTAACATGTGAAGTGAAGGGGACAAGCTGACACATCCCCAAACCCTTGAGCAGATCCCCTCTCCCTCCTCCTCCTCCAGTCTGGCCCCACTGAGTGCACAGGGAATTTACATTTTAATAGGTAGAGCTGCTTGGTGCCTCTGCATCAGAGTGCAAGCTCAGCCGAAACAGCAGGTGACCGCTCCCCGAGTGTTCAGAGCGACCCCCTGAGACAATGCACATCTCATATCAGCACAGGACCTGCAGACAGGCACAAAGCCTGCTAAGACATAAGACAGTGTTCAAACACTTTAGGAACCTCTCCTTATTAATTAGTGTCTTTGTTAATGACCTGATCAAATGTGTGTCATCATTGCCAGATTCTAAGCTTATACTATATGCTCAGAACACCTTACCGACATCCCACTAAAACACAAAGGCCAGATTGGTAGGGATCCCACTAAAACACAAAGGCCAGATTGGTAGGGATCCCACTAAAACACAAAGGCCAGATTGGTAGGGATCCCACTAAAACACAAAGGCCAGATTGGTAGGGATCCCACTAAAACACAAAGGCCAGATTGGTAGGGATCCCACTAAAACACAAAGGCCAGATTGGTAGGGATCCCACTAAAACACAAAAGCCAGATTGGTAGGGATCCCACTAAAATACAAAGGCCAGATTGGTAGGGATCCCACTAAAACACAAAGGCCAGATTGGTAGGGATCCCACTAAAACACAAATGCCAGATTGGTAGGGATCCCACTAAAACACAAAGGCCAGATTGGTAGGGATCCCACTAAAACACAAAGGCCAGATTGGTAGGGATCCCACTAAAACACAAAGGCCAGATTGGTAGGGATCCCATCTAAGGATACGGAATGGGAAACCCTTCTTGCCTTGAGACAGCAACTATAGAGCAGGTTGACATTTATTGAGATGACTCATGTACTGGAGGCAGCTCTGCAGAGTGGTCAATAGCTGGCACAGCCATTAAGTCATAAAATCTGATTTTAAACCTAAACCTAACCACACTGCTTTGCCTAATGCCAAAACCACCATAAATTAATGCCAAAAAAAGCTACTTTTGTTTTCATTAATTTTTACGATACAGACAATTTTGACTTTGCAGCTTAAGCGCTCAGTTCTGCCTCCAGGGAAAGACATGACAATAAACATCAAACTGCAACTATGGAACTCACAGTCGAGGCAATAGCAGCAACCAATGCAGTACATTTCCCTTTATACCCAAACAAAATATGTTGTTAACAGTTTACTTTCTTATGCATGTGAATTAGATACCACTTCATAATATCCCAATGTCCTAGAAGCAAACCCTAGGAGAGCAGTGACCCTGTGAAATTCCCTGCCAGATATCAACTAGACATTTGACTCAAGCCAAGAATAGAGTCAGCTCCAGGCAAGCAGTCAGCTGAAGGACACCTCTTCCCCTCGATCAATAACTATTGAACATGCCAAAAGCAATCAACACCAATTAATTGTGTGCATGTTGATGAGTATGCAGAGCTTATCAAAACTGTAGGGCTAAGAGAGACAATGCCTCCTGTTTTCCATAATTAGTAATCAAGTACATCAGGCCAATTCATGGTCAAGCACTGCAGCACACTGGGAAAGAACAAACAGGCCTGATTATAAAGCCACTACTACTGCACTGCTCAATGTTATAGGAGAGTATTTACTCTGTAGTGGAAACTAGATTTTTTTTTCAATGGATGTAACGATGCAATCCTTGTAACATGAATTGATAAATATTTGTCAATCTATTAAAACACACATGCATATAAATGGTCTGAGGCAAAAGCTAAATGTTTGGTCAGCAAAGAACAAACCCCAGCAATGAAACTGATGGTAAATGCTGAAGATGTGACAATGTTCACAAACTATATACAGTATACAAACACACATATATATTCTTGTGTGCACATGAATGATAAATTAGTCCCTGGGTTAAACGTGGAGCGACAGTCAAAGGGCAAATGTTGCCTATCAATAGCAGCCGCTTGTTCCCATGATCAATTTTAAACAGTCACTGACCAGAAACAATAGCCCAGAGACTGTGGCCATCCCCCCCCCCCTTCCTACTCAAAACCAGCATTGGCAATCAATTTAGCTGAACCTAATCCCCTAACCCATTCTGATAATAGCACAACAGTAGCTCTTTCGCCAGGTGCTACATTCTCATAAACCCTTATCTTTTTATGGATTCAACATGCACATATGCAAAAATCTTAACATCTCGAGTGAATAAACATTAGAAAGAATCCAATAATAACTTTGAGTAGAAAATGTTTGATTTGATTTAATTACATTGTACTAGGTTTACATTCAGACAAGCAGTTAGCATGGTCCAGAGCAGTGCAGAACAGCACGGCAAGGGGACATCAGCTGCTAGAGAACAATCGATCAGCCAGCCAGGCCTCTCAGAGACCCTGATGGCTAATTGATGCAGTAAATCCAGTCATTAAGCCCTGGGAGGAGTGCCTGGGAGGGCATCCAAAGTAAACACCTTGAGTTGTGTAGTCTAGTCGGTCATCGATGGCCATCTCTACAGGACGACAGGGGGAAGTGTAGCAGGATGCCTGGAGAACACAGAGGGGAGGAGAGGAAGAAAGGGTATGGATAAATCACACCGAGTGAGATCATACATTAGCGTTCAAAAGTTTGGGGTCACTTAGAAATGTCCTTGTCTTTGAAAAAAAAAAGCATTCTTTGTCCATTAAAATAAAATAAAATTGATCAGAAGTACAGTGTAGACAATGACTATTGTAGCTGGAAACGACAGATTTTTTATAGAATATCTACAAAGGCGTACAGAGGCCCATTATCAGCAACCATCACTCCTATGTTCTAATGGCACATTGTGTTAGTTAATCTAAGTTTATCATTCTAAAAGACTAATTGATCATTAGAAAACCCCTTTGCAATTAGGTTAGCACAGTTGAAAACTGTTGTGCGGATTAAGAAGCAATAAAACTGGCCTTCTTTAGACTAGTTGAGTATCTGGAGCGTCAGCATTTTTGGGTTTGATTACAGGCTCAAAATGTCCAGAAACAAAGAACTTTCTGCTGAAACTCTGGTCATTTTGAGCCTGTAATCGAACTCACAAATGCTGATGGTACAGCTACTCAACTAGTCTAAAGAAGGCCAGTTTTATTGCTTCTTTAAATCAGTATAACAGTTTTCAGCTATGCTAACTAGAGGTTGACCGATTAATCAGAATGGCCGATTGATTAGGGCCGATTTCAAGTTTTCATAACAATCGGTAATCTGTATTTTTGGACACCGATCATGGCCGATTACATTGCACTCCACGAGGAGACTGCGTGGCAGGCTGACTACCTGTTATACGAGTGCAGCATTAAACGTATCTTATAAAAAACTATCAATATTAACATAATCGCTAGTTAACTACACATGGTTGATGATATTACTAGTTTATCTAGCTTGTCATGCGTTGCATATAATCGATGCGGTGCCTGTTAATTTATCATTGAATCACAGCCTACTTGGCCAAATGGGTGATTTAACAAGTGCATTCGTGAAAAAAACACTGTCGTTGTACCAATGTGTACCTAACCATAAACATCAACGCCTTTCTTAAAATCAATACATATATATTTTAAACCTGCATATTTAGTTAATATTGCCTGCTAACATGAATTTCTTTTAACTTGGGAAAATGTGTCACTTCTCTTGCGTTCTGTGTAACAGAGTCAGGGTATATGCAGCAGTTTGGGCCGCCTGGCTCGTTGCGAACTGTGTGAAGACTATTTCTTCCTAACAAAGACAGCCAACTTCACCAAACGGGGGATGATTTAACAAAAGCGCATTTGCGAAAAAAAAGCACAATCGTTGCACTAATGTACCTAACCATAAGCAGCAATGCCTTCCTTAAAATCAACACACAGAAGTATATTTTTTTAAACCAGCATATTAAGTTAAAAGAAATTCATGTTAGCAGGCAAAATTAAACTAGGGAAATTGTGTCACTTCTCGTGCGTTCATTGCAAGCAGAGTCAGGGTATATGCAGCAGTTTGGGCCGCCTGGCTTGTTGCGAAATAATTTGCCAGAATTTTACGTAATTATGACATAATATTGAAGGTTGTGCAATGTAACAGCAATATTTAGACTTATTTAGACCGTTAGATAAAAATACGGAACGGTTCGGTATTTCACTGAAAGAATAAACGTTTTGTTCCCGAAATTATAGTTCCCGGGTTTGACCATATTAATGACCTAAGGCTCGTATTTCTGTGTGTTACTATATTATAATTAAGTCTATGATTTGATAGAGCAGTCTGACTGAGCGGTGGTAGGCAACAGCAGGCTCATAAGCATTCATTCAAACAGCACTTTCCTGTGTTTGCCAGCAGCTCTTAACAATGCTTCAAGCATTGCACAGTTTATAACTTCAAGCCTATCAACTCCCGAGATTAGGTTGGCAATACTAAAGTACCTATTAGAACATCCAATAGTCAAAGGTATATGAAATACAAATGGTATAGAGAGAAATAGTCCTATAATAACAACAACCTAAAACTTCTTACCTGGGAATATTGAAAACTCATGTTAAAAGGAACCACCAGCTTTCATATGTTCTCATGTTCTGAGTAAGGAACTTAAACATTAGCTTTTTTACATGGCACATATTGCACTTTCATCTCCAACACTTTGTTTTTGCATTATTTAAACCAAATTGAACATGTTTCATTATTTATTTGAGACTAAATTGATTTATTGATGTATTATATTAAGTTAAATAAAAGTGTTCATTTTTCATTGTCATTATTACAAATATATACATATAAAAACCGGCCGATTAATCGGTATCGGCTTTTTTTTTTTGGTCCTCCAATAATCGGTATCGGCGTTGAAAAATCCTAATCGGTCGACCTCTAATGCTAACATAACTGCAAAATGGTTTTCTAATGATCAACTAGCCTTTTAGAATGATAAACTTGAATTAGCTAACACAATGTGCCATTGGAACACAGGAGTGATGCCTATGTAGATATTCCATTAAAAATCAGCCGTTTCCAGCTACAACAGTCATTTACAATATTAACAATGTCTACACTGTATTTCTGATCAATTTGATGTTATTTTAAAATGTTATTTTTTTTTTTTTTTTTTTTCTTTCAATAACAAGGAAATGTCTAAGTGACCCCAATCTTTTGAACGGTATGTAAATATTGATCAAAAATATAAACAACATGAAAAGTGTTGGTCCCATGTTTCATGACCTGAAATAACGCACAAAAAGCTTATTCTAACAAATTTGTTTACATCCGTGAGCATTTCTCAACTGCCAAGATAATCCATCCACCTGACAGGTGTGACATATCAAGAAGCTGATTAAAAAAAACATGATCATTACACAGGTGCACCTTGTGCTGGGTACAATAAAAAGGCCACTTTAAAATGTGTAGTTTTTTCACACAACACAATGCCACAGATGTCTCAAGTTGAGGGAGCGTACAATTGGCATGCTGACTGCAGGAATGTCCACCAGAGCTGTTGCCAGAGAACTGAATGCTAAGTTCTCTATCAGTTGAGAGAATGCCAAGAGTGTGCAAAGCGGTCATCAAGGCAAAGGGTGGCTACTTTGAAGTATCTAAAATATAATATATATTTTAATTTGTTTAACACCTTTTTGGTTGCTACATGATTCCATGTGTTGCTTCATAGTTGCGATGTCTTCACTGTTAATTCTACAATGTAGAAAATAGCACAACTCTTGAATGAGTAGGTGTGTCCAAACTTATGACTGGTACTGTAGGTCAAAAGTGCTAACAGTAAAGACAAAAGTAAAAACGTGTTAAAGTTCTCATAAAATACTGAAGCCAAACAATGAGATTCTGAAAGTAAGCTGACCAGTGCATGACCAGGCTAAAATGCATTGGGACAATATCAGCATAAGTATGAGGCTGTCATAGCCATACACTCCAATGTCCTCCATCCACACCTGTGCTGGCTTTACTCAAGACTGGTGTCAATGGACAGCTAAAAGCAAAGCAACATCATGCATTTAACACAGCCATAAACGCCATTACAATTGATTTTCAGTTGATCAGATGAGACCTCTTAAAAAACAAAGTCAGATCTTCAATATTAGTTTTGGCCAGCTGTTAAAAAGACTTCCGCCAACTCGATCCACCCCAAGAAAATATGCAGAATGTTAATTGGGTCTTGCACTCCATCTAAGAGTAGCCAGAGGGGGATGCGACTGCCGTCCCTGGGTGGCTTGGCGGTATTGTCCTCTGGCAGATAACCCAGAGGACTGGCATGCAGGCATAAACCCTGGTGGACCCCCCCTGAGCTCATCTTGTTCCAAGTCCTTCTACTAACCCCCTGGATCTGCACACACTGTCTATGGGCCTCCTCACACACCTGCCTTACAGAGGCCCTACAGGAGGCCACACCCTCCTTCACAAAAAGCCTGTGGGACTTCTTCTGCTCTGGGTAAGATCCAGGAGACGCCAAACAATTTCTCATAATTCCTGTCTTCTTCTCTGGATAGTCCTTCTCTGGAGGCCTTTACTAGCCTCTCACCATCCTCTGGAAAGTCATCACGGCTGAGCTTCCGGAGCTCAGCTGATACTCTGCTGTCTGGATTGGGCTTCCTCTCCAGGGATGCTTGAGTATCTTTCCTCCAGATTTTTGTTCTGTCGTTAAGACACTGCGTCGCCACTTCTCTGCTACCTCACATCAGTCCTTTATCCCAGAGGATAGCACTAGTGGAAATGTAGGATGCAGAGTGAGAGCCCACTTTCATGTCTGACTGACACCAAAGTCAACAGTCTACTGTGTACAAACATCCTGGAGCACTTACAAGCCAAATTCCAAGTTGCCATGTTTATAAATTGAGAAGACATGAATGGCTCTAGCAACAGTGATTGGACGGTCAACTTATAGAACGCTGGAATGATAGCTATAAAATAAATAAACTTTTACCTCTACCATCAGGTAGGCAGATGTCCTTCAGCATCAAGGATCCAGCAAGGCATGCTTGCCAACCAGCTTGCTAAAAGTTTATCTTTGGTGTCCCAAAGCTACTAAAAGGTATGAACACTGGACACAACATCGTGAAAAATAAACTTACAAAAAAATATGATCTGAATTTAAACATATTATGCTAATTAGTTTGATGTTGTACTTTTCTGAAGATCCAGAACAGTGCCAGTCATCACTAACACGAACTGTTATCCAACCAGCATGTCTGTACGCTTTCAAGACTGCCTCCTCCAGGAAGTAAACAATATTTTTTCTTCATCCTTTATGGTGAAAATGCCTACTACGAGATTCAACACTATCCTCTAGTGTCCATTTATGATATTGCATGGCCATACATGTCACAAATAGTTTTAAAATTTGAATTTTTGGTTCAAAACAGCAGCAAAGTTTAAAACACATTTTTACAACATAAAACACTACAATTTAAAAACATAAATGTACACATTGAACAGACAAAAGTTATTTGGGGAGGTGTGGTGCATCAAAACATTGATAGCCCCCCACTTCATTGCAGTGGTGTAAAGTACCTAAGTAAACATACTTTAAAGTACTACTTAAGTAGTTTTTTGAGGTATCTGTACTTTAATTTACTATTCATATTTTTGACAACTTTTACTCTAGTACATTCCTAAATAAATGTATGTTTTACTCCTTAAGTAGTTTTTTGAGGTATCTGTACTTTAATTTACTATTCATATTTTTGACAACTTTTACTCTAGTACATTCCTAAATAAATGTATGTTTTACTCCTTACAATTTTATTGACACCCAAAAGTACTTGTTACATTTTGAATGCTTAGCAGATTTTGAATGCTTAGCAGGACAGAAAATTTGTCCAATTCATGCACTTATCAAGAGAACATGCCTGGTCATCCTTACTGCCTCTGATCTGGCACACTCACTAAAGACAAATGCTTAGTTGGTAAATGATGTGTGAGTGTTGGAATGTGCTCCTGGCTATCTGTAAATAAAAAAAATAAAACATACAATCTTGCTGGTTTGCTTTGTTTCATCTGGTTTGCTACTCAAGTAGTATTTTACTGGGTGACTTTCACTTTTACTCGAGTCATTTTTTTATGAATGTATCTTTACTTTTACTCAAGTATGAAAATGGAGTACTTTTTCCACCACTGCTTCATTGTCAACCACAGTTTTTACCCTAGCTTTAAACTCATTCAGAGAGAAGAGCTCCTGTAATTTCAAGTCCTTTTGTAGCTAGGTCAAAATGGAAGGCAAAGAGAACTGGAACTCCGTTTTACCCCACTCTGTATGTGCCTTAGGCAAAGTCAACAAAATACACTTGTGTAGAAAATAGTTGATAGAATGATTGACAGTGAACACATTTGACAAGGCCCTACCATCTCACCCATCCTAGCAGACAAAGGCAGGCCCTGTTGCAGCAGGTGCTTAAACCACATTGTTGAGTAGTTAAGTGATGAGAGCACTTGGAGACAATGAGGCCAAGGTTCAGAGCTGTTCTGAGAAACTGGTGTGACCTGTCTGACTGCTGATATACGGTCTCATGCAAAGATTAAGGTGAAGGGTGTGTGAAGGATGTTCTTTCAGTGAGCCAGTCACTTCGTCACACCCAAGCAAATGCCTCTGGTGTCAAGGAATACAATGTCACGGCAGCGTCCCACAGGGGAAAAAAAAACGTATAGACTATTAGACCCCCTCTGGGGCCGAGGGCAACTGATTCTGAAGTCTCAGGCGAGGCCTCATCATAAGACCATGAGCCCACTACAGAAGCTCCAATAAAAGTTATACAAGCTAGAGTATGCAGCCTAATTACACTACATGCATAGGCCCAATACAATCACTAGTTCGGTTACATGCTGGAATTAGTCACCGTTTCATATCCAATAGAGAGCTCTATTCTATTTGATAATACAGTGATGGCAACAATAAGTCAAAGCCTAAGGAAATCCAATCAAGCCCAATCACTTGGAATCTTTTTTATTATAATAAGTCAAACAGTTTTTACAAGAGCTTCCTAAGTCTTTAGACTGAACTGGCACACTTACTACACACTGATCATCATCAATACAAGACACACCACAAACAGGATGTCACCAACATCAATGCTCTAGTGAAAAGGCGATCAGCTAATGTATGAGCAGTTTCTTGTCACATTGATCCATTTTGATGAGTGTTCAATAAGCATTTTCCCCCAGATCTGTAAACCCACCAAATCAAAAGCAGTGTAACAATGTGCCTTTTTCCTAGAACAGGCCACTCAGCCGTTCACTAACTTCCCACAACTTCTTGGCCACAGCGTCGTCTTTGCCCTTGGCAACCACGTCCTGCGGCGCACAGCAGAAGAAGTAGCGTCCACTCAGGGGCTCGATACCCTCCTGGAGGGCACAGTGGAGAGTGGTCTGGGCACCGGATTCTGGATCCAGGAACAACAGTCTAGCTATTGGCTCAATGATGAATCTCTGCCACAGGCTGCAGTTTCGGGATAGCTCTGTTTTCACTACTCCTACAGTGGGAAAAACATAATAGGTTAAGAAAAAGAAAACAGGTGAACTTTCAATGATCCAACACAGGAAAACAAATACCCTTAGCATGTATCCTAGGATGTGTAGAATGTATCAGGACTCATTGTGATTCATAGTGACAGATATACCATTTAATAATCTTGAAGGAAATGACCAACCTGGGTGAACACTGTAGCAAGTGACATTGGTACCCTTCAGTCTCTTGGCCAGCTCGTGGTTGAAGAGAACATTGCACAGTTTACTGTTGCAGTACGCGTGGAAGAACTGCCAGCTGTACCTCCCAGTGCCCAGGTGTTTATTAGTGATAAGGGCATCAAAGTCGATGTTGCCCCAGCGATAGGCCATGGAGCCCAGTGTGACAACACGGCCCCCAGTGCCCTCCTTCAGGCGGTCCAGCAACAGACAGGTCAGCAGGAAGTGGCCAAGGTGGTTGACCCCAAACTCAATACCAAAGCCATCAGCAGTGCGCCCATCTGCCACCAGACCTGAAGGAGAGACCACAGATGGTTCAATAGCCTTTTTCTACTCATGTTTTCTTGCGAACACAATTAAGAGAAAAAAAATATGACCACTAACCAGCATTGTTAATGAGAAGATCCAGTCTAGCCTCGGTCTTCAGGAAGGTCTCGGTGAAAGAACGCACTGCTTGAAGGCTCCCCAGGTCCAACTGCATGTACACCACATCAGTGCTGCCTGTCTCCTGAAATCACAATTTGTTAGGCCTATATTTGCCAGAGCTTATTTTATTGTATTTAAATTTTGTGTCCCAAATCAAATATTTTCAATAATTTCCTATAAATAGCTTACTATTTGAAAGTAATTTCCTGGGTTAAATGGTGAAATGAATGGGAGTGTATTTGAATCAGTGTATTTGTGTATTTGAAAAATAATTTCTCAGTGTATTTCCAAATATATTCCAATATTGACTACTTCAATTTAAAAATAAAATAATCTAAATTCTTACTTCCAAATGCCTTTGAAAGTAATTGAAATACCCTAAATAGTATCTGAATCCAGGTCGGATATTTACAGGCATACAATATTTTCAAATGATAACGTGACATCTAACTAATGAATATTCGAATACACATGTGGAATTATTGATTATTCTAAGATTCTTGTACCCTTTTTATATCACTTATAGCAAGTTCTGCTTTCTCTTGGTTGCGGCATGCCAGGATTACTCTTGCACCCCTCCTGGCAAGCTCCAGAGCAGTGGCTTTCCCAATGCCAGTGTTGCCACCTACAGGTAGAACAAAACATTGACATAAAATTGACTTTGACATAAAATATTAAAATACAATTCGGAGTTCCAGAGGCAAAACAAACCGGATTAAAAACCCAAATTAGATAAATATGATAGGCTGCGTGAGACAGACAACACCAATGAATGTATTATTTAGGTAAATATCCTAAATGTTATCAGACTTACAAAGCAGTCCAACATGCTTACAAAGCAGTCAAACATGTTTAAAGGCTAACAAACGTACCTGTTACTATTACAGTCTTCCCTGCCATCGCTGCATTTCCTTTAAATTTGGAGCTTTTGAAAATAGTTTTAACAAGGACAATATACACTGCAACTACAACACCAGTTGCAACTAGTAAAGGTAACATGATGTTTTTTGCCCGGTCGTTGGTGTCCCGACTCAAACTCTACTCGTGGAAGTGCAACCAGTGAATAAAACATAGTTTGTTGCGGAGCAGGCTTTTTGTTAGGTTACCTGCCAGACCTACCTGTCCCACCGGTTCCCTGCTTCCGATTGATCACAGTCAAATATTCTGACCAAACCCGTGTTGATGTGCTTCCCCATTTACTTCGAGAGATCTGTTAATTAAATTGCGTCCCCCACTTCCGATTGATCACGGTGAAATATTCTGACCAAACCGGTGTTGATGTGTTTCCCCATTTACTTCTAGAGATCTATACAATTGCGTCGTAGCAGAAAGGAAGAGGAAGAGGAAGAGAGAGGCCCAAATCGGCGGAAAATCTGTCGTTCTCCAGCAGGGGGCAGTTTTTCGTTGTTTGCCCACCAAGCAAGACGTTTTTGAATTAAGGTCAATGAGAGTGTCGAATTTGGTCGACAAAAAAATGAATGGCTTATTTTCTACGTGAGGTTTATCTAATATAAATTACTTAATCCGTAAATTGTTACACTCTAAAAAGAAAAGGTTCCTGGAGTATCCTTTACAGGTTCTTCAATTTTAAATTGTGGGGGAACATCTTTTAATGGATCGTCAACTAATCTTTTGAAGAACCCTTTGGGGTTAATTTATTAACTACCCCACTCCCCAGCTATTAGTTTTATTAATAATAATAATAATATGCATAACAACAATAACACAATATTGTAGTTCTCAGTGTTTATTATGATTTTAGTGGCAAAGCAGAATAAAAAAATCCAAATACGAGGTAAACTCTTAGCAAGTCCAATGGATATATCCTCTGGTGTGGTGATATTGTGTCGATGTTCTCCGTATCCATAACCAAAATGATTTTGCAGTGCATGGTGATAGAACAGGTTTTCTGTTATATTCATCAGAGGTGTAGGGAGGGTGAAGTCCGTGAATCCTAAAAATAGTAATTGTACAGATGATTAACAAAACATGCACATGACAGAATTCATACCTTGGTTTTTGTGGTGAATGTGAATGAAAAAAAAACTGTTTTGATCATGGTTTTCATACACATACCTTGTCCATAATGTAGAGGCCTATGGGATATTCATTGAAGAGGTAGAACCTTTGGGGGGCCATTTTCAGTGCCAAGAACCCTAAGGTTCTTCAAAGAACTTTGAGGATCTTAGAAGAACCCTAGTTGAACCCCTAATTTTTTTAATGTACGAGTGTACTGACACGTGACATCCCAGCAAGTTTGAGAAAAAACACTTTATCGGAAATGTTTTCAGATGGCTCATGGCATTAGGGCTAGTAGCATAGCATCTCTCTCCATGTAATACAGGTGGTTGACGTCAACAACCCTCATTGAATATTTAAAAATGGGATTACAAAAATGAGATGTATCCACCAATTCAAAGAAAGGATAAGCGGGAGCTGGACAGCCCGCTGTGCCGCAATGTGGACAACATCTCCCATATTTAGGGAGGAGAGACATGTATCTTGTCAGTATATCCATGTTCTTGGTGTACCTGACACAACCGGTTCTTCTACAACCTGAGAAGGTTGATTGCTCCCCACTACTGGATTCAGAAAATAAGAAGAGGGGGAAGAAGAACATCACACAAAAAAATAAGAAGTTAACCTCAGTAATTCAAATTCACTCAGAGCCCTACACAGTAAGTATTTTTTCAGTAGGACTCTGAGGGTTTCTGGATCCTGCACATGGCAAACGGCACCCACAGCACTAGACTGCGGAGCCTCCACCATGATGACCAACACACTCCCACTTTCTTTCACTATTTTCACCGCCTAGGAGACATGCTGGACAGTGCTTAGCCTGGCAATCTCTTCCTTTTTCACCCTAAGAGGGCACTCAGGGGACTCGTGCATGTTCCCCACCACAATTCCAAAATTAGTTGTCCTCTTCTATCTTAGCAAAATGATCAGTCATATCCAGTTTCCTAAAAACACTTGATACATGTCCAAACGCTTTACAGTTTGTACATTGCAATACCCTGGGAACAAATGCTCTTGCACAATAATTCATATAGCCCATCTTAAGAGCCTCCTCATCTAAAAACAGTAGCACAGACTTACTATCCTCCTTTCTTCCACTGACCATATGAGACAACCGACGAACACCTACTACTCCAGGAATTTCTCTTCATCGTCTCAACCTCAACTTCCCACTGACCCCAGAAATCACTCCCTTAATTGGTGCCCTGCTCTGAAAAATGAATAGCAAGTCACCCCTTTCTCCAACATTCTGGTGTGGCCTAACGTGTACTCCTTTTGATGTTCCAGTACACAGAACGTCAAAACAATTCCACTTCTGGTTACCCTCACGGACTCCCCAGACCCAATGCTTTCTTTACCATCCTTGAAACATCAAATGGATCCCCCAGGTACATCTTCTTATCAATAAACCGCACTCCCACTACATACGGACTCGTTTTCCACTGTAATTTTAGCTCTCTTTATCTGAGCTTTAGCGACAGTACTCCATCCAGTATTATTATCAGTTTTGTCATTCCCATTGTTGCTAGCGCCATCAGACTCAAATTTGACCTCTGCTTCCACCATTTCCTCCTCGTTTGTCTCTCCTCGTTTTCAGCAACACCACACTGGCACAACCTGCCTGACCGTGTCTACACTTCTGCGACTTATCATCACATTGAAAAGATCTAGACGCACAAAATTCGCATTGTAGTCTGAGGTCTGATTGTGTTCAAATATGGCTGACCAGGGACGCATTGTGTGCGGATGTCTCCTAAATCTGGACTCAGGCGAGTCTACATGCATGTAGCAAAAAGTAGGCCTTGGTTTGTAATCTAGTCTTCTCAAACTCAGCAGGGTATTACGTATCTCACCTGGTGTTGAGAACAATAATGAATAGGCCTACCTAGTCTGCTGTGTAAAGCCTTGTAGACTTTTCATCAAACGTACATTTCACTAGTAGTCTACAGGGTGCATTTAAAGACTTGGCGTACCTGCCAAAATTTGAACTGTATTGAATTTCTGCACTAGAACTTTGACTTTTCACCTACTTCCAAATGCTTAAACTTAAACTGAAAGGAACAGATTTCCAGCATTGAGTTGGACTTTAATACATATCTGTTCAAAGGTATTAGGAAAAGCAACACATTTTCAGGATGTTCCCATCACCCACAAAATCTCACATCATAAAATCTCATCTAATGTAATGTTTCGCCTACAGGCTACACATAGGCTGCGTTTACACAGATAGCCCAATTCTTCTTCTTCTTTGAATTTCTATTAGCAGTCTAAATCCAAAGAGGTGTATTCCTGCCACCTACTGGGTGGGGTAAAAACTGAGAAACTTTAATACAGTAAAAAGGTAATAGGGGAAGGGTGAAAAACATACTCATAATATGCTTAAACTCATATTGTCCAAGCCCCCCAAAATAACAATAAAAACTCAAATCAATGTACTCCTTCAGTCAGTTTCAAATGTCTCCTCAGATCCCTACACAGGTTTTGGGGCCTGAGAGGGGAGAGTATCTTCTGACAGTATTCCCTGCAATGTTTCAGATCCAAGAACCTTTTTGCTGCTTTCACAATGATGTCCAATTTCTTCGATTTGTATTAGTTTGTCCTTACAATTAATCACCTGAGCAATGAATGCAACAAAATCCATCCCCTTCAGCATTAGTATTTCAGGATCTTTTATCGATGAATGACATCAACAGGAATGACATGAATGACATCAACATCCACTGCCATAGCTTCGTCATATCTACTCTTTCCTTCAACAATTTTCACCGCCTCCACCTAGGAGACCTGATCGACAGCCCTGATCCTCACTACATTGATCTGTTTCACCCTGACAGGGCACTCAGTGAACTCTGGAACATGAAATTCTTATCTTTTCCCAATAATTGGTCTTTTGACCAATCAGATCTGCTAAGCCATGCCCCAAAATTTGGGGCAACCAATCGTGGCTAGCAACTGTTGTCGAATCACCTCGGACAAACTCACGTTTGAAACATTTGAAAGCACAGCATTTTTAAACGGGCAGCAGATAGCCTAGCTGTTAGAGCATCGGGCCAGTAACCGAAAGATCACTGGTTTGAATAAAGTTGAAAAATATGTCCTTGAGCAAGGCATTTAACCCTAATTTTCTCTAGGGGTGCCGTTCTACTATGGCTGACCCTGTAAAGCAACACATTTCACCGCACCTATGTGGTATGTGACAATAAAATCATAGATATTTTTAACTTTAAACCCAGAGGCGTAACATCGCGAGACTTCCGGGAGTGCTTGCAAAACAGATCAAGCAGACCAGGCCCGGGGGTTTGAGAAGTCAATGAGAGAAGTGAAAAATCTGTTTCCTGATTAGCATGAGGTAGTCTGATTAGAAGGGGGAATTGGGCTTCCTGGGAACATGTTGGCCGAGGTTGTAACAGTAACCAAGAGGGGCTTAGCGAAGGGTCAATTGGGCAAAATATTCTAATTGGGCTGCCTGTGTAAACACAGCCTTAGACAGACTCAGCATACCTACCAAAGCATCTCTAAACTATCACTTCTCAAGGTAAACCAACAGGTTTATTTTTAGAAATAGCTATCTCTGAATGTTGTGTAGACAATACAATAACAGAGGCAAAGATGGTATGGTGTGTTTTTTAATTTCCTTTATTGAACTTTTCACCAGAGGCTGGTGGGAGGAACTATAGGATCCACATGCTAGCCTCAGTTCTATTTACTCCATTTAAACAAAACTTTCCATACATGTTTGACCATGGAAGAAGTGGTCAGTAAGTGATTATTTATTTATTTTTCTTTGAATTTTACCCCCTTTTCGTGGTATCCAACTGTTAGTCTCCTCGCTACAACTCCCGTACGGGCTCGGGAGAGACGAACAACCCAACCAAGCCGCTCTGCTTCTTAACACAGCGCGCATCCAACCTGGAAGCCAGCTGCACCAATGTGTTGGAGGAAACACTGTGCACCTGGCGACCTGGTTAGCGTGCACTGTGCACGGCCTGCCACAGGAGTCACTAGTGCGCGATGAGACAAGGATATCCCTACCAGCCAAACCTTCCCTAACCCGGACAACGCTAGGCCAATTGTGCGTCGCACCATGGACCTCCCGGTCGCAGCCGGCTGCGACAGAGCCTGGGCTCGGACCCAGAGTTTCTGATGGCACAGCGTCCACTGCGATGCAGTGCCCGAGACCACTGCGCCCCCTGGGGGGCCAGAAAGGGACTTTTTGGACCTGAATGCCAAATCCTTTAGGAGATAAAGGTGCTCAAAGTTGACACATTTAGCATACCCCACCATATGATGAGACATCCATGTCTTCATCCCTGGAAAATAGAAAAGGTTTAGTTTGATATGTTTTTAAAGCTAACAAGCAGGGTTGTCAAACTATTTTATAATTTCTTGAGACATTGACATTTTACAAATGATCTAAAAACCTGTAAACTCAAACCGTTTTTGCATATGTTGTAGTTTAGACCCTACTTTACATCATCTAATGTGTTTGTACTGTGCCTGCCATTGGTTGAGACACAACATGTTTGTGAATATTGTCATTTCAATAATTTCAATATAATTCATTCAAACAACAGATATTCTAATTCAACAAACATTCCCTGATTTGTGGATCTCCAACCATCTTTGTGGGACCATTTGAAAGTTGACATTTCCATTTTATTCCCATTTTAGCACGTATCAGCAATAACATGACACCCCTTCTCTATTTAAGAGCATGTCCACTGGGCACAGACGTCAATTCAACATCTTTTCCAGATTGGTTCAATGTCATTTAATTGAAATAACGTGGAAACAATGTTGATTCAACCAGTGTGTGTCACGCCCTGATCTGTTTCGCCTGTCCTTGTGATTGGAATTCCACTAACTGTCCGTATGTAGCCAAACGTAGCTGCTACTTATGTTGTTATCTGTACAGATGGCGCAAAAGCCATGACAGGGAGACATAGTGGAGTGGTAACACGTTTGCAAGCAGTTGATCCTGACGCTACTTGGGTACACTGCAGCATCCACTGAGAGGCTCTTGCTGCCAAGGGAATGCCTGACAGCTTGAAAGACGTTTTGGACACTACAGTGAAAATTGTTAACTTTGTTAAAGCAAGGCCCCTGAACTCTCATGTATTTTCTCCACTATGCAATGATATGGGCAGCGAACCATGTAATACTTTACAACATACAGAAGCGCGCTGGTTATCAAGGGGCAAAGTATTGACCTTTTTTTTTTAAATTGAGAGACGAGCTTAAAGTTTTCTTTACTGACCATAATTGTTACTTGTCTGACCACTTGCATGATGACGAGTTTCTCATATGACTGGCCTATCTGAGTGATGTTTTTTTCTCTTGAATTATCTGAATCTACTATTACAGGGACTCTCCACAACTATATTCAATGTGTGGGACAAAATTGAAGCGATGATTAAGAAGTTGGAGCTCTTCTCTGTCTGCATTAACAAGGACAACACACCCGTCTTTACATCATTGTATGATTTTTTTGTGCGCAAATGAACTCAAGCTTACGGACAATGTCAAATGTGATATAGCGAAGCACCTGAGTTAGCTGGGTGTGCAATTACGCAGGTATTTTTCCAGAACGGATGACACAAACAACTGGATTTGTTATCTCTTTCATGCCCTGCCTCCAGTCCACTTACCGATATCTGAACAAGAGAGCCTCAACAAAATTGCAACAAGCGGTTCTGTGAAAATTGAGTTTAATCAGAAGCCACCGCCAGATTTCTGGATTGGGCTGCGCTCAGAGTATCCTGCCTTGGCACATCGCGCTATTAAGACACTGATGCCCTTTGTAACCACGTACCTATGTGAGAGTGGATTCTCGGCCCTCACTAACATGTATACTAAATACAGGCACAGACTGTGTGTGGGAAATTATTTAAGACTGAGACTCTCTCCAATACAACCCAACATTGCAGAGTTATGTGCATTCTTTCAAGCATACCCTTCTCATCAACTTGTGGTGAGTTCCGAATTTTCGATGAACAAATACGCTTACATATGTAAGATGGTTAAATAAAGAGCAACATTATTGATTATTATATTATTATTTTTGCTCTGGTCCACTTCCCACGAGCTGGGTTGTGACAAAAATGAATTCTTATATTTAATGAATGTATCATATAGTGTGTGTGTGTGTGTGTGGCAGGCTTACAGGGGGTACACAGCTGGAGGTTGAATGTTTTAAGGGGTATGGGACAATAACAAGTTTGGGAACCACTGATCTACACTGATTGAAGTGGATTTAACAACTGACATCAATAAGAGATCAATGTTTTCCCCTGGATTCACCTGGTCAGTGTCATGGAAAGAGGTGTTCTTAATGTTTTGTATACTCAGTGTATATTAATTAAGAAACCAACCAGTCATATTATCCATTTGCCTTTGCTCTGCTCGAGGGAGGATGCAACATGCAAAAATATCAGTTGTTCAATATAATGCTATGTGAAACAAATATCACACTCAAAACCGGACCCAGAGCAATACATGACTCACCAGTGTTGTTGATAAGAATATCTAGTCTACATTTAGACTTCAGGAAGCTCTCAGAAAAGGATCACACAGACTGGAGGACTCAAAGGTCCAGCTCCATGAACAACAACATTGTTCCCAGTCTCCTGAGAGAAAATAATGACCAGTCAGATGCTCTGTGTGTCCCTCACTTAATAGAGTCTAATAAACCGTCAATGACTTTCTGACATGGCCTCCCGAGTGGCGCAGCGGTGTAGTTCATGTCCATTAGCTTGAGGTGTCACTACAGATCCGGGTTCGATACCAGGCTGTGTCAGAGCCGGCCATGACCAGGAGACCCATGATGTGGCGCACAATTGGCCCAGTGTCGTCCGGGTTAGGGGAGGGTTTGGCCGGCCGGGATTTCCTTGTCCCATCGCGCTCTAGCGACTCCTTGTGGCGGGCCGGGTGCCTGCAAGCTGACGAAGGTTGCCAGCTGGATGGTGTTTCCTCTGACACATTGCTGCAGCTAGCTTCTGGGTTGACCAAGCAGTGCGGCTTGGCAGGGTTGTGTTTTGGAGGATGCATGGCTCTTGACCTTCGCCTCTCCCGAGTCTGTAGGAGGGGAAAAAATAGTTAAAAAATACAAATATAATTTCTGACAAGGTGAAGCTCAAACAAATGGATCAGTTAAAGTGACCAGAGCACAACTAACGGTCAAATGTAAATGAGACGGACAATGTGTGAGGAAATGCGAACATGACTAAGTGATATGGAATTACAGTAATATCATCCATGTATGATCCACTTGCGTCATCCTCATTCAAGGATATGTAACTGCAGTTTTTCCACTGTTTACCAGACAGTGTCATGTGAGACATATCAATGAATATTGATTCGGACACTTCTCTTATGTCACTGATGGCAGCTTCTGCCCTCTGCTTATCTCTACAGGCCATTATAACCCTTGCACCTCTCCTGGACAGATCTAATGCTGTTGTTTTCCCAATGCCAGTGTTAGAGAGGACACACACCTGGAGAGGACACACCCACACGAATCTCGAGTTCATGTCCATTAGTATATATTTTGCAATGTACAATAAATGGCATTCCAAAAAATGTATTGCGCAAAGTAATGTAGAATCAGTCTCATGTTACCACCAATAACAACGGTTGTCACGAACCGGCTCAAAGCGCGTAACAAAGGGAGACAACGTGGAGATAAGGAGTAACAAAATATATATTTATTAACTAAAGCAACTAAGGAAAATATACAATGGTGTGTGTAATCAGTAATCAGTAGTGTAAGTGATTGTTTTGCATGCATGAATGTGAAAATGCAGGGTGTTGAAAAGATGCTAAAGCAAACAACTCAAAAACCACCAAGAACCACAACACAATCTACAAAGGTGTCTGCATGGAGAGAGACTCCTCCATGAATGTGGAAGAGGTCTATTTATCCTGGGAGACACCTGACCCAGGTGTTTCCCATGAAGCTGACGACCTTCTCAACTCCGCCCACCGGCATCCTAATAAGGAAACAAGAACAAAGACAGAATACGGCAGACCTAGTGGGAGGGTCGTCACAACGGTACATAACATTAGATCGGACACTGACTGTACATGATGATGCAGAATAATTGCCCACCTCAAGTGTCACAAATTGTTTTATAACGAACCAACTCACCAGTCACGATTACAGTTTTTTCATGCAATTTGGTAGAGCTTTTGCATCTTGGTAGATTGAGATGCCAATTTAGAAGTGCATAACCTGCGATGAGTCTAGCGTTGACAAAAAGCAGTGTGAATATATTCAGACTGTATGTATTATCTTTCTCTATACATAAGAATGAACAACAGTGGAATTCAAATATATTTATCTATTGCGCAATGAACCCGCCCTTTGACAACATGTGCTGTGTTTTGTCTTGACCGTGAGACTCCTAAGAAAGTTAAGCAAAAAGCACGAATTTGAATTTGACAAAAATTCACATTTTGCACCACTTAGTGCTTATTTTATCATTACTTAGCTAGGCAAGTCAGTTAAGAACAAATTCTTATTTTCAATGACAGTCTAGGAACAGTGGGTTAACTGCCTGTTCAGGGGCAGAACGACAGTGTTTTACCTTGTCCATTCAGGGATTCGACCTTGCAACCTTTCGGTTACAAGTCTACGCGCTAACCGCTAGGCTACCTGCCACCCCATGGTAGCCTAGTGGTTAAATACTGACTTCATCACACGCTATAACAAAAATATAAGTTGACTTAGTGTTGAGCTCAAAGGTATACTGTAACTGTATTGTGCCGAAAAAGCGACAGTGCAATGCCCCTTTTGGGTCTCGAACCCTGGTCTCCCAAGCCTTAAACAAAGGTTGCAACACTATCACGCTCCATTTGTTAGAGCATGTCCCCACTAATAACTTTACCAAGTCCCTCACATGTACTGTACATGCCTCTGTGATGGCCTAACAGGCAACATCCCATCCCACTGCTGACACCGGTGTAGCAAACAGCAACGTGCAATGTCCCTTGCAGGTCTCCCATTCCTTAGGCAAGTTTGCTAATTACTGCTCCAATAGGGTTAACCCATTTAGGGGAGATTGTAAACTTCTCACATAGAAACTTCATTGGGAGAAAGGATTTCTTTTACATGCTTTTTACATTTGTATCACACCCCATTTTTGAGAAAGTCATGATTAAAGTGTCAATTTTAGACCGATACATGCCTCCTGGAAGACCTTATGATCCATGATACTGACAACATCACACTCTTTAAAGTGTGCTCTCAAAAATGTCGTATGTCAAGATTCTGAAATACATTTTCCCACATTCATTTATGACCCTGAAGAAGGCTGTGATGCCGAAACGTTGGCAAATAACAAATAAATTACAGGGAGTTTTAATATGGAGTGTGCGACTTTCTTTATTTCGATAGTTTACACATGAATTTATTCAACATAAAAAAATATTCATCTGAATATCTAAAAAATGACCTTTGTTGATTTGGCTTATTTTTTCTTGACATTGATTGCAACAATATACTCTTCAAACACATAACATTTCCAGAGTGGCTCTCTGGTACTTTTAAGATATATGACCCATTTTAAACATAGAAATGTACATTATAGGTCATTAATCAATCACAGATCCATTTTGCCATTCATTGAGCTGGTGGCGCTCATAAAATGTATCATTTCATCAGAATTAGTAGAGAGCCCACTCTAGAAATGTGATGTGCTTGTAGACTAGTATATTGTTCCAACCAATGTCTTGAAATTAACTAAATTAAAAAGGGTACTTTTAAGATATTCATAGTCATATTTTTTATTTTGAATAAATTGTGGAAATGTGTATTTCAGAAGGTAGATACAGTGGGTATCAATATCTTAAGTATTCACCCCCCCCCCCCCCCCCCCCCCTAGGATTTCTTCACATTTTATTGTTACAAAGTGGGATTAAAATGGATTTAATTGTAGTTTTCTTAATCAACGGTCTACACATAATAGTCTGTAATGTCAAAGTGGAATAAAAGATCAAACATTTTAAAAATAAAACACTAATATACCTTGATTTGATTAGTATTCACCCCCCTTAGTCAATACATGTTAGAATCACCTTTGGCAGCAATTACAGCTGTAAGAGCTTTGCACCCATGGATTGTGCAATATTTACCCATTATTCTTTTCAAAATTCAAGCTCTGTCCAGGTGTTGGAGTTCATAGCTAGACAGCCATTTTCAAGTCTTGCTATAGATTTTCAAGCAGATTTAAGTCAAAACGGCAACTTAACCACTCCAAACATTGTCTTCTAAATTGGTAAGCAACTCCAGTTAAGATTTGGCCTTGTGTTGTTGGTTATTGTTCTGCTGAAATGTGAATCCCCTCCCTGTGTCCCAGACTGAGGAGGGTTTTCCTCTAGGACTTAGCCTGTGCTTAACGACATCTTGTTTCTTTTCATCCTGCAAAACTCCCCAGTCTTTGCAATTTCTTTTCATCCTGAAAAACTCCCCAGTCTTTGCCAATGTCAAGCATACCCATACCATGATGCAGCCACCACCATATTTGACAGTAAAGAGGCAGTTATTCAGTGATGTGTATTGGATTTTCCCCAACATAAGGCTTGCATTTAGGCCAAAAAGTGTATTCCTTTGCAGTATTACTTTAGTGCCTTGTTGCATTCAGGATGCATGTTTTGGAACATTTGTATTCTTCTTTTCACTGTCATTTAGGTCATCACTGTAGTCACTACAATGTTGTGGATCCTTCTGTTTTCTCCCATCACAGCCATAGGACTCTGTAGCTGTTTTAAAACCACTAATGGCCTCATGTTGACATCCCTGAGCAGTTTCCTTCCTGTCCTGCAGCTCAGTTCAGAAGGACAACTGTATCTTTGATGTGTCTGGGTGGTTTAATACATCCTCACCATGCTTACAGACATGCTCCAGAACTTTGGCAACCAGTATTTTTGTAAACCTCCAACTTTGGGCTGGTGTGAATATGTAGGACATACATGCATAATTGATGACCAGAAGGAGTCTTACCTCAATTAGCCATGAAATCCCTAGTTTGAAAGCAACTGTTTTCTGGAAGCTGTGCTGCAACATTTTCCCCTCACCTGGGCCAGCCCCCTAGCAATTCTAGCTTCAGCCCCTTACCATTGCCCCTTACCATTTCAATGGCAGCTAGCAAGATGCACCCAGCAGAGCAGGGAAGAGCACAATGACATGGTGCACATATCTGCATGTGACTAGTTTGGGACCACTTTTGGCTTGTGAGTGCTACAGTACTTTTTATTTTATACAAAAGTATCTCTTTAAAGAGATATTCAATGTTTGATTTGTTATTGCTACCCATCTATCAATCACGGCCATTCTTTGAGGTTTTTGAAAAGCTCCCTGGTCTGTGTAGTTGAAATTCAATACTTGACTGAAGGACCTTGCATGGGGGACAGAGGAAGGAGTAGTCATTCAAAAACCATGTCACACAGTGAGCCCATATAACTTGTTAAGCCAAAATGTACTCATGAACTAATTTATGCTTGCCTAAACAAATGGGGGTGAATACTTGTGCAACAACTATATTTTAGTTACTTCATTTATTAATTTGTAGAATTTTATTTCACTGACATGAAGCATCTCGTGTAGATCAATGACAAAATATAAAAAATAAAATCCATTTCCATCCTACTTTGTAATGCAACAAAAATGTGAAAAAAATTCCAAAAGGGATGAACACGTATGATACCCACTGTATTCCATATAATAGAGTTACACTATGAGGAGTATAATGACAACAAGATGTCTATTATGTACAGTTCAGACATCAGGTCTTACAGAAGGAATGTATAGGTCTAAAAACAGCCTAAAATGGCCACATTCTTGATAAAAAAAAAAAAGTTTGTGATACAAAATGTAAAAAAACATGTCAAACATCCTTCCTCCCAATGTGAGAATTGCCAGAACAATCGGATACCAAAAATATTTTCGGGCTATGCTGGCATGGAATCGCCCAATTGGTTGTTAGCGACGAATGAAATGACAGAAGCCACAGTCTTCACTGACGCTTAAAAATCTTTAGGTATTTACAGTGACTATGACAGACAAGAAACCAAGTCAAAGTTGCTTTGTATTTACAGAGTACATGACAAAGTTCAGATGAATTATTTCTAAAAACAGACACTTGAAAAAAAACTGGACTAAAACTTTTGAAAACTACTGCACCAAATTCACATGAAGCACTGGAAAGATTTAAAAGCCAAAATGGCCATAATTGAAGTTTGCATACAGAATCCTATGCTTCCCTTGTTCTATGTTAAAATTATTCTTAATCATGTATATTTTGTGTGTGTGTATTTCAACACACACGACCATGTATACAACATGTATGCATAAGCATGGATGTGTACACGTATGTTTGAATATAGTGCTACTGGAGTGCAATAGTAGCAAAACAAACATCTGAACACAACTACATTTTCAGATACAGTACACAAACTAAATTTATAAAAAGTAAATCAAAGTTGCATTTTCAGAGGAAAAAAAAAAAGTTTATGCCATCATTACTGGCAAAAATAGAATGATTGGAGTTCTTTACAAGTATGCTGGAAACCTGGTGATGTTTACATTTCTTCACATAATGTCAACGATAAACCATCCCCCTTTTTCAAAGCCAATTCAAAAACGTTCAGAAAATTGTCCAGTTACAAAAAATAACAATACAAATTGTATGTGCAATTTGCCCACAAAATCTGACTGAAAAATACTTCATTTCATGCAAATGTATGAACATCAAAAAAGCTCTCTCTTTTTGATGCAGTATACAAGTATAGCTGCTGAGGCTGGTTCTTGTTGCTGAGGGGACATGATTGGGCTAGGGGACAGGGTTAGGGTGCAGCACTGGCACTTGGTGGAGCTGGGAGGTGGACGTGTGCTTGTCAGAGGGTTCTGTTCCCTCCTGGCACTGGGGGGTGGCAGTGGTGGTAGTTGGGTTGTTAAAGGTTTCCTCTTTGGGCTGCTTGCAGGCAAACTCTGTAATACTGAAGACAAACTGCATGCAGCCCAGCTTGACGAAGCTGCCGTGATGGAGCAGGGCAGTGCCCTCCCAGCCTGCTCCACTGCCCCCGATCAGACTGGAGCTGCTGGCCTTGCAGTCGCAGCAGGGGCTAGAAGGAGTCACCTGACACGGTCTCATCACCCCCTCCTCTAGCACCATGGGCTCCGCTGCCCCTTCCTCTTCCTGCTTCCTCCTCTTGCAGCGCTCTGCGGGTTACAAGCATTACAAAACACTCAGACCTTTGAACACCATCACCTGTCTCTGCTTTAACAACATTAGGAAACATGGCATGTCAGAGCATGGTCCTTTATCAGAGGTAAATGTTAATTGCTTCCTGTTTCTATAGGAGGCCATGAGAGGAGCTCCACTCACTGATAATGTTCTGCACTTTGGAGACCAGGCTGCTGGAGGGGCTTGGCCCAGTCTTCTCAGAGAAGTCACAGGAGTACAGCACATTGTCCACCGTTGTCCCATGTTCACTGTAGTTGAGGAGCTCATACTGCTTGGTGTTCTGATCAAGGCAAGAGCAGTTACAGAATGCAATATTTAATTCACAGAGCAGCTTCTAAAACAAATCCCCGAAACAAGAAAAAAATAAATATCAAATGTATTTATACTGTATTTCTTCACAGTTCACAAATTATTGTAAAATGTATTCCAAAACCAAGTACATGTTTAAATGTGAAATGACCCACTCACCTCATCATAGAAGATACAGGCATGTTTTCCTGAAACATAATTACAATGACCATAGTTTGTAAGGCACACGTCCATGTCAGCGCCTGCAAATAACAAGACATAACCTCAAGTCAGCAAAATCTGCCAGGGATGGAAGACACCTTTACATGAATAGAAGGTCCTGTTATTGGGTCATGTTGTGTTATTTGGGATTGGGAGTGAATCTTACCAGTTCCTATGTACAGGCTTCTGTAGCACATACGGACAGCTCCTCCTTTCCCAGTCAAAGGATAAAACACAGCCCTGGCCTGGATATTCTTGTTTTGTGCTGAGAAAGAAGATAACACATTCTCTTCCTCACAATGCTGCAATATACAGAGCAGTTAAATGTAACAATACAGGATAAACTAACTAAGGGATGATTTTACAAACATAAAAGGGGGATATAAGTAATGGACAGCAATATAAATGGACAGAATAATAGGAGTGAAGATGGTAAGGTTAGTGAGGGAATGGACAGTGAGTCAGTTAGGTAGAAATATAGGGAATACAAAATGGTGTTGATAATGAAAAAGGTTCTCTTACCTTCTGTAGGCTGGGGTTGTGGAACAGGAGGTAGGCTGATACAGCTGCTCTGTGGAGGGGAAGGGGCTTTAGGCCCAAACAGCTGCTGGATCCTCTGCCAGGCCAGGAGTTCAATTAACTTCTCATCCAGACTACTCATCTGAATCTCTGGAAAATTATCATGTTGTTAGCAAAAAGAGAATGAATTCAGTGTGGATCCAACTTTTCTTCACCAATCTAAAATGTGTCTTATTAAAATCAGGTGAGACTTACCACCATGGCAGTCTGCCACAGCCTTCAGACAGCTGGACAGGTCTACCATAGAGAAAGAGCTGGGGAGCAGAGGACCACTCCTGGTGGTCACAGCATCACGACTGACTTTCCCATCTGCTGGTGGGGTGGAGCCCAGCTTGGTCATCCTCTTGATCTGGTATGGTGCTCTGGGTGGAGTGAGGGCACAGGACCCCACAGTGCTGCTGCTACTACTGGTTAGAGCAGGGCCCTGTGTGCCTGGGGAGGGTCTGTGAGGTGGAGAGGGGCCTCTGAGGTCTGGTTTGAAGGGACAGGTGGATGAGGAGGCCGTCCCTTCACAGGGTCTTAAGAGGGTGTTCTCGGTCTTGACCACAGCTTTACCAGTGTGGTTGGGTGACTCCGGGCTGGAAGCTGCAGGTGTCTGAGGAACAGGCCTATCAAGACCTGAGGGCTCTCTCAGCTTGTGGAGGTTGTCCTGTCTGCAGGCCTCTGGACTCCCATTGGTCCAAGCCCGCTGCTCCTCCAGGGGACCGTTAACATTACTGGGCCCACAGTTGTGACAAGGCTTCTCTGTACACATGCTACACTTCCCTTCCTTGAGTGCAGGCGCCCCCTGGAGGCAAACTGCTGCACTGTCAGCTTTAGGCTTGGAGGCTGGCGACTCAGTCTGGTTAGAAGTGCACACAGCACTAGCCTCCTCTGCTGTGACACAGGGTTTGATGTCGGCCATGTCCGTCTTCCCAGAGTCCCATTCGGACGACAGCTTCTGCTTGGCTGACAGATGTCTCACTATGCTGCACTGGAGTGTGATGACGTCTCTGAGCCACTAGGAGACAACACAGGAAAACAGAACACATTCAATCAGTATTAAAGATGTGGGATTTGTTTACTCTCATGAGACATTGTATATCACTGCTGGGTAACACACCAGTTACCTACCTCCTGTTGCTCATCCTCACTGGTTAAGTGCTGAGAGGGTGTAAAGTGCTGCTGAGGGGCTTCTGAACTGCTGTTACAGACCAGCTCCCCGTTGCGGATCCCTGCCGGGGCAATCATGGCCGGGGGACACTTGTACTGGGACTTTATAGAATCAGGGACCTGTCGAGAGACACACACACACACACGTGTCTAGTTACAAGATGTGACAACAGTGAGCACAGTGGTGTGTTATACATGTCACCTCATCTGTCAGAGGAAGCACTGTTGTAACCCACAGTCGTAGTAGTACAGAGACTAGCAGGCTGACCTTGAGGGTTTTCTTCAGCTGTGTGTGGGCTCCTCGGCGGACGGGGGTGTTGAGACGATGCACCCGCTGCAGGAAGTCCACCTTGACGGCATGCTGGGACATCCTGTCCTGAAACTGGTCAAACAGCTGGCAGCGACCGCTCAACGGCAGGCTCCTCTGCTTCAGCTGGGAGAGGGGCACAACCATTAAAACAACATCAACACGTTTTCAATACGTAGATGTGACCATAAAATAAAAAGAGGTTTGTACAGGCTTTAGCTTACTTACCACCATGTGTTCTATGTGATTGGGACACATCCACTTGCCCACAGGCATGGCAGTAAGAGGGGGGTCCAGACAGTCCATGTGGAACAGGAGGGGGCAATAGTCACACTGGATTAATGGTGCCAACCTGCAGCTCCTACAGCACAGAGGAGATTCACAAAAACACGGGTTAGATTTATGACAAACAAATAAACTGCAAAATATCCTCAAAATAGAGCTAGGGGTAGTCTGCGCTAATAGTTTGGTGGAAAGAGGGGATCACTTGAGGGCCAGAGACGAATGGATTTCCAACCCACACTAGCTAGGTTTCCATCCAAATGGAGTGGAGTGTGAGATGGAGCTCTCGGGCTCCGAGCCCTGGGAGTCGTCCTCCACGTCTAGCATGTGATCATCCATGTCATTCATGCGAATATTCTAAAATATGCATAAAGAAAACATGTACATTTCCCTGCAGTGGGGTTTCCACCAAACCGACTTGTTGCAGATAAAAAACAGCGCTTGCTAGTCAACATAACGAGATCATTATGGATAAGAGCGAGAAAATGTGTACTTGTCAAAAGGCAGTCAAGCGTCGATGATCATGTCACCAGCATAATGTCACCTTGATATTTGTTGGAAAGGAGCATCAAGCTCATTACATGCACTTTCAACGCCCTGTGAAGTTCATCACAACTTAATTCATGTAGCCTAGCCTAATAAACTGCATGGTTTCCTGAGTCGTAGTGGGAGGATCTCACACACACACCATTGTGACAAAACAATGTCCCACTATGTCAAATTAACAAATTCTCTTAATTTATAAAATTATACCAACATTTCCTGTTTCCATCACAGCTGCAGTGATTTTTATTTTATACGGAATGACTTTACTTGCATGAAAACTGTGGATGGAAATGTGGTTACTGTCTGGAATCCTGGCAGTCACTGTCTGTGGCAGAGACCCTAAGCCAAGCCCCATCATTCCAGAATATATGAAATGCTCAGTGAGATAGTTTGAATTCCCCTTTCTCTCTGGCCAGCCATGTGGTTGTGCATTCTGTGGTATTCCTGAATAGCCAAGGCTCTGATGCCAGCACAGAGGCACTCTAGAGAGTGTGGTAAGTAACACAAAAAAACAAAACTACAGAACATTTTGGTGCATTGCTGAAATAAACATCAAGACAAACTCTACAACCCCTCTAAAGAATATTTAAAAAAATAAAAGGGTCAGTCAGTCATATATATATATATATATATACACACATCTCCCCAGAAAAAGAAGGAAAGCAAACACCTAACAAACACATGTACAGTGCATTCGGAAAGTATTAAGACCACTTGATCTTTTCCACATTTTGTTATGTTATAGCATTATTCAAAAATCGATTAACTAAAAACATTTCTCAATCTACACACAATACCTCATAATGACAAAGAGAAAACAGGTGTTCAGAAATGTTTGCCAATTTATTAAAAATACATAAGTATTCAGACCCTTTGCTATGAGACTAAAAATTGAGCTCAGGTGCATACGGTTTCCATTGATCATCCTTGAGATGTTTCTACAACTTGATTGGAGTCCACCTGTGGTCAATTCAAATGATTGGGAAAGGTACACACCTGTCTATACAAGGTCCCACAGTTGATAGTGCATGTCAGAGCAAAAACCAAGCCATGATGTCAAAGGAATTTCCCGTAGAGCTCCGAGACAGGATTGTGTTGAGGCACAGATCTGGGGAAGGGTACCAAAACATTTCTGCAGCATTGAAGGGGAGAAGGGCCTTGTTCAGGACCAAGAACCTGATGGACACTGACAAAGATCCAGAGTTCCTCTGTGGAGAACCTTTGAAAAGGACAACCAGCTCTGCAACACTTCACCAATCAGGCCTTTATGGTAGTGGCCAGACAGAAGCCACTCTTCAGTAAAAGGCACATGACAGCACGCTTAGGATAGGATTCTCTGGTCTGATGAATCCAAGATTGAACTTTTTGGCCTGAAGGCCAAGTGTCACATCTGGAGGAAACTTGGTACCATCCCTACGGTGAAGCATGGTAGAGGCAGCATCATGCTGTGGGGATGTTTTTCAGCAGCAGGGACTGGGAAACTAGTCAGGATCGAGGGAAAGATAAACAGAGCAAAGTATAGAGAGATCATTGATGAAGTGTGCGCTGGACCTCAGAATGGGGCAAAGGTTCACCAGGAGTGGCTTCGGGATAAGTCTATGAATGTCCTCGAGTGGCCCCAGCCAGAGCCCGGACTTGAACCTGATCAAACATCTCGGTAGACACATGAAAATAGCTGTACAGCGACACTGCCCATCCAACCTGACAGAGCTTGAGAGGATCTGCAGAGAAGAATGGGAGAAACTTCCCAAATACAGATGTGCCAAGCTTGTAGCGTCATTCCATCAGCAAGGGCATTGAAGATGAAACATGGCTGGGTCTTTCAGCATGACAATGATCCCAAACACACCACCCGGGCAACGAAGGAGTGGCTTCGTAAGAAGCATTTCAAGGTCCTGGAGTGGCCTAGCCAGTCTCCAGATCTCAACCCCATAGAAAATCTTTAGAGGGAGTTGAAAGTCTGTGTTGCCCAGCAACAGCCCCAAAACATCACTGCTCTAGAGGAGATCTGCATGGAGGAATGGGCCAAAATACCAGCAACAGTGTGTGAAAACCCTGTGAAGACTTACAGAAAACATTTGACCTCTGTCATTACCGACAAAGGGTATATAACAAAGTATTGAGATAAGTATTTGGTCAATAACAAAAGTTTATTTTCCACCATAATTTGCAAATAAATTAATAAAAAATCTTACAATGAGATTTTCTGGATTTTTTCTCTCTCATTTTGTCAGTCATAGTTGAAGTGTACCTATGATGAAAATTACAGGCCTCTCATCTTTTTAAGTGGGAGAACTTGCACAATTGGTGGCTGACTAAATACTTTTTTGCCCCACTGTATGTAAATATGATATTTCAGTTTATTGTTTATACATTTGCAAAAATGTCTAAACCTGTTTTTGCTTTGTCATTATGGGGTATTGTGTAAATTGATGAGGGGAAAAAACGATTAATCAATTTTAGAATAACAATTTTCTTGGGGCAAAAGGTCAGAACTTCTGAATGCACAGATATACATGTATATAGCACCCCTTGTGTGCACTTATGATAATACGGTATACACATGTACAGAAACGGTATGAAGTATGAAAATGTTAATATGACCCAACAGTAGTATACTGTATATTTTCATAGTAAACCATGCAATAATTTATATGCCTTTTAAAATGAGTGTCAAAACAGCTGTGAAATAATGTGTGATCTGCATATAACTGGGTAAAGAATCTCCTTTCCGGATTTGTTCGCAACGCCTAGTAATGTATGTAACATCTGGTACCAAAAAATCCCAGTTAGCCTACACAAAAACATTTGGTTTATTAAAAGAAAGGCACTGATATATGGTTATTAAAACAATGGCCTTGCTGTTGTCCGTACCTGCCACAGGGATAGCAGACCTTCACCGGTAGTGGGACCAGCCCATTGTGGTCCAGCTCATGCTGCAGTCGCTTCACATTCTTCCCTGTCATCTCATCTCTCCTCCTTTTTTTACTGGTTCCTGGAAGTGCAGTTGTGCAGGTGAGCTCATTGGGAAGCTGGAACTGCGTGGGGTTCCTCTCCATGGCTGCTGCTATCAGAAGATCAAAGGGCCTCTTGAGGTGTGGGGTGGAGCTCTCGGGCTCTGAGCCCTGCGAGTCGTCCTCCACGTCTAGCATGTCATCATCCATGTCGTTCTGCTCCGAGGGCGTGGCGGTGTCTGTGGAGGCGGTGGAGGTTGGGGTGTTGGGTCTACTGCTGGGCCTCCTCTCCAGGAGACGGACCTGGGCCACAGCTGCAGCTCTCAGGCCTGTGGTGCCTCCTACTGCTGCCGTGGGGTCCAGCCTCAGGGTGCCCGGGGCCAGCTCGAACTCTGCTGCAGGAGAGGGAGACTGCTTAGACAGCTGGCGGTCCAGCAGACCATTCATCTGCTCCTTCTTTATCTCCCGCTTCTATGACACAAGAAACACAATGTGTTAACAGTCTGAACAGCCCTGATTAAACCAGTCTCAAACTATTTTTGATTTTTATTAGGATCCCCATCAGCCGACGCCAATGGCGGTAACTAGTCTTACTAGTGTCCAACGTATAAAGAAAATGCCATTACATACAAAAGACTTAACACAGCCATGCAATCTCTATAGACAAACATTGGTAGTAGAATGGCCTTACTGAAGAGCTCAGTAACTTTTGACGTGGCGCCGTCATAGGATGCAAACGTTCCAAAAAGTCAGTTTGTCAAATTTCTGCCCCGGTCAACTGTATGTGCTGTTATTGTGAAGTGGAAACGTCTAGGAGCAACAACAGCTCAGCTGCGAAGTGGTAGGCCACACAAGCACAAAGAACAGGCCCGCCGGGTGCTGAAGCGCGTAAAAAAAGAACCTGTCCTCGGTTGCAACACTCACTACAAAGTTCCAAACTGACTCTGGAAGCAACGTCAGCACAAGATCTATTCATCGGGAGCGTCATTAAATGGGTTTCCATGGCCGAGCAGCCGCACACAAGCCTAAGCTCACCATGCACAATGCCAATCGCCGGCTGAAGTGGTGTAAAGCTCACCACTATTGGACTTTGGAGCAGTGGAAACATTCTCTGGAGTGATGAATCATGCTTCACCATCTGATAGTCCGGACTAATCTGGGTTTGGCAGATGCCAGGAGAACGCTACCTGCCTGAAAGCATACTGCCAACTGTAAAGTTTGGTGGAGGAGGAATTATAGTCTGGGGCCGTTACATTTTTGGGGCTAGGCCTGTTAGTTCCAGTGAAGGGAAATCTTAACGCTACAGCATATGAAATTCTAGAAGATTATGTGTTTCCAGCTTCTTGGAAACAGTTTGGGGAAGGACTTTTCCTGTTTCAGCATGACAATGCTCCTGTGCACAAAACGAGGTCCATACAGAATTTTTTTTCTTTGAGATTGGTGTGGAAGAACATGACAGGCCTGCACAGAGCAGTGACCTCAACCCCATCGAACACCTTTGGGATGAATTGGAACGCCGACTGCGAGCTAGGCCTAATCGCCCAACATTAGTGCCCGACCCCACTTATGCTTGTGGCTGAATGTAAATAAGTCCCTGCAGCTATGTTCCAACATCTTGTGGAAAGCCTTCCCAGAAGAGTAGAGGCTCTTATAGCAGCAAAGGGGGGGACCAACTCCGTATTATGTCCATGATATTGGAATGAGATGTCGACGAGCACGAGCAAGTGTCCACATACTTTTGGTCATGTAGTGTACATGACAGTACATACACAAAAAGTAGGTCACATATCCAAATGACGGAAGCAGTCAACATAAAACATGGGAAGTTTGTGGTGGTGTTAACATAGATTTGACTCACCTTCCTACGCACCATGCAGCGATGACACATCCAGTCTCCAGGGGGCAGCATCTCCTTACTCAGAGGTGGGTTGCTGCAGGGAGTTCAACGCAAATCAGCAATTCATAACGTCCAATGCCCTCACAATGTAACCTGGTTTACAAGTTCCAGAGGTATGGCGTTAAGGATATTTTCCTACATTGAAATAACTGTGGAAATGCTAGAGACCTGTAGCTGATGAAAGCCAGGGGAGAGGGAATTAATTATATTAAGGGCTCTTTTTGGGCAGAGTGCCAAGGTCCCTGGGCACAGTCTCACAGTTCCGTGGCAAAGGTATGTGTTGAATCTATTGAAAAGGATGTTGGTCCAAAACCAACATCGACTCATTCAAGCTTTCCAAGAAAGACCGACTGCAGTGATTTAAAAAGAGGAGCACTACCATAATAAATAAACAATTCACTTTCCTCAGCAAAAACCTTTCATGCTCTATGAAACTGTTAAGGCAACAATCCAAGGGCATTGATAACACTATTCTAGAAGGAAAACAACAAAACAATTAACTCTGTCGAACTGTAGTCCAGGCTAAGAGTAGAAAGGCCCTGGGAGGTGCTTCATGGCACCAAACAGCAGCCCTGATCTGCTCAGGCCACTGTCCCAGCAGCACATGCCATGGTTAATGATTATTTATACTGTCAATGAGGCAGCACACTGCACAGTCAGGTTCCCTGAGCTCCCCATTGCCTCAGCAGAAATCTCAACTAAACCTCACCAACATCTGCAAGCTCATTAAATACTGGAAATGGCTGTTAGGAGAGTAGTAAGTGGTGTGTGGACTGGAGAATGAGCTAAATGTATGCCAAAAATATGTCTTCCTTGACTGAAGAGAAGCATGGCTAAGTAGCTAAGTGCAGAATTTAGTGCAGACATGTCTTCTGCACATAAAATGGTCAACAACACACACTACAGTAGTTATATACAAGTACAAAGCTACAGTTTTAACATGTAGACCCAACCAATAGGGTGGCGGAATAAACACCATGTAGACCTAACCAATAGGGTGGCAGAATACACGTCTCGTGGTGTTGAAAAACTGAGCTACAGCGCCCCAATGTGGCAACTATTGTGCATTAGATTAGCTGACAATGGTCAACTGCTTCCCACAAAGTTAAGTCAACCACAAATGCTGCCTTGCACCTTGGTAGGAACACTGGGAAGTCATTACTGTAAATGGAAATATATCAATCATAAACATACCAGCACTGTAGATGAAAGGCGGCGGGACAATGATCACAGCAGAGGAGGTCACCCCCCTCTCTGCAACTGTCACAGGTGTCGTGATTCGTGGCTCTCCCCGCTCTCCGTGCGTTTTTATCTGGTTTCCGACCTCTTTTTTCTCCATCTTCAGACTTGGGAGGCGCGAGCAATGCTTGTATTTGCTACAAAGTATCAGCAAACGAGTACAGGGATACATTTGATTATCTGCATTGTTGCACAGTATCTACTGTAGTGTCAAGTCTGCCACACAACAACAAACCAATTTAATGAGCTAGCTACAAAGTAACACCTTCAGTCAATGGTTTGACTTGATACTTTTTGATGACATGACTTCTGGCAGAGGTTAGCTAGAGAGCAATGGCGTCCTGTAGAGTTAGCTAGAAAGCTAGCTACAAACGTTGGCCACTGGGCCCTAACCAACTACCTAGCAAGCTTCTACTAGAAACAAACAAAAAAAAGAGAACAAAACTTTTCTTAGTTATTTTCTCATCATGATAGTAATAGTAAAGGCTTTACCTGCATAAGACCACCAGAAGTGTCAAGATCGTAGACAATCGTTGGGGTCTCCATTTTATCCCACATTCAAACACAGCCGAAGTGAGCAAGCAATCAGCTCTGTTTAACGAATACTTCAAGCAATGTCTGACAAGAGGCGATATCCTCACTGTCAGCAGATTATTTCCCAAACAACGCTGTCTTGAAAAAAAAAACAAGTTCCTATTGGTTAGTTTGCTAATTGTTAGTGAAATGGAGAACACACTGTTGATCCCAGTAAGATCCAAAGCCTCCCTTCAGTTCAAAGACGAAGTCCTTTCTTCATGAAATCCTTGGCTTAGCTAGCTAACGTTAGCATGGTTGTCCTTAATAGGTTATCTTCCGCTTCGTTGTCCCAACTGTGTAATGCAAAAAAGACAAAACAGTACTTCTCTTGTTGCCAAATTGGAGAAAAGATAAGGTACAATACCACAGATATTCGGCTTTTGGACTTACTACTGAGGCCTAGCTTTGTACATTATGGTGCTTGTCCCTACGCCGGTGGTTGAAGCTAACGTTAGCTATGATGCTGTTTATAGAGGCAGAGGCATATCTGTTCCCTTCCATATTAAATACGGCTATAAAATAACACAGTATCTCACATACCTGACATATACTTGCAAATAGATGAAGTACTGTCCTTATATACGGGTAAAAACAGTGCCGAAACTCTAGAAAGCTAAATGGTTATTGTTGTTGTGAAGAAACACTAGCTAGCTTGCTAAGCATCACCCCTGATACTGCTTCCTTCAGCCTCACCACGGAGTTGGCGCAAATTTGCGTAGAACGACGTTTTGAGCATGCGCTCTACAACCGCGCACTGTTCTTGGTAGAGGCAAACATGGGCGTTTCGAGTAGCAGCTTGAGCTTTGGGTACAAGGAACACGATAACCTAGAACATAATCAAAATATTGTCATCCGTGGAAAATAATTGTCATAAATCATATCAGGAATTTGGTTGTTCTGTTAGGGTGAACAATGATTGCAAGCTTATTGACTTTGGCAACTGTAACTGGCCAGAAAACAAACGACTCATAATTCCCTTGTTCCAATAGTAAATCTGCATCCTTCTATTTGTCCTACCGACGGGGGGGTAGTCTAGGCCCAGTATAAATTCCATTCAATCTTCCTATTGACTATTCCCAGGAATCCTCATGAGGGTGTTGCCCTTTTCAATTTTAATTAAGGGAAATCGTGGAATAAATTAGAAATGGACCAATTATATTCATGAGGATTTATTTAAATTGGTGAAAATGATCATTTCCAAAAAGTCCTGGAGCTCTTGATTTAAGTGGGCCTACATTCAATAATCTGTCCCAACAATCTTCTAAAATGGATTTTCCTTACCTCTATTCACTCACAGTTACAGAGAGAAATCTGAAAATGGGCAGCCCTAATAGCGTTAGTTCACTCACCTTAATTGCAGTGGCGAATTTAGCACATAAATCTTGGTGGGGTAAAAAATACAAAAAGTGGGATGCATGCACTATAACGGCAACAAACTGTTAGGGCCTACATAAAGCTGTCCCAACAGCAGTCCCAACATCTTACCACTGCTACACCTGGCTAACAGCGGAGCCTTGTCTGGCAGCGAAACAGTTAATTTAGCCTCATTTACTGCCTTTTTAAAAAACATAGCTGATATGGCTGACTTGTTTAAACAAATGTGGTTTCTACTGACAATTGAGATGTACAAACTATGGCATAAGGGGACGACGAGCGCATAAGAGGCAATCTGTAATTTCAATTAAGACATTAATGAGCGAGCTAGGATGGAAGTAACGTTAGTCAATATAAATATTTGTTTAGATATTGAAATGTACAGCGACAGAATTCAGAACATGGGCTGTTCTTAAAGTGTTCTCCCTGTACACCAAGTCAGAACCGTAGGATAAATAAAGGGAGCATATAAGCAGACAATGAAAGCTCTTACAACATTCTATGGTTACATTTCTCTTAAACAGGTTATAGGCTAGATGTGCACCACCAAGTCAGAACAGTAGGCAAAATTAAGAGGGGTAAATAGACCAAAGTATTAGGGTGAGGCCCACAGGCCACTAACATCTTACTACACAACATACACTTAGCATTACTTTCTTAGCTACAGTAGACATATCTCCTTGGCATATCACATCATTTATGCAGCAACATACAATACAATTTTGGACTCACCTTGTTGTGCTGTGCTCACTTGAAAAGGAAGGTGGCGAGGCGGACCTTTGTGAGCCAATTTTGTCATCAAAGTCTGGCATTCTCTGGATTTATGTTGCTTTCAAAACATCTGGAGGCAGGATTTACAATTCCGAGTTGGATGACCATTCAAAACGTATTTTCCCAGTCGGAGCTTGTTTATTCCTGACTTCCCAGTTGTCTTGAACTCACTGAAGTCAAGTTTTCGCAGTTCAGAGTTAACAGTTGTTTTGAGCGCGGCACAAATCATGCTTCATTGAAAGCATGGCCGGTGTTGAATGTTTATCATTTTAAACTTGGAAAAGAGCCCCTTGATCCCAGATTTGAGACCACACAGACACTGTCACTGATTCCTTTCAAGCCACATTGAATTTGTGATTTCCAACTTGTTGTGTAATGTTTATGTCCAATGGCTGAAGAGCACCGATACGTTTTATTTATAATTTTTCTTCACTATATCTCTTCATATGATTAGGATTCAAAAGGATTTGCCAGTAGATAGTCAACTTTATTCATGACGATGACTGCTAGCTAAGATTTAGAAAGTATGATGTTGACATGATCAGTCCAATCAAAGCTTCTGTACATATAATGTGATTTGATGTCATGTTATCTGTGGCCAATGACCTTGAGCCTTCTTGGATGGGCACTTCTAACTCTATGGCAGCACCCGAAGGGCTAGAATTTTTTGAGGTCTCCTCTTAGACTTTGCGGTGAAGTAGTGTCCCCATGAGTGCTGGCTTGCACCACCACCACAGAAAGCACTGAGCTTTCTTACTCAAGAAAGCTCAGTGGAGCCGCCTTACTCAAGAAAACAAAAAAGAGACCATGTTTGTATGCTTCTTTATTAACTCAATGATATATATTATTTTTTACATTGTTTGCAAACTGATATGTGACAAGTATTAATGCCAAATAACATGCAAAACAGGCATATATTTTGTGTTATTTGTAAAAAAATAAAAAATAAAATGTGGGGCTCAAAACAGGTGGGTCAGCCCGGAATCACGGGTCGCCACTGCTTACCTGGTATATTAATCCATCCAAATCACTCCCTATGGAAATGCTGGAAATATGGATATCCTGGAGAGGAATTAGGCAGTGTGTGAGTGCATAAATAAAGTTGTGAAAACTGGAAAATAAATTCATAATGACGACAACCCCCCCCCCCCCCCCCCCCCCCCCAGAGTGTCAGAGTGAAAAACCATGCATAACTTATTTATAAAATGTATTAGTATTTAATATCATGGTGTTTATCACATCTAATTCACAAGAAATGAAAGACAAACACATAGGTAAATAGATATCTTGCCAACTTTATTTGTATTATTCTTCTCTTTTAACACACCCAAAGTCAATTGACTGACTCACTCATGTAAAGGTGCATTTCACATTTATTTTGGACCATCAATGCAATCAATCAGCAGGATATGACAGTTCTCTGTCAGAAAAGGTTCTTAATTTCTTGCAATTCTCTAAATAATTTTTAAACGATCTGACTCTCTGAGAATATTTCACAGTAATGCAGTTCTTTTTATTCAGATTTTGAGTAATAAAATATACACCCACCCTACAACTTACTCTGAATTTACAATTGTTGGGCAATCATCGTTTTGTACTAAACAGTGGGGTCCGGAATTATTGAGACCCTTGATAAAGATGAGCAAAAATGACTATAAAATGAATTATTAAAATACTAAGCTAAATTATATACAAAAATATTAACAAGTAATGTAATATTTTTTATCTCAAAAAGGTAGAAGTCTGAATCCTTGATATCCTTTGTCTGTGTTCATGGACATATCCCTTCAATACAAAACACAGGTTTTTAATGGGTTTTAAGTCCATAGTGTAGACTGAGATGGCCATTGCGAAGTGTTCAACTAATTTCTGATTTTTAGTAATACAAGCTGTGGTTTAAATTTGAAAAGGGCAGTCCATGAGCATCTGTGCAATAGATATCTAGGATCTGTAAGGATTCTGTAAGGAGGAATGATCCCTCCCAAAGTGTTCTCCAACTCATAAAACATTTTAGAAAAAGGCTCAGTGCCGTTAGGTATTGAAAGGTATTGAAAACAGGGGAGACAATCATTTTTACCCCTACCTTTTTGAGGAATTAAACAAAAAAACGAAATCTCTTTCTCTGAGCAATTGTATTGGTATAAACTAATATAATTTCCCACTTTTCTTGTTGCATACAATATACAGCAGCTCAATATTTGAATGAGATATTTTATACAGTCATTTTCGCTAATCTTTATCAAGGGTGTCAATAATTTCGGACCCCACTTAATGACCAAAGAGACTGTACATAATGATACCAAAGAAGTGAGTACATTTAACATTTATAGAGCCAACAACAAAGATAAACAATCAAAATAAAACCTGTTGTTACTTTGCAAACTCAAATTGGACTGTATTGGATTGTTAATTTTACAAAGAGAAGAAAAGTACACAAGGTTTGAATATCTGACATGCTGTTTGACGTCAGCAAGTGTTGTGGTTGGAGTTCAAGACTTTAAAGCTGCAGTATGTCATTTTTTGGTCGACCAAATTGATGTAGAAATGTGAGTGATAGATCTGTCATTATCGTTGAAAGCAAGTCTAAGAAGCTGTAGATGTGCGCTATTTTTATGCTTCCCGTTTCGTTTTCACATCTTTTACTTTCGGTTTTGTACACCAGCTTCAAACAGCTGAAAATACAATTGAAAATATATTTCACAGAGGTTTAGATGGTACAATGTTTCTCTACACATTAGGTCACTTGTTTTGTCACATTAACTGAAATTAAGCAAACTATTAGAATTAGAACAACCAGGAAATGGCAGAGCGATTTCTGCATATTGCACTTTTAAGCAGTGCATTTTCTTGTGTGGAAAGACAGAAACTAATGACAGCAATAATCAAGGGGTAGCCCATGAGCATTCCTATGTACATGAAGATGGTGTACTTTACAGAATAGCACTTTGTAGAAGATGGCATATTATATTCATGGCCTCCCTTCATTGAATTGATGCATACTCTCAATGCAGATGGCATGACAAGAGAAAGCTGTTGGGATTTGACATTAGTTTAATCAAGGAGATAGTGGAGTATTCGCCAACTCTATACCAGCCATGAGGAGGAGCTTAACACTGTGGGCTATACATTACAAGTACACTATCGGTCAAACGTTTTAGAGCACCTACTCATTCAAGGGTTTTTCTTTATTTGGACTATTTTCTACATTGTAGACTAATAGTGAATATATCAAAACTATGAAATAACACATATGGAACCACGTAGTTACCAAAAAAGTGTTAATACAAATCCAAATCTATTTTAGATTTTAGATTCTTCAAAGTAGCCATCCTTTGCCCTGATGACAGCTTTGCACACTCTTGGCATTCTCTCAACCAGCTTCATCTGGAATGCTTTTCCAACAGCCTTGAAGGAATTCCCACATATGCGGAGCACTTGTTGGCTGCTTTTCCTTCACTCATCCCAAACTATCTCAATTTGCTTGAGGTCGGGGGATTGTGGAGGCCAGGTCATCTGATGCAGCACTCCATCACTCTCCTTTTTGGTCAAATAGCACTTACGCAGCCTGGAGGTGTGCTGGGTCATTGTCCTGTATAAAACAAATGATAGTCCCACTAAGCCAAACCTGATGGGATGAAGTATCGCTGCAGAATGCTGTGGTAGCCATGCTAAATTCTAAATCCATCACAGACAGTGTCACCAGCAAAGCACCCCCAAACCATAACACCTCCTCCTCCATGCTTTATGGTGGGAAATACACATACAGAGATCATCCGTTCACCCACACCGCATCTCACAAAGACAGCGGTTGGAACAAAACATCTCAAATATAGGCTCCAGACTAAAGGACAATTTTCCACCGGTCTAATGTTGTTTGGCTTGTGTTTCTTGGCCCAAACAAGTCTCTTCTTCTTATTGGTGTCCTTTAGTAGTGATTTCTTTAATGCAATTCGACCATGAAGGCCTGATTCACACAGTCTCCTCTGAACAGTTGATGTTGGGATGTGTCTGTTACTTGAACTCTGTGAAGCATTTATTTGGGCTGCAATTTATGAGGCTGGTAAACTCTAATTAACTTATCCTCTGCAGCAGAGGTAACTCTGGGTTTTCCTTTCCTGTGGCGGTCCTCATGAGAGCCAGTTTCATCATAGCGCTTGATGGTTTTTGCGACTGCACTTGAAGACAATTTCAAAGTTCTTGAAATGTTCCGTATTGACTGACCTTCATGTCTTAAAGTAGTGTTGGACTGTTGTTTCTCTTTGCTTATTGGAGCTGTTCTTGCCATAATATGGACTCGGTCTTTTACCAAATAGGGCTATATTTTGTATACCCCCCTACCTTGTCACAACACAACTGATTGACTCAAATGCATGAAGAAGGAAAGAAAATCCACAAATGAATTTTTATGAAGGCACACCTGTTTATTGAAATGCATTCCAGGTGCATTCCTCATGAAGCTGGTTGAGAGAAATGCCAAGAGTGTGCAAAAGCTGTCATCAAGGCAAGGGGTGGCTATTTGAAGAATCTCAAATATAAAATATATTTGGATTTGTTTACCACTTTTTTGGTTACTACATGATTCCATATGTGTTATTTCATCATTTTGATGTCTTCACTATTATTCTACAATGTAGGTAATAGTACAAAATATAGAAAAACCCTTGAATGAGTAGGTGTTCTAAAAATTTGACAGGAAGTGTATATTTATAGTTGTTTTAGCACAGAAAATGTCTCTCAACAAAACTGTGAGTCAAATTGAACAAAGCACTAATTTGTTTCCTCAAGTCGCAGACACCCTCATATTAGACAGGCAGGTTATTTACAAAGTGATATTTAAAACCCATATATAGACTGGATGGTTGAATTTTAGTAGCAAAATTGAAAAATACAAATGTTCACTCAGGGTAAATGTGAAATTGATATTTGGACAATGTTCAAACAACTTTGGGTCATTTTGTATTTTTCATGTATACTGTATATTTCAAGACCCATGACAATGAATAAACCGTACATTTGTTCTTCACATTTCTTGTGTAAATCTTAAAACCTAAACCATTTGAACTAAATGTATCCCCCCCACAATGTTACCAGTCCTGGGCTCAGTTATGACATGAAAATGTACAAACACTAAAGAAAGGCCATCTGCGTCAAAGGTCTACAAAAATAACACCATGTTGATCCACCATCTTTGCAGTTTTGGTAGAAGTCCTCTGGAAAGACATATTTACAAAAGCCCACAAAAAGGAGTGAATTAAGAGAAAGAGGAAGGAGGGAGGAATAGGAGCTGAAGTCATTGCAGGTAAGATGAGAGGTGCAGAGAGGGTCCCAAAAAGAAACCCCTGAATTCCCCTAGCTGTAAGGTCTTTAAATGGTCACCTCATAATCTCCTTTGCCCTGTAAAGACCAGACAAATACACTCATCAAAAGTTCTTACTAGCCAAAAGCTCTAACTCTGTGTCATAATCACACAGCAGTTCCTCAGTCATTAAAAGGTGGATTATGAAAATGTGACAGAATATGGTCAATGGCCAGAACTGGATCATGCAAATCGTGTAGAAATAAAAAGTAGAAACAACATGATCAGAACAGAAATTCTTTAATATTGTTTCAAACTGATTGACAAGGGAGTGCGAGGACATGAAAAAGACAGGACATCAGTGCAACAACAATAATGTAGTACATTTAAGCTTCACATTTTACTGACACCCCATACTTTACTTTCAATAACAGTGAGATGTTATGAAAAGGTATTTTCTTTTCCAACTGAAGTAAATAGTACATGTTAGAGAGAGAAAGAGAGAGAATGAGAGATGAAGTGAGGGTCAGGGAGCTGTGTTGTGAGGAACCCCACAAGTTGTTGACTGAAGTGACAGAAGTGTTGACACCAGTTCGGTACAGTGGACAGCTGGCTGGAAGTGGATGCAGTGACAGATGACAGTGGTTGAGGTGTAGTTTAGGTGTGCCTTTTAAGATGGACAGTCGGCATCAGAAGAAGGCCTTACCTCGTTGTTCTTCTGCAGGCAGCCAAGGAGGGACAGACAGACACAGTCATTAGTAATCACAGAACGCCTGCCGGGGCTGATGGGAAGAAGAGGTGGAGGAGGAGAGTATGGTCCAGTCAAAATGGAGTCCAGAACATGAAAGTAAAGAATGAGAGAGACAAAGCATCCGCTCAAGTCCCACAGCAGAGTGACTAATAGGAAAACATTTTGAATCAAGGGCATGATTCAAGTCAGATGGTCTATCAAGCACAAAGTTGCTGTAGTTTAGGAGAATTGTATGCATCACTAACATTTGTAACAGAGATGATGAATAGTTTAACACAACACAATAATAGACATGGCAGCATTCTGTTGCTTGCACAATGTGCCTGTGACATTGCACAACAAATCCAACACTCACATTAAATAAAACAAATACATTTAAATGACCTATCAAATACATGTAACTGATATATTTGTACACACAGCTATATAGATATGAAGGACTTATGGACAAAGGAATATGTAAGACAAGTACAAGAATTCCTGACAAACTATATGTCAAATCTAAGGATTTTGGTTGTTATTTTAAGTGCTCTGAAATGCTGTGTGCAGCACATAAAAGTAACGTCAATACTAAGTGTAGATGTAAATACAGTCTATTATTGTACATTGACATTTGTTATAGCCTATGTGATTCAAAAACAATCATTTATAATAGGGTCCAGGGGTGCAACTTTCACTGAGGACGGGGACTGGGGACGGGGAATAGGGGGGTGTGGACGGGGTGTGGACAGGGGACGGGGGGTAATATGCCCCCCACATTCTGAAATTGAATTTTTGGCCCCCCCAGTTTTATCAATGGAATGTGATACAAAACGATGCAACGATGTGTTTCAGGACCATGCGGACATCTCTGAGCGGTCAGGTAGGCTGTTTGGAGTGTTTATCCGACTGGATAAAAAAAAACATATAATACAAAATAATAATAAATATGTCCCCCCCACTTCTAAAACCAAAGTTGCGCCCCTGATAGGGCCCATAAATGTACACTTTTCAAAAGTAATTCAAACTAATTAATGGATAAGACTCAATGAACTCAATCCCATGTGAATGACATGATGAAGATGACACAAAGATGGAGGAGCTTTAAAGTGTCTTTGAAGTTGACATTAAGCATTTTTGTTCAAGCTTTTTCACCTTCATGCAGTAAAATATTACATTCATCTATCCAGAAGCATAGTCCGAACAGAAGCACTGTGCAAAGCTAAAAATGGATCCTACAAAGGTCATCACAAATGGAAACGCATATGTGTAGTGTACTACATCTGTCCCTTATCCAATCCACTGATTGAGTGCTTGTACAATCCTATTGATCCACTGAAAATGCACATATTTTTATAAAGCTTTAAAGCTAAGTAAACTGTAGGGCTTCCACGCTTCAAAGTTGAGAGAGATAATTTGTAGGTGCTTGTCTGCATTCAACACAAGACCACAAATTGAGAGGCACAGCTCAGACCCCCGTGTCTGCGGTGGGAGACGGTGTGAAGAGTGCCCTCAGCTGGTTAAACATGAGATGACAGGCAGACAGATGACGATGAGATGGATCAGGACAGGACTATGGTGTTCTGGGAGTCCACGTCTCGGAGATTCATGTGCATGACATCCATACTTACTCCTGTCTCATAGATTGGGTTATTAAAGGCAGACTCCTCTGTCATGTTGTCATACGGCGGCAAGGATGATGTTGGCATTCTGATGGTCTTCCCCTGAAGTCTGAGGGACAGAGAAACGCAAAGTGTCTTGAAACGGCTCTGAGGCCTTCAACTGAATTACACATGTTATCAATTGATGGGCGTCATGCAGTTACTTCCCCTTCTTTCATTCTCATACTCACTTTGCAAAGTAGAGGTAAATCCCCAGGATGACTAGCAGTACGACCGCAGCAGGAATCAGAACAGCAATGACAATGTTGCTTCCTTCCATACCGTAGTCAGGACTAGCAACTAAATAAAAACATAGAATATACATAACTAGAAATGACCTAAAAACAAGTATAGCATAAGCATATCCTCTATTGGCATCACCATACTTCACACTGTGGTTACAACTAGCTGATATACTTACCATCCAACTTGCGCTCCTTCAAATACTGCGAGGAGGATGCTGGAAAAAAGAAAGATAATATTCATGTGTACCCTAATAATTTTACACGTCATGGAACTGGGCGTCATAAGTTATTTGAAGTTGAGGCATATGTGTGCTATGGAAGCAGACAGTGTACCGCTACAGGTGGGTGGTGTGCCGCTCCACTGTGACGGGTGTCCAGGGACACAGCGGATGGTGGGCTCCCCCTGCATCTCATAGCCGGTACGACAGGTGAAGCTCAGGGTCTCCCCGGCCTGGTAGAAGGCCTTTTCTAAGCTCTGCACGCTGGTGGATGGGGCGCCAGGGTTCCTGCAGGGCTCGTACCTCTCCGCTGCCAGGACACACACACACACACACACACACACACACACACACACACACACACACACACACACACACACACACACACACACACACACACACACACACACACACACACACACACACACACACACACACACACACACACACACCATGGCTGTCACTATGGGTGTTTCAATGTCTCTTAGACAGCAGAGTGCCATTATCAAATGCATAATTTCCAACATAGATACACATACTGCCACCACTTCCATAAGGCAGCTACCTCACTTTGTGTTTTCTCTCTACGCAAAAGTAATGATGTTTGACACAGGCAGATGTGGCTATCAATAGGCACTATCTCATTGTGCAGATAGTTCCTGACCTGACAACCAGTGTCAGTCCCTCAGCTCATTTCCCCATTGTAATTTACCTGGGACAGTTTCCAGCCTGTCTAATTACTTTGAAACAATGAAGAGAGTGTCTCATCACCACTCTGTTTGAACAGCAGGTCCAGCTCTTCTTACATAGGCCATATTGATTCTGCACCTGTTCTCTCCAGTTCTCTCCTCAAGTTTCTCCAATGCTAATTGGCTATACTTGCTGTGTCATGCATCATCTTCCTCTCAATAGATCATTCTCCAACAAGGCCTTTTATCTGAGGCAGGGAGTGAGGAGGCTGGGATGACAGGTCATCAATGCTTTTGGAGGGCTTCTGGAGGTTAGGTGGAAGAAATCAGCATGTCCTCTCGGGCTACAACTTTGCAGAACGTACTGAGACCATCCACAAGATCACCTGGCACAGAGTTCTCTGAGTTATCTAAAGGAATACTGCGGACTCTTGAAAAACAGTGCTGATTGTTAGAGAGGAGGACCACGACTATCCTGGTTGAATAAAATAAACAACACTGTGTGTGTGTGTACGCGTACGTGTGTATTTGCTCAGATACAGTTTCCTGACTTACGGTTACACTTGGGAAGCCTCTCACTCCACTTGGGGTTAGCTGTGTCTCTGTTGTAGCAGGTGAGCAGTGTGCTTCCAGACAGGGAGTAGCCCTTATTGCACACATACTGCACCGTTGATCCCACTATGAAGCGGGATCCCGTCAGCACCCTCCGACTGTGCTCCACAGTCCCCGGGTCCGGACATGTCATTACTGATCATACACAGACACACACACAGGCGGAAAACACAGGCAAATTGATAACCACTCCAATGCATAACCACTACAGTGCAGTATGTTCACGATCATCATTATTAGTCAAGTCACACCACATCTTATCCTCAGTGATTCCCTCAATAAAGGCCCAGTCTCATACAATAACCCAGTAGATGACACCCAAAGCCTTCTAATTCAATAGCAGCCATCTATCTAGGTCATTAAAAAGAACAGGGCTGGATATTGAAGCCATCCAGGCATAGCAGCCCACAGCCCAGGGGACCTCCACACAGAGAAAAGCACTGGGTCTGCCTGTAATATGCCTGTAATATGTATCAGAGATGTGCAGATGGATCGATGTCACTAAACACACAGAGACTACTTCCAGTAATGTTACACACTGGAGGCTGGGGTTGAAATGTGCCACAAAACAACAAGGAACCCATACAAAATGGAGGTTCTTATAACTGTGGTTTTCATCTGTAATTGACTGTATTTAAATATAATATTTTAATATTGCTTAGTATGATGTAGGATTGAATGGCGGGAACCCGGTTACCGAGATTTACCGCCCAAAACGACTCTCTTTTCCCGGGATAAATGACTGCGAGAAACCGGTAAATGATAATAAATTATTTCTATGAACAGCATGGAGTGAAATGGAACTACTAAATGATTTGCGATGTCTAAATCTGGCTACTCTATGGCCTCTGTATGATGACTCATCAACGCTCAGGGTGCATGTAGACCTACTCATCATGGTAACTGTTTTTCTTGTGACAGGTATGTGACAGATAGACTATGCTACAGTAATATAAAGACCGAATGCGCATCTAATTTACCCATCTCCATATGGCTTTCGGGGTCACCTTATTTTTTAATTGTAAAGATATGTTATTTTCAATTGCAGCTGCAGAGTTTTAAAACATCCTATCATTCGAATATCGTTGCTTTAAATCAGTGCATGCTGAGCACCCTCGCAGTCTTTCTCGCTCTCCTTCAACTCCATTCAAATTGCATCCAAAATAGATAATCCTGTTCTAGATTGATACTATATAGCCCTTTAAATAATGTCCTAGCTTACCTCTTTCAGGCAACACATTCAATGCAGTATTAGCATTATATTTAGCTAATTAATGATGGGTTATGCATCATAAGTTTCTAACATATAGCCTCTGGCTCTTGCACAATATGCAAGCACCCAGGGACTCAACTTTCACTGGGGACACCATTCAACCACATTTTGAAATTGTATTTTTGTCCCCCCCCCCCCAGTTTAATAATTGGAATGTGATACAAAGCAAGGCAACACGGTCTGGTAGGCTGTTTGGAGTGTTTATCCGACTGGATAAAAAATGATTACAATAATTTTTGTGTCCCCCCCACTTATAAAACCAACGCTGCGCCGCTGCATGCACCTATGCTCCGCTGGCCTCTCCTTAAAAAACGCTTCTTAGCTCTTGGAGTCCCATGCAGGGAAAGCTAGACTAGAATAGATGCTGGACATTTGAAGAGGGACTCAAAGCCTTTTTTGCTGAATGTTAAATACAGCAGCCCAATAAACATGCAATGGCTGTAGGCTATAGCAGTTATTTATTCAGACCCACAGCCATTCAATCTTTGTGAAGAGAAGTGAAAGCCTTCTGCATCTAATTCTTGTCCTATGTTATTCAAGGATGTCATTAGAATTATGACGCTAAGGACAACAAAACTTATTTCATTTAACAATTGAAAGCGAGGAAGGAATGAAGCAACAATAGAGAGAGAGAAAGAGGAGGTAGGCTAATAACATTAGGGGAAATATTATGAAAGGTACAGTTGAAGTCGGATGTTTACATACACTTAGGTTGGAGTCATTAAAAGTCGGTTTTTAACCACTCCACAAATTTCTTGTTAACAAACTATAGTTTTGTCAAGTCGTTTAGGGCATCTACTTTGTGCATGACACAAGTCATTTTTCCAACAATTGTTTACAGACAGATTATTTCACTTATAATTCACTGTATCACAATTCCAGTGGGTCAGACAACAAACAACAGTACGCAAGTATAAACACCATGGGACCACGCAGCTGTCATACCGCTCAGGAAGGAGACGCGTTCTGTCTCCTAGAGAGGGGAGCTTTGTTGCGTGAGGGACTGGTGCACTTAACAAAATAGATGGCATCATGAGATAGGAAAATGATGTGGGTATATTGAAGCAACATCTCAAGACATCAGTCAGGAAGTTAAAGCTTGGTCGCAAACGGGTCTTCCAAATGGACATTGACCCCAAGCATACATCCGAAGTTGTTGCAAAATGGCTTAAGGACAACAAAGTCAAAGTATTGGAGTGGCCATCACAAAGCCCTGACCTCAATCCTATAGAACATTTGTTGGCAGAACTGAAAGCGTGTGCGAGCAAGAAGGACTACAAACCTGACTCACTGACACCAGCTCTGTCAGGAGGAATGGGCCAAAATTCACCCAACTTATTGTGGGAATCTTGTGGAAGGCTACCCGAAACGTTTGACCCAAGTTAAAAAAATGTAAAGGCAATGCTACCAAATACTAATTGAGTGTATGTAAACTTCTCACCCACTGGGAATGCGATGAAATAAATAAAAGCTGAAATAAATCCTTCTCTCTACTATTATTCTGACATTTCACATTCTAAAAATAAAGTGGTGATCCTACCTGACCTAAGACAGGGATTTTTTACTCAGATTAAATGCCAGGAATTGTGAATAACTGAGTTTAAATGTATTTGCCTAAGGTGTATGTAAACGTCCGACTTCAACTGTACACATGCGTTAGCCTACTAATTATACAAATTGCCTTATTATATTTAAAAAATAAAATCTAATCCGCTAGCCTATACTTGTAGCTTTGTAGGCCGCATGTTTTGCACCAGAATTGCATGTTTTCTTTGGCTTTATCATGGTTTGAAGATGTGCATAATTCCAGTCCATATAAAACAGTATAATACAGTACAGTACAGTAATACAGTACACACTCAAAAATATTAGCCTACTGGAGCTAGTTTAATTTATTTACCCAAGAGAGCATATACATCTATGGGTTTTTATGTTTTTATGTCGTGCATAATGCGGACTAGCCTATATCAGATATGTAATGGACAATGGCACAATCATTTGGGAATTTTTGGGCTTGGGCTCATTAAACGTCGTTAATATATGACTCATCAGGCTCAGGTAGCATCAGGTTAGAATTGTCATACTGATCAAAGCTCTAGTCAAATCCTGACATATTTATATGCTTTATAATGCTTTTGAATGACACTTCCGGATTTGGAGGGAAATACCGGGTTACATGGGAGAAAAGGGATTTATTCTCGAGATTTTTAAAATACTGGAAAAATATTCAACCCTAGCATAGCTGCGGGAAGTAGGTGTGGTGTGTGTGCTGCAGCACCCCCTGAAAATTCACAAGAATATAAAATGTAATAAAATATAAATCACAAAAGTAGTGCACTGCGCCTTTAATGGTCCTATATTAGCGGACCGATGTAGCTGTCAGCGCAGCCAAAAACGTATTTCCACCCCCGCCCCCAAACTACTTCCAGTGGCTATGAACTCTAGTATGATGTAATTGTCAGATTATTCAGCTGTATGCAGTATGTTCTCTCTCCTGTAGGTGGCAGTTAAACCATTTTAGTTTTATGTTGCTCACCCACCCTTCAGCATCAGATTTCAGACAGCAATTAAGTTCACCCGAGTGCTTTAAAAGAATGACATTCATAAAACAATGTTCTCACTTAAAATGTCTGGTTAAATGTGGCATGACCATTGCTTTGGTGTAGCAGTGGCTGTAGTGCCATGTGATACAAAAAAACGTGTAGCCTGACATTGCATTTTGCTCTGGGTTTGATAACACAGTTTATCATCTATAGGAAGTGTTGATGGAGATTATCCAGGCAATGAGGCAGCTATTTAATGCAGAAATGGGGTTATGTATGTATTACTGTGTTTCTAGAAGATGGCTGCAGGTATGCTGCTTTCACACAGCAGACTGATACAACATGACACTCGTTACACCATTTTGCTCAGAAGTCAGCACACATTACATGGAATGTCAATCAAAGCACCAGTGACCAGCAGGGTGTAAAAGTGACTCTGACTTGCATGAACAGTTATTCTAGGAACTCGTTGAATCCAGGCTTTCAATATAGATGTTTAACCAAATTGTCTCTGGTCCGTTGTCTATCCAAATGAGACACAAAATACTAAACAGAAAATAAGTAGACATACTGGTACAATCCTGTCCCTTATCTCCTAAACGCTATGGGAGACATTGTTTGTAAGCAGGCAGAGAATCATGGTTAGTTCCACTGTGGGAGCTTGTTATTTCCCAACTCACCTTTCTCACAGCTAGGCACATCTCCGCTCCACGTCAGGTCCCACTGGCACATTAGGATCTCCGAGCCCTGCACCTCGTAACCTGGGTAACACTGGTAGGTGACCACTGTCCCGTGGATCAGGTCTGGGTGGGAGGTACTCTTCCAGCCGTTGGTGATCTCTGGCAGCTCAGAGCATGTATCGTTCCTGGGGACCTCTGTGAGCGAAGAGCCAGGGCAGGTTGGAGGGATTTAGAGATGGAGAGGAAGGACGGATATTAAGAGAGACAGAGATAGAATGAGCAGGGTGTGTCGAGATGTTATCCTTGTCAAAAATGTCCCTCAACTGCACATGGGTTATCCATTAATCTGAACAAGAGATTGCTCTAATAATATAGGCTCATCAAATCTAGAAACAGGTTGATTTATACACAGCAAGTAAAGCCCAAAATCTATGACTGTACTGATGTGTGTGGTTGATAAAAACAGATAAATGACAATTGAGTTCAGCAGCACAGCAGTGACAGGCACAGGGAATCCTTTGGTGCGACCTGCATGTGAATTAGGCTCTGGTGTGTGAAGAGAATGTCATCAATTTGCAGTGATTGTACACTGCACTGTGAGCCAGCTAAGGGGAGGACAGTGGGTGGGTTGGCACTGCCCGTTCTGCCCTTCTTCTTCCACTATGGCACACACGGCCGGGGGTGCAGCCCCCGGCAAATACAGAGGATGTGGACAAAGCAGGCCACATAATTGTGTTTTTGTGTTTGATGTCCCATAATCATATGCACCGGTGGCTGTTCAGAGGGAGAGAACAGCAGATACTGTAAAACACGTTTTCTCTTGTATCCTGCCATCCTCTGCACGATAATTCCTTCTATGTAGTATTATTCTCCCTCTCTCACTGGTTGCTACCAGCAGCCTCTTGTTAGAGGATATTTTTTCAGTCAAGGAAAAGTTATTATCATTGTTTGCCTGTGATAGTCTACAAAAAAAAGGGAACACTGTATTCCATGTACTGTATGGACAATTTTGTCACAGCCATGGGAGAATAGAGGATTTATTGTAATACATTTTAAAAAGCCATCTTCCAAGAATCCTTCCATTAAAGAATTTCTCATAAAACAGTGTGCAGGTACAACTAAACAGCAGCTTAGTACTGCCTCACCAAAGAAGTGGACCACGAAGCCGTTGCCGTAGCCGTAGATGTTAGTGGCAGGGTCCGACTGGAACTGGATGGTGACATCAGCCATGGAGGTGTAGAGCTTGAAGCGAGACCTGGTGCCACTGTACTGACCCAGGATGTTAGCTGTTAGGTCATCACCATCGTAGAAAGTCAACAGGTCATTCTTACCCACATTAAGCCTGCAAGGAGAGGTAGAAGCAGCAGTCAGTCAACACATCTGACAAACAGAGTATATCTGTATATAAGAACAACAGACAGAGCATGCAGAGCAGAGGAGAGGAATGCTTAATTTCTCCAAAAAAGTCTGGTTTTTCTGTCAAAATTAGACTGCAGAGGGAGGGTGAGAGATGTCTTGCAGGGAAATGTCAGACCTTTGCAGGAAATCTAAATTATGTTTACGTTGGATGGATCTGATGCGAAATAAACACTAAATAATTCAGCATTAATTTGCCTCTGCTCCCTTTGACTTTCCACAGAGCTCTGTCTGTCTGTCTGTCTGTCTGTCTGTCTGTCTGTCTGTCTGTCTGTCTGTCTGTCTGTCTGTCTGTCTGTCTGTGTCTCTCTCTCTCTCTCTCTCTCTCTCTCTCTCTCTTTCTCTCTCTCTCTCTCTCACTCTCTCTCTCGCTCTCTCTCTCTCTCGCTCTCTCACTCGCTCTCTCTCGCTCTCTCTCGCTCTCTCTCGCTCTCTCTATGTACTGGAAGATGTATTTGCTGAAGTGAAAGTATTATGAGAACTCTCAATTCCTCATCGCTATTCACTCCGGGGGAGGTAGTTTAGCCTCTTGGGTAAATTAGATTACTGAATAATGCCTGCTGGTTAACTGTTGAGTGGTATTGATAGATGGTTGGTAGAGGGAAAGAGCCTCAAACTGGACAGGTCCTAGACAGTTAAAAGCGCCACATGTTTGAGAGAATAAGATAAACAGTTGGACTATTATTCATACTAACAAAAAGAAAACTGCATCATAACAAGAAAATAAATTGAACAATAGAAAAGCAGGCCAGACGCTGAAGGAGGATGGAAGCCAACAAATCAGGTCATTGAATACATAAATACTGTCATTATATCAGTGGCAGGAATCAGCCCCGTTTCCCATGGTCATTGCTGCAATGTATCTACATAATAACACACATAAAGCCAGTCACATCTTGACTTGGGGGCTCAGCTGCCTCTGCCTAACTTCTGAATGCATTAACCTTTCCAAACAGAGAACTTAGACTCATTGCCCTCTCTCTTTCCGGAGCAAGAGCAAAGCCTGACCTTTATTCATAGAATAAATCATGGGAAAATAAGCAGTGAAAAACTCTAGTCCCCCATAGATGATAAGCAGTGAAAAACTCTAGTCCCCCATAGATGATAAGCAGTGAAAAACTCTAGTCCCCCATAGATGATAAGCAGTGAAAAACTCTAGCCCCCCATAGATGATAAGCAGCGAAAAACTATAGTCCCCCATAGATGATAAGCAGTGAAAAACTCTAGTCCCCCATAGATGATGAGCAGCGAAAAACTCTAGTCCCCCCAAAGATGATTTCAGCAGAGATAGTTCCTCTGTTCAGTGTGCACCTTGGAGCATGTGTCAGAATAGCTTTGCAGATGTCTGTGCCCACGGATGGGGCAGGTTAATATTCACAGCCTGTGTGTAGGAGAGCACTTAAGAACAATAAAGGAGGGGGCTCCGTTCTCCAGACAGCCATGGGTAAGAGCAATCCTCTTGTACCTATCAATCACCTGTCTCCTGCATCCGCTACCATATTTATTCTGCATCCAGATTGCATTTACATGATTGAGTGCACATGACTTTTTTAAGGATGGGCACCCACAGGACTGACTTTTAAATGGTCATTAGGACCCCCTCCCTTCACGCAGATTAATCCTGCCTGATTGCTCTGCCTGCAAATCTGTCCCTCAGAAGCCATGGGTGGGTGCGGCCCGCCCAGCTTGACTCACTTCTGCTCCCCCCCCCCCTTTCCTTCTCTCTGCCTCTGCTATCCTTCATACGTCCTTGAAGGTGAAGACTAGCACTTTACTGTGTGTCTCTGTATGCATGTTGATGGATTGTGGCAGACCATTTCAATCCGCTGCTTAAACTTAAGCAGCTCTTATTAAACAGGCCCTGATGTTAGCGAGGTGGTAGGCAGACATTAGCAGAAAGGCAGCCCATGCCACCACGTGTCTACCAAGTATGCCTGTGGACAGATTTGGGCTTAACTAACTCGGGGCTACAACTCCAGAATACAAATCAGGGTTGGCAAAGACGGCGATGAGAGCCAAACGAGGTGAAGCCTGACAAATACTCCCTCTAGTCTGCAGGACGGGCAAGAAATCAAATTAGACCTCCATTTTCCCACTAAAACCCTGGAGCGAGACACTCCAACACAAACGCCTGTAGGATGGATAGGAATGACAGGCTGTGCAATAGACAGGTTTGACATGGATCAACTGCCTGATTAAGCCAGTGTTTAAGTCCACTGATCCAAATCCTCATGGGGAAACAACATCATGCACCAACCAACATGGAGACAATTACACATGCACCTTGAATGGTGTTGGTCCCGAAGCTGAAAGACCCCATGTTGCACTGTCAGCTCCACAAGCAGAAGTAGATGCATGAAGATGGACAGCCAGAGAGTGATGGGATGTGATGCTATGCTGTCAACAACACATTGTTGAGGTTGCGCCTCGGGCAATTATGAAGTAAGCCTGTGGGCAGCTGTTGCTGTAGCTCCCCAGAAATGTTGGACACTTACAAGCACAAACACACATACACGCATGCCCACACACACACACGCATGTCCACACACACACACACGCACACGCGCACACACACGGACACACACACACACACTTTCGCTAATTTCAAACACGTGTACAGGTAATTGTGATTGCTCTCAGGGATTGAATGCTGGCATGCTACCCAGCCAGCAGCATCCAGTGAAGAGTGTTGAAATTGTCTCTAGAAGTATCTGTGGATCCATGGAGTAGCTCTCTCAGTGGAAGAGTCTTGTGAGACTAAGGAAGGCTGTGTGCTGCGCTGGCCCCGTTGCACGCTGGCGCTAGGGCACTGGGCTGAGAGACTGGGACACTTTCTGAGCAGAGAGCCAGCACGCACCCGTTCCATTGTTAGTTCCTGTCTCAGACTTAATGGAGAAACTGGTCATGGCTGGCAGAGCCTCCTTGGCTGTTCTGGACACGGTGAACACATCTGAGATGGTAGGTAGACACAGCACAATTCAATCTCTTCGCTCCCACCCGGCTTTACCAGGACTTTAGTTCTATCAAAACAATTAAGCAGAATGAGGTTTTCCCGTTTGTTTAGCTTTCTCTTTTTAATTAGAAAGTTAAGTATTTGTTTTTAAAGGCCAGGGCTTTGGCTTGGTGCCCGGGTTAGGGGGCTTTTGAAAAATGTCTTATTAATGACAATCCTGCCAAATCCCTGTGCCCCTGGGGGCATCGCTCACACCACGCTGCCCTGCGCACAGGCACCCTGCCAGCCTGGAGAGGTACATCTCAGCCTAGATACATCTCTCTACGATGACTATAACTTATTGCACTGACAGTAGGTAAACTGATGTACAAGCCAGTTATTGTGTCAGTATTAAACATGTAAGTCCCAGAGCTTCCACTGAATGAGTCTCTGGACCCAAGGTGCCCTGAGAGTCAGAGGTCTGCTTCTGTTACTGTTACCAGAGAGAGAGCCACTCTGGGTCTTACCAATTGAAATACTGTTCCTGCATGGCAGAGTCAACACAGAAGATCTAATTGGAAGAGACAAACCAAGTGTTTGTCAGAGTGACATAAGGTAGCTAGCTGCAGTATGGATGGAGGTTGTTACAACACTTACATCTTCATCTGGCCTCTAACCTAGACATTCCATTTTGTACCCAGCGGTGTGAGTCACAGGCAGGTGTGCATGACTGTCACCTGTGCTGCCGCCTGCCCGTGCCCCAAGTGTGCTGTCTTAATGAGAAGTGAGCCAGCCCTCCTAGTTTGGCCTAAATTAATTAATCAGTCCTCATTATGCACACTGTTCCTCAGTAATTGCGAGCACAGGCACAGTGATGAATGATAGTAGAAGAGTGAAAGCATTCTCATTAACAGGGAAAAGTGTTTGACCACCCTTATAATGAGGCCTCTCCCTTCCTGCTACACACACAGGTGCCCCCACTCACTTACATGCACTCTCTCTCCTCCTCCTCTCTCCCCACCGCCACTTTCTCTCTCTCTCCTCCTCCTCCTCTCTCCCCACCCCCACTTTCTCTCTCCCTCTCTCCTCCTCCTCTCTCCCCACCCCCACTTTCTCTCTCCCTCTCTCCTCCTCCTCTCTCCCCACATATCTCTCTCTACCCTCCTCTCTCCCCACCCCCACTCTCTCTCTCTCTACCCCCCCTCTCTCTCTCTCTCTACCCCCCCCCACCCCCCCCCCCTCTCTCTCTCTCTCTCTAAAACAGTGAGCGCACTGGGACTCCCTGAACGAGACAAGAGCAGCGAACTCATTTCAGATAAATGGCCAACAGCGTGGTGGTGGGGTCTTGCGGGGTCAGGAAAGCAGTGGGTTTTTGCCATGTAGGCTATTCCTGACTAAGTTGGAGCTTAGCTGGAGTTGCGTAGGGCAGGGTCAATTTAATGGAAGGTTATGTGGCTAAGAATGGTATTGATATTCAAAACCCAGGGAACTTCATCAGTCAGTAAACTCTCTGTAAAGATTCTCACATCCTTATTCAAACAAAATAATTAGTGAATTTTTTCAATGCTCTAAAACAGTACCTTAGCCAGACAAATGTCTACTGTTTGAGGTGCTCACGAGTAGCATTGACCCCTAACTAAACTATCTGAAATGTGATTTAAACCCCAAAGCCCCTCAATTAAACCCCTGTGTGTCACTGGCACACCCTGCCGCTATCATTCCCCTCCATCTGTGGCTCTCATTTGATGTGCCTCACTGATAATGTTCCATATGCCAGTTGACAAATTGGAGAGTTTTGGTTCTGTGAGAGGCTGTGAGGGGCGTGAGGTTCACTCTGCCCAACAGGGAGGATGCTGGGTAAGACTGATCCTGAGAGGAGGAGGCCACAGTCCTTCCATCTGTTTCACCTCTATATCAGCTCTCTCTCTCTCTCTCTCTCTCTCTCTCTTTGAGGAAACTGCAGGGACCAGCGTTGTGTCTTTTAACCAGTTTTCAACATCTTTCAATACAATTTCCACTCACTAAATAAGAATATGTAGTTGAATCAAGTTTCAATGTCACATGCACAAGTCAAGTGAAATGCCTTTCCTGCAAGCTCTAAAACCAACAATGCAGCAATCAACATCAATTTGAAAGGTAAAACACAATCAACAGGACAGGACTACAGAGTGCTGAAGCACATAGCGTGTAAAAAACGTCGGTCCTCGGTTGCGACACTCACTACCGAGTTCCAAACTGCCTCTGGAAGCAACGTCAGCACAAGAACTGTTCATCGGGAGCTTCTTGAAATGAATTTCTATTTTGTTTGGAGAAGGCCATTTTTCTATTTCAACATGACAATACCCCCCTGCCCAAAGCGAGATCCATACAGAAATGGCCTTTTGAGATTGGTGTGGAAGAACTTGACTGGCCTGCACAGGGCCCTGACCTCAACCCCATCGAACACCTTTGGAATTAATTGGAATGCCGACTGCAAGCCAGGCCCAATCGCCCAACATCAGCGCCCGACCTCACTAATGCTCTTGAACTGAATGTAAGTCCCTTAGAGTTCTTAAGAACATAAATGGTGGTAGTACAGACTGAGACAATGAGAGGTTGACAATGACCGTGAATTTGCCTGCCAGCTGATCTGTGAGTGCTCTGAGAACGCGCCCTGGAATACTGTCCGGCCCCACGGCCTTGCAGATGTTGACCTGATTATAGACCTTACTCACGTCGGCCTCAGGGAACAGACAGTCCTCTGGGTCCGTAGGGGCCCTCACGCACAGCAGGGTGTTGCTATTGTCAAAGTGTGCATAAAATGCATCGAGTTTGTCTGGTAGAGAGACATCGTTGGGAATGTCACGGCCAGATCTGTCTTTGTATCCATAATGGACTGTAGCCTTTGCCACATGCGGAGGGCGTCGGAGCCTGTGTATTATGATTCCACCTTAGTCCTATATTTTCCTTTTGCTCGTTTGTTGACTCTGCGGAGGTCATAGCGGGACGTCTTGTACTTGTTCCAAGATTGGGAGTGACATGTCATCTATTACCCTAATGATATAACATAATGATGGAACAATGGATAGGCAGACGATAACAAACAAGCAGATATCAATCAGGACAGGAAATGACTGTATATCTGCCTGAGTAATCTGCTGGCGACAGGCAGGCACTGCATCAGCCCATTCATGTGTTTGAGTAGCGACTTGACTTCATGTCCTCCGTGTTTGCAGTGATTCAACCCTGTGAAGAACATGAAGTATTCCTCCATGCTTTAACGTTAACCTTTCAAAGCTTTTGCCTCTGCTACTGCTTCAGGCAAAAACATGCTTCACATCTGATGAGAAGAAATATGTACAGTGCACACTCTCATGGGAGTTAAACTGCTATATACTCTGTGTACAGCATGCACTGTAAAAAATAAAAGTAAAATTCACAAATCTAGTTGTTTCAACAAATTATTATTAAGTGACTGGTTCCACAGCCTTTTTTTGGTTAACTCAACTTTTCAGTCAGTGTTACCGGTACTTAACATTTTTAGTTGGACCAAACCTCGCTCCAACATGAGAAAGCGTATGCAAAAATGATGTGTTTTCTCAATTTGTCTCATATGTTAATTCAACTACAAATTATTATTTTGCCATCTTACCTAAAATAAAAAAGGCTGTGGAACTAGTTACACACACAGTGCTTTGAAAATACAATGTTTTAAACTCAAATATTTAACACTCATTGACTGTGCATGTTAATTTATACAGCAGTTATTATTCAACAACCTCTTGGTTCATGCCATGGCTATGCCACCATGTCGGTGCCAATTATCAGTCAATCTGACAATTTTGTCATAATTGATTTGATTTACTTAGTTCAGCAATTTGAGTTTTTTCTGTATAGTTGTCTAATGTTGGTGGGGAATATTTTCAAGTTACTCCTTAATCACTATGATAAATCAAATAGTTTTCCTTGAGTGTACTTTTAACATAGCTGAGATTTACTTTGAAGTGCAAAGTGTAGCAATACAGGTGAAATTGGTCATTGACCTGGACATGGTGGTGTAGCAGGAAACTCAGCATGCTGTGAACCAAGAGGTTGTGATCCCAGGTGAGGAAATGTTGATTAGCAATTACTGTATGAATGAAAATGTACAATCAAATAAATATTTAGTGGTCACATGAACCAAATACAACAGGACTTTACAGTGAAATGCATACTTACGAGGCCATTCTCAACAGTCCAGAGTTAAAAAGTAAGACAAATATTTGCTAAAGGAAATAGTAATACAATAAAAACAATAACGAGGCTGTATACAAGGAGTACCAGTACCGAGTCAATGTGCGAGGTAGTTGAGGTAATTGAGGTAGAACAGTTTGTACATGTGGGTAGGGGTAAAAGTGACTTGTCAATCAGGATACTAAACAGAGTTGCAGCAGCATGTGTCAAGTGTGTCTATGTGTGAGTGTGTTTGTGTGGTGTCAATGTGTGTGCTTGTGTATGTGTGTGTGTGTGTGAGCGTATGTAGTGTGTCTGTGTAAATGTGTGCGTGTTGGAGAGTTAGTGTAGTACGTGTGAGTGGAGTCTAGTGAGTGTGCATAGAGCCAGTGTAAGGGAGTCAAAGCAAATCAATTAAGATAAATACATTAGAAAGGGGGTCAAGGTAAATAGTCCAGGTAGCCATTTGACTAACTGTTCAGCAGTCTTATGGCTTGGGGGTGTGTATGTGTGCCAAATATGTAAGTTGAAAACAATGTATGTTAAAAGCACTGTTGTGTGTAACTAGTTCCACAGCCTTTTTTATTTTAGGTAAGATGGCAAAATAATAGTTTCTAGTTGAATGAACATATGAGACAAATTGAGCAAAAACATCATTTTAAGTTGACTGAATGTTATCTACACTGCTCAAAAAAAATAAAGGGAACACTAAAATAACACATCCTAGATCTGAATGAATGAAATATTCTTATTAAATACTTATTTCTTTACATAGTTGAATGTGCTGACAACAAAATCACACAAAAATTATCAATGGAAATCAAATTTATCAACCCATGGGGGTCTGGATTTGGAGTCACACCTCAAAATTAAAGTGGAAAACCACACTACAGGCTGATCCAACTTTGATGTAATGTCCTTAAAACAAGTCAAAATGAGGCTCAGTAGTATGTGTGGCCTCCACGTGCCTGTATGACCTCCCTACAACGCCTGGGCATGCTCTTGATGAGGTGGCGGATGGTCTCCTGAGGGATCTCCTCCCAGACCTGGACTAAAGCATCCGCCAACTCCTGGACAGTCTGTGGTGCAAAGTGGCGTTGGTGGATGGAGCGAGACATGATGTCCCAGATGTGCTCAATTGGATTCAGGTCTGGGGAACGGACGGGCCAGTCCATAGCATCAATGCCTTCCTCTTGCAGGAACTGCTGACGCACTCCAGCCACATGAGGTCTAACATTGTCTTGCATTAGGAGGAACCCAGGGCCAACCGCACAAGAATATGGTCTCACAAGGGGTCTGAGGATCTCATCTCGGTACCTAATGGCAGTCAGGCTACCTCTGGCGAGCACATGGAGGGCTGTGCGCCCCCCCCCAAAGAAATGCCACCCCACACCATGACTGACCCACCGCCAAACTGGTCATGCTGGAGGTTGTTGCAGGCAGCAGAACGTTCTCCACGGTGTCTCCAGACTCTGTCACCTCTGTCACATGTGCTCAGTGTGAACCAGCTTCCATCTGTGAAGAGCACAGGGTGCCAGTGGCGAATTTGCCAAACTTGGTGTTCTCTGGCAAATGCCAAACGTCCTGCACGGTGTTGGGCTGTAAGCACAACCCCCACCTGTGGACGTCGGGCCCTCACACCACCCTCATGGAGTCTGTTTCTGACCGTTTGAGCAGACACATGCACATTTGTGGCCTGCTGGAGGTCATTTTGCAGGGCTCTGGCAGTGCTCCTCCTTGCACAAAGGCGGAGGTAGCGGTCAGGCTGCTAGGTTGTTGCCCTCCTACGGCCTCCTCCACGTCTCCTGATGTACTGACCTGTCTCCTGGTAGCGCCTCCATGCTCTGGACACTACGCTGACAGACACAGCAAACCTTCTTGCCACAGCTCGCATTGATGTCCCATCCTGGATGAGCTGCACTACCTGAGCCACTTGTGTGGGTTGTAGTCTCCGTCTCATGCTACCACTAGAGTGAAAGCACCGACAATATTCAAAAGTGACCAAAACATCAGCCAGGAAGCATAGGAACTGAGAAGTGGTCTGTGGTCACCACCTGCAGAACCAGTCCTTTATTGGGGGAGTCTTGCTAATTGCCTATAATTTCCACCTGGTGTCTATTCCATTTGCACAACAGCATGTGAAATGTATTGTCAATCAGTGTTGCTTCCTAAGTGGACAGTTTGATTTCACAGAAGTGTGATTGACTTGGAGTTACATTGTGTTGTTTAAGTGTTCCCTTAATTTTTTTGAGCAGTGTATGTTTTCTCATGTTGGGTCCAACAAAAAATGTTAAGTTCATGTAACATTTTGACCGAAAAGTTGAGTAAATAATAAAAAGGCTGTGGAACCAGTTATTTAATTATTTTTAGTTGAAACAACTAGAGTGTGACGCTAGCATATGAAACCCATACTAAACATTACACACGCACACACACACACACACACACACACACACACACACACACACACACACACACACACACACACACACACACACACACACACACACACACACACACACACACACACACAGTGTATACAGTATAAGATGAGTGAGGCAGGCTCTCTGATCAGGTCCAACTAAACTGGAAGAGACAGAAGAGACAGCAGAGGAAGATGTACAGAGCACCAGAGACTATTGGAGGGGCCCAGGCCTATTGAAAGTGCTGCAAGTGTGTGTGTGTGTGTGTGTGTGTGTGTGTGTGTGTGTGTGTGTATGTTTGTGTGTTTGTGTGTGTGTGTGTGTATGTGTGTTTAAGTGGTGAATTAACATTGTTGAGAGGGCTGGGTAAGTGGCTCAGAGTGGTCTCACTGCCAGAGCATATTCATTTCAAAGCCAACTCTGAGACACACACTAGGGAAAGGGAGAGCATGGAGGCTTAGTGGCTAATCTGGTCAGAGAGTGTGCTGGAAGCTGTGCTGAATATTCAATACAATGGACGAAAACATAGATTTCAACATCAGTAGCAATGCTCTCCCTTTAGGATAGTTCTACAATCTGAGATTTTACCTTGTGTACTTGCAGCATCCCTTTGCCTGTGTTTGAGAGTGTGTCCATGAGTGTGCACGTTTTTGTGTGCGAGTGAAAAAGACTCAGTAGCAGGACTTGACATCTACTCTTTATGTTTTTCATAAAAGAAGAAAAGCAAGTTGTGACCTTAAATGACGTAAGGTTGGCTTGAACTGCATCCAGCAATGTTTGGTTTCACATTGGTTCTGGGAACGAAGCCATTAGCTTCCTGACCGGTAAAACAGAAAAGTTTTGAAACGTTCTGAAAACGGAAGTGGAAATTTCACCTGTTGTGTGAACGTTTCTTTTTATGTTGCAGGGAGATTCTGAGAATATTTTACTCCAGTACCTTTAAAGGCTTCCTGGGTGGTTTTATTAACGCTCTGAAAACCAAAATTATAGGTCATTTTGAGTTTTTTTAAATAGCTTCCTTAAAACCTTCACAAGAATTTAAAAAAATAGTTTTAGGAAGACTGCTAGCTTATTTTGGGTTAACTTTTTTGAACTCCAAGAACCGATAGAACACATTATTGTGACACAACATCACTGAGATTCAAACCTGTAATCTTCTGTTCTCTATCCATGGAATTACTCCACTGCGCCACCAGAATGTGGCAAGGTTTTTTTTTACACATAAAAACCTGATTATTTTACTCTATTCAAACAGACCCCATTTCTAAGGAAACAAACACTCATTAAGAGCAACTGTGGCCAATTAGTGGATGAGGCCAACACACCTGAACAAACAGACGAAAGAGTTATGTTGACACTGAGAATGGAATGTATTTGTGGAATGTATTTTCTGAACATTACTAAGCTTTTCTTGTGGTGTTTATGGAAAGTTTTCTTAATGTTTCCGGAACAATTTGAGAACAACTTTAAATAGAACCAAGAGAAAAGCTGTAGGAAACATAGTGCTGAAGTACTGAAATTCCCACAAAAGATCATTTTTTCTTAACGTTTCTGATAGGCTAATTGACCTAATTTGAATCAATTGGAGGTGTACCTGTGGATGTATTTTAAGGCCTACCTTCAAACTCTTGATGCTTCACATCATGGGGAAATCAAAAGAAATCGGCCAAGACCTCAGAAAAAAAATGGTGGACCTCCACAAGTCTGGTTCATCCTTGGGAGCAATTTCCAAATGACTGAAGGTACCACATTCATCTGTACAAACAATAGTACGCAAGTATAAACATCATGGGATCACTCAACTGTCATACTAGGGAGGAGATGCGTTCTGTCTCCTAGAGATGAATGTACTTTGGTGCGAAAAGTGCAAATAAATCCCAGACAAAGGACCTTGTGAAGATGCTGGAGGAAACAGGTACAAAAGTATCTACAACCACAGTAAAACGAGTCCTATATCGACATAACCTGAAAGGCCACTCAGCAAGGAAGAAGCCACTCCCCCAAAACCGCCATAACAAACCCAGACTACGGTTTGCAACTGCACATGAGGACAAAGATTGTACTTTTTGGAGAAATGTCCTCTGGTCTGATAAAACAAAAATAGAACTGCTTGGCCATAATGACCATCGTTATGTTTGGAGGTAAAAGGGGGAGGCTTGCAAGCCAAAGAACACCATCCTAACCGTGAAGCATGGGGGTGGCAGCATCATGTTATGGGGGTGCTTTGCTGCAGGAGGGACTGGTGCACTTCACAAAATAGATGACAATTATGTGGATATATTGAAGCAACATCTCAAGACATCAGTCAGGAAGTTAAAGCTTGGTCACAAATGGGTCTTCCAAATGGACAATGACCCCAGGCATACTTCCAAAGTTGTGGCAAAATGGCTTAAGGACAACAAAGTCAAGGTATTAGAGTGGCCATCATAAAGCACTGACTTCAACCCTATAGACAATTTGTTGGCAGAACTGAAAAAGCATGTGCGAGCAAGGAGGCCAACAAACCTGACTCAGTTGCACCGGCTCTGTCAGGAGGAATGGGACAAAATTCACCCAATTTATTGTGGGAAGCTTGTGGAAGGCTACCTGAAATGTTTGACCCAAGTTAAACAATTTAAAGGCAATGCTACCAAATACTCATTGAGTGTATGTAAACTTCTGACCCACTGGGAATGTGATGAAAGAAGTAAAAGCTGAAATAAATCATTCTCTCTACTATTATTCTGACATTTCACATTCTTAAAATAAAGTTGTGATCCTAGCTGACCTTAGACAGGGAAATTTTACTAGGATTAAATGTCAGGAATTATGAAAAACTGAGTTTAAATGTATTTGGCTAAGGTGTATGTAAACTTAGGTCTACAGTGCCTTGCGAAAGTATTCGACCCCCTTGAACTTTGTGACCTTTTGCCACATTTCAGGCTTCAAGAAGAAGAAGAAGAAGAAGAATCAACAACAAGTGGGACACAATCACGAAATGGAACGACATTTATTGGATATTTCAAACTTTTTTAACAAATCAAAAACTGAAAAATTGGGCGTGCAAAATTATTCAGCCCCCTTAAGTTAATACTTTGTAGCGCCACCTTTTGCTGCGATTACAGCTGTAAGTCGCTTGGGGTATGTCTCTATCAGTTTTGCACATCGAGAGACTGAAATTTTTTCCCATTCCTCCTTGCAAAACAGCTAGAGCTCAGTGAGGTTGGATGGAGAGCATTTGTGAACAGCAGTTTTCAGTTCTTTCCACAGATTCTCGATTGGATTCAGGTCTGGACTTTGACTTGGCCATTCTAACACCTGGATATGTTTATTTTTGAACCATTCCATTGTAGATTTTGCTTTATGTTTTGGATCATTGTCTTGTTGGAAGACAAATCTCCGTGCCAGTCTCAGGTCTTTTGCAGACTCCATCAGGTTTTCTTCCAGAATGGCCCTGTGTATTTGGCTCCATCCATCTTCCCATCAATTTTAACCATCTTCCCTGTCCCTGCTGAAGAAAAGCAGGCCCAAACCATGATGCTGCCACCACCATGTTTGACAGTGGGGATGGTGTGTTCAGGGTGATGAGCTGTGTTGCTTTTACGCCAAACATTACGTTTTGCATTGTTGCCAAAAAGTTCAATTTTGGTTTCATCTGACCAGAGCACCTTCTTCCACATGTTTGGTGTGTCTCCCAGGTGGCTTGTGGCAAACTTTAAACAACACTTTTTATGGATATCTTTAATAAATGGCTTTCTTCTTGCGACTCTCCCATAAAGGCCAGATTTGTGCAATATACGACTGATTGTTGTCCTATGGACAGAGTCTCCCACCTCAGCTGTCGATCTCTGCAGTTCATCCAGAGTGATCATGGGCCTCTTGGCTGCATCTCTGATCAGTCTTCTCCTTGTATGAGCTGAAAGTTTAGAGGGACGGCCAGGTCTTGGTAGATTTGCAGTGGTCTGATACTCCTTCCATTTCAATATTATCGCTTACACAGTGCTCCTTGGGATGTTTAAAGCTTGGGAAATATTTTGTATCCAAATCCGGCTTTAAACTTCTTCACAACAGTATCTCGGACCTGCCTGGTGTGTTCCTTGTTCTTCATGATGCTCTCTGCGCTTTTAACGGACCTCTGAGACTATCACAGTGCAGGTGCATTTATACGGAGACTTGATTACACACAGGTGGATTGTATTTATCATCATTAGTCATTTAGGTCAACATTGGATCATTCAGAGATCCTCACTGAACTTCTGGAGAGAGTTTGCTGCACTGAAAGTAAAGGGGCTGAATAATTTTGCACGCCCAATTTTTCAGTTTTTGATTTGTTAAAAAAGTTTGAAATATCCAATAAATGTCGTTCCACTTCATGATTGTGTCCCACTTGTTGTTGATTCTTCACAAAAAATACAGTTTTATATCTTTATGTTTGAAGCCTGAAATGTGGCAAAAGGTCGCAAAGTTCAAGGGGGCCGAATACTTTCGCAAGGCACTGTATTTTTAAATGTTGTGAACAACAATGCATTGGCAATAGCCTATAGCCTACTGCACAAACCTCATGGCGACAGTACTTTTTTTAACGGGTTAATGTTGCATAGGCTTAAGTTCATGTCATGTTTGTATTTTGACTCAGAAAGTGATCAGAGACTCAGAAAACATTGATGACCACCGTGTTCAAGTAATGAAATACAATGAAAATAATGTTATATTTTTTGTCAAGTTACTTAACCTATTCACATGGGAGTTCCAAATATCTCTAACTGTCGAGCCAGAGTGAGTTTATTTATGCGTGTGATGTCAGAATGCACTCACTGTTCCAAAATGTGATTGTTACATAACAGTTAATGCATGCTGCTCTCAAACCAAGGCACGCTCGCTGATAATTATCTACAGGCTGTTTCAACTTATCAATACATTTTTTTTATTTGAATTAAGGTGTGTTCTGCCTCCTCATTAATTCACATAGAAGTAGCACATTTCATTATTGCGGACAATTTACATTTGAGGCATTACTGAGCCGGACAAATGTTTCTCTTTGACAGAGCCCAAGCACTTCCCCAGTATTTCCCCAGATCAAGTATGCAGACATTTGTGTATCTATTGCCAGAAAAGAACTTGCGCAAACATTTTCCCTCTGGCACATTTTCTGTCTGGCGCTTGCATTGCCTTCATTGTTGTTGTCTTTACTACTAATAACTTTGGACATGTGTGCAAAGTAAGTGCCTTATTGTGTTATCATTATAGCTTGTTTCTGTATATCGTGTTGTCTTTTTCACTGCAGCACACCCTTTGTACGTATGGAGCAAACTGTATCACCTGTTTTATTCACGGTTTCAAGTTCTGGTGATAAATCATGCATTCTGATTCTTGAATAGAATGTGATGGACACAAATGATGTGCATTTTGAAAGGTTGTGATGTACTTTTTTGAAGGTTGTTCTGATTATGATGAGGTAATGCTAAGCTAATTGCCAGCAATGGGTGGGGCCATGCTTGTGACATCATACAATGCATTCTGTTGTCACATAAACGTCAGACCAAAGATGTGAAGGGATGGTTCATTAGTCTTTCAAGTTAACTTCCGTAAGTGAATGATGGAAGTGAATGATGGTAGACTACACAACTCCCTTCAACTTACATACTGCAAACAGACCAAACTCATCATCAAACTCTAAAATTTGGATGACTTGAAAAACAAACATGGCAGCGCGCACAAACTACCCATCGTCGGATTACTCAATTATGTCAACCACTGGTGAGCTCACACGTGATGAATTGTAAATACTAATTGCTGTTAACTAATTCATATTATGGTTTCTGTCAGTCAAGAGCTAAATAGGACCGCTTGTGTTAGGTCACTCTTTCCTCAGTAAGAGCTACATCTAATACAGCTTACATTTTCCGGTCTGGATGAGAGTTATACTATGTTGTTACTACTTCCGTGAATGTCGGAACATTGCATCCAAAACTAAACTGCTCACAATGAGGACATAACGGTGTGAAGACTGTTTATGCTAAATGTTTCTGTGTAAAAACAGTGTGGCCAGCTCAAACGCTGACTGCTGTGTCTATCGTAACTCAACGTTCTAAATGACTGTTCTAATCACACCGGTTTGAGCATATGTTGCATGGACCACGTAGAATGATCACACCTGTGTTAGTATGTGTCAGAGGGTTAAATGCACTAACAATGTTCCAAAGCCAAGCAACTATCCTGCACCATTCACAGAAAGCTGTACGCTAAATAACCAAAGGACAACCACGCTCTCACCAAGCTCTAAGAAACAGATGGTTGTCAGAACATTATGTGCTAGCTGAGCAGTGACCACTATGGCTGCTGTTGGAGCGGAGAGCTGTCTCTTACACTTGGATGTCCAGCATAATCCTCTTGTCCTCTTCCACGTGGATGCCCCAGATGCAGTCCTGGCCCTTGTCGTAGGTCTCCGGCCAGTTTGGAGAGAGAACCACCCCGGCTGAGTCTGTGATTTCACCACTACACACAGCTGGGACACACACACAAACACAGAGTCAAATCCAAATACTGAGAAATACATACATTCATGGCCAACACTTTTGTGATAATCCAAAATAGTTCAAAAGTAAACACCAATATCAAACTAACAACATGTAGGCCTACTCACAGTAAAGTGATTGAACATCTAAAATGTCAGTGCCAGCTGAGCTAATGATATGAAATAATATGTGGTTTTGCTTTAGGTCTGGGGACTGTGGGACATCTTTCAAATGCCATGTGAATTCACATGGGTAAATAAGTGACAGCGATGAAAGAGCATCACTGCTGAACAGAATACCATTCATAATGACTTTCCATGCTCCTTGAAAACTCAAGAGCAAGAGGGGTGGTATAGAACCATTACAAATGGCTAACTCTGTAAAATACAGTACTGTAGCTCAGCAGAAATTGAATCCTTTAATGTCTACCATTGCTGAAGAGCTGTAAGATCAAGGGCAGTGTGGTGTGGGGCAGTGCGGGGGAAGTAGATAAAGTGTAAGAGGTTGTGAGGTCAGTGTGTGTGTGTCTGTCTGTGGGAAAGAGAGAGAGTGAGAGAGAAAAAGCTAAAGTAAAGGGGGAAAGGGAGCAAGAGAGAGAGAGAGAGAGAGAGAGAGAGAGCGAGAAAGAAAGAAAGAAAGAAAGAAAGAAAGAAAGAAAGAAAGAAAGAAAGAAAGAGAAAGAGAGAGAGAGCATCAGGGAGAAAGAGAGAATACACCTAGGCTTTGATGGCTACTGGCCATATGACTCAGTGTGTAGCCTAGACTGCACAGGGGAATACCTTCAGTCTGTAGCACTACTGAAACCTGCCCTGGAAACACATGGGCTAGGACGCATTACATTTTGAAAAGTCATTGACGATCAGATCCTGGGAGACTGGTTTTATTGTGACTGGGGTTCCTAGATTGTACTCAGATGCTGATAGAGAATTAGCCAAACATGAGCAGGGGAAATTCTGTGGCCTGGCTTTGAAATGGGATGAGGACTCACCCCTGCAGGCTGGCTCTGTCTCATTCCACTGGGGATTCTCTGCATCCAGACATTCAATGATGACTGAGCCCTGCTCCAGAGTGTAGCCAGGGTCACAGGCAAATTCCACCACCGCACCCACACCGTAGGCCGTGTCACTGCTGGTGAAGTTGCCATACTTCACAAAGGGCCCATAGCATGTGCCCTTTGCAAAAGCTGCAGGACAGAAATCACATGTGGATTTTTTGTTACAATAAGTCACCATCAATTCTCTATTTGACATTAGTTAGCATAGGTAGAATAAATGTTAGTATTCTGTTGATTCTTTGAAGAACCTTCATATCTGATTGCTGCTCCCGTAGAGGTGACCGTCCCATCTGTGGTGAACTCCACAAAGAGGTGACGGCCTGTGCTCACCACGCCCTCATTGGGCAGGTACTCCACCTCGTAGGAGTCATACACCGGAGGGGAGTCAATGTTGTTCCCATTCTTTATAAGGAGTCTGAAACACAATCAAAAATAGTGCTTAATAAAATGGGGGAGGGGGAATGAGACACACTTGCCATTGAGGACTAAGAGAAACATCCAAAGGGAGTGGTCAGTGGTTCTGAAGTGGCGCTCATTGTTTCATCTGTGGCTGTAATAACCCTGTGATAAGATTCTACACAACTCGGCAGCAAGCGGCTTCATTAAATGTCAGTTTGTTACCACAGCCTTGAGACATAGTAGTTATGGTACAAAAATGTAATTAAATACTGTCTCCCCGCGTCTGAGTGGCCTCTATAGTCCATCAATTAATTTGCATGAGGAAATACAGTTAATTATTTGAAATGACATAAAGCCGTTTCAATTTCATCCTCCAACCCGTTCAAATTTGACTCACATAGGGGATTTAGTTGCCTAGCCTTAGCAAGCATATGCCTATTTAAGGCATACAATTAGGCTAGGTGTTGTTGCCCAGTGTTGCATTGCATTCTGACAGCCTGAGGTAAAAGCTGCCATATCTAGCCCAACTGGAAACTAATTAGCAACAAATAAAGAAGACGCCTCCAAGTTCTACCACTTGAGCACGCACCAACACCCCCCTTCTCACACACACACACACACACACACACACACACACACACACACACACACACACACACACACACACACACACACACACACACACACACACACACACACACACACACACACACACACACACACACACACACACACACACACAGCTTCCATCCATCTTTCTGTGTACTCTACCTGTCATCATCCTCAGCCAAAGCCATTTTTTCAAAGTGTACATGAAGCCGGTGGCCTTCAGGAGCCTCCAGGACCCAATGGCACGTCAAGTTGTTGCTGTAGTTGCCAGGGAATCCAGGAGAGACAATACGGCCAAACGTGGCATTTTTAATCATACCACCACAGGAAGCTGTATTGAGGATGGATTTGATTAGAGAGATAAGGAGACAGAGAGAGAGAGGAAGGGAAGGATAGGACACAGAGAAAAAAAGTTAGACATAAAAATAACTTAAATGTCCCTTTGAAGAAAGGCTTATTTTCTATAACACTGTTGGTTTTCTGCTCTCTCTTTGCTGTGTAATATCACAGTACATAGAACCTGAGGTCAGGAGTAAGAAAGTTTCCATTCCTGTACTGAAAGAGAAGGAGAATGTTTGGGAGTCTGGGAGCTGTATAGTGGTCTGGCGAATAGCCATCTCACCAGGGACTGACTGACTTTCTGACTGTGTGTGATGATGGACTAGTGAGGAGAGCATAGCAGCAGAATAGTATCAGTGCAGAACAGCTGTAGGGAGCGAGAGTGGGGCTGGCTGAAGAGATGGTGCTATATAGAGCAGCAGGTAGCTTAGTGGTTAGAGCATTGGGTCAGTAACCGAAAGGTTGCTGTATCGAATCCCCGAGCTGACAAGGTAAAAATCTGCCGTTTTGTCTCTGAGCAAGGCAGTTAACCCACTATTCCCCGGGCGCAGAAGATGTGGATGTCGATTAAGGCAGCCCTCAGCACCTCTCTGATTCAGAAGGGTTGGGTTAAATGTGGAAGATACATTTCAGTTGTTTGCATTCAGTTGTACAATTGACTAGGTATCATCCCTATCCCAGAGCAGGTAAACGTTAGTCATGTAGCCCACTCCTGATTACTATAGTATTAGCCACTAGCTAGGTCTCGTCTTTGTAGCACTGCTCCCTCTTGCCATACTGGTAATCAGACACTACGAAACCAGGCCTCACAGCACAACCAATCAACTTTGGATCTTAATGATGATGCTCAACTGACATGGTGTAAAAGCTCACTTAAGGCCTAAGTACAATCTATTACTGGTATACAGGGAGGCATGGGCTTTACACAATGTGAAGTTAGCCGTCGCAGTGAGGGCTATTACTAATATAAACAATAGTCAAGTAGGCCTACCTACAATGTTTACAAAATAATTAACAGGACGAAGAGCAACATAAGTCAGAGCACTAACAACCTAACCCAGACCTCAATGTCTGATAGCAATTTGGCTACACAGCTGCAAGTATAGCTAAACCTTTCCATGTCTGGCCACAGCAGGAAATCATTATTTTAGGTTGGATCCTTGGAACCAAAGTGGATAAATTCAGTTTACCATGCTCACGTGAGAAAGGGAACATCCACTTGCACAGACAGGATTTTTTCATGTGTGAAACTAAACAATAACAGATAGCTCTGGTCTACTTATTGTTCCATTCCCTCTCTCCCCACCCACCACACCAGAAAGAATTAACCAGTGAAATGTCTCTGCTTCGAATAACCTTACGTAGCACGTGTAAAAGAACCGCCTGAGAGGGTTTTAAAGAAACCTGATTTTCAGGCTTTGCGTCTTCTCTGTTTTTCCCCTGAAAACTGAATGGTTTAGAACGCCATGATTTGTCATGCGTTGGATATCGTCCAATCGCAATTCAGCATCTGTCTCAGGGTTGGTTTAAAGGGGCCATCTGCTGATGCCACATCCAGTTTTTGATATATACATTTTTATTTAATCTTTATTTAACTAGGCAAGTCAGTTAAGAACAAATTCTCATTTGCAATGACGGCCTACCCCGGCCAAACCCTAACCTGGACGACACTGGGACAATTGTGCGCCACCCTATGGGATTCCCAATCAAAGCCGGTTGTCATACAGCCTGGAAGTGAACCAGGGTCTGTAGTGACGCCTCTAGCACTGCGATGCAGTGCCTAAGACTGCTGCGCCACTCGGGAGCCCTTATTAAATGAATGATATGTATCCATTGATTCTTGAAGAGCTTATATATGCCTCATGAGCCTAGTTCAACTATCGTACCACGTTGGAACCCAAATATAAGCTTGTTATACTCCAACGTTTGTAAACAAAGTAAATGTGAGCAAACACTGTATAGCCTCAAAACATGGATAAAGGTGTGTAATTGTTATATCTTGGATGGTTAGTCCTTGCATCCATAACTCTGGTGCGTCAAATAAATACGAGGAAAACAAGGTAAGCGTTTACATTTATTTCAGCTTAAAGGTAGACTCAGCTAAATTACGTTTCCACCAGCAGCATCGGCATACAAAAAAAACATATATACAAAAAGACATACAAAAAAAAGATATATATACATATTTTTTTTAATCTCTTTATTTTACCCCTTTTTTCTCCCCAATTTCATGGTATCCAATTGGTAGTTACAGTCTTGTCCCATCGCTGCAACTCCCGTACAGACTAGGGAGAGGCGAAGGTCGAGAGCCGTGCGTCCTTCGAAACACAACCCAGCCAAGACGCATTGCTTCTTGACACAATGCCCGCTTAACCCGGAAGCCAGCCACACCAATGTGTCGGAGGAAACACCGTACACCTGGCGACCATGTCAGGGTGCATGAGCACAACCCTCTACTATCCCGGATGACGCTGGGTCAATTGTGCTCTGCTTCATGGGTCTCCCAGTCACGGCCAGCTGTGACACAGCCAGGGATTGAACCCGGGTCTGTAGTGAAACCTCAAGCACCGCTGCACCACTCGGGAGAACGCCGCAAATTGTTTTAACAAACAATTGGTCACCCAAAAAATGCGTCCCTCCGTTGAATTTCAAAATCCTGATCTGGCCCTCGAGCCAAAAAGTTTGCCCACCCCTGGTGTACAGCGTGTTAGCCATAGGCCCAAAACAACGGCGAAGTTGAACCTCCCACTTCAATGCTCTTAGTTGAAACAGAAATTGACCCACTATGCTGTTGACTTTCTGCATCTGTCATATCGCTGAGACTGCCTTTAACCACATGGATTTAATTGCTTACCGTGAACCATTTTTGGAGTAACATTTAAAAAACTCTGTGTAATTAAATGTAACCTAAAATGTAACTATGTAATCCCCTAAAGTAATGATTTATCATGAGAGGGCCATAAACATTAACTAGTAATGCTGCATACTCCAAGAAAGGTTCAAATCTCAACTTTCCGGTGATTTTTAAAAAGAAATTGCTGAAGAACACCCTGAGTTAGTTGCTCAAGTAACAATGCCTAACAGTGCAGTATTGCTCCTAACCCTGGATTTCTATTTTAAAAAGTCTGTAAAACGGGATGAAGTTTACAGTGAGAGAATTTAAGTTGCACAGTGGTAAGCCAGACACCTGATTGGCCAACCTGTTCTCAGAGCATTTTGTATTATTCTGTTCTTAAATCAGATACCCCATTTCATATGGTATGTATTAAAATCTGTTTGGGATAGGGGGCAGCATATTCACGTTCGGATGAAAAGCGTGCCCAGAGTAAACTTTCTGCTACTCAGGCCCAGAAGCTAATATATGCATATTATTAGTAGATTTGGATAGAAAACACTCTGAAGTTTCCAAAACTGTTTTAATGATGTCTGTGTATAATAGAACTCATATGGCAAGCAAAAACCTGAGAAAAATCCAACCAGGAAGTGGGAAATCTGAGGTTTGTAGGTTTTCAACTCATTGCCTATCAAATATACAGTGTCTATGGGGTCATATTGCACTTCCTAAGGCTTCTACTAGATGTCAACAGTCTTTAGTTGTTTGAGGCTTCGACTGTGAAGTAGGTGCGAATGAGAGCTGTTTCAACAAGAGGTCTGGCAGAAGGCCATGAGCTGATCACGCAGGCACCCGTGAGAGCGACCTGCATTGCATTTCTAAAAAAGGAGTTCTCTGGTTGGTAAAGTATTGAAGATTTATGTCAAAAACATCCTAAAGATTGATTATATACATCGTTTTACATGTTTCTACAAACTGTATAACTTTTTGAACTTCCGTCTGAACTTTCGCCTGGACTTGCCCGCGCCTCGTGAGTTTGGATTTGTTTACTAAACGCGCTAACAAAGGAGGTATTTGGACATAAATTATGGATTTATCGAACAAAACAAAAATGTATTGTGGAACTGGGATTCATGGGAGTGCATTCTGATGAAGATCATCAAAGGTAAGTGAATATTTATAACGCTATTTCTGACTTTTACTGACTCCACAACATGGCGGGTATCAGTATTACTTGTATCGTTTATCAAAGTTTATGATGAGTATTTCTGTAAATTGATGTGGCTCTCTGAAAATTCGCCGGATGTTTTCGAGGCACACCATTACTGACCATAATGCGCCAATGTAACCTGAGATTTTTGGATATAAATATGAACTTTATCGAACAAAACACACATATATTGTGTAACATTAAGTCCTATGCCATCTGATGAAGATCATCAAAGGTTAGTGATTAATTTGATCTCTATTTCTGTTTTTTGTTACTCCTCTCTTTGGCTGGAAAATGGTGTTTGTGTTTTTGTGACTAGGCTCTGACCTAACATAATCATATGGTGTGCTTTCGCTGTAAAGCCTTTTTGAAATCGGACACGATGGGTAGATTAACAAGAAGTTAAGCTTTAATTTGGTCTATTGCACTTATGAATGTATGAAAGTTAAATATTTCTAAAAAATATTTTTGAATTTCGCGCTCTGCCTTTTTAGCGGATGTTGCCGCTAGCGGAACCCCTAGCCCTAACAAGTTTTAATTTGTGGATGTTCATCATCCATTTCATATGATATGTTACAAATTGCAATTCGTACAATATGTTACGAATTGAAATTCGTACAATATGTTAAGAATTAGCAAAAATGGACAATATGTAAACATTTTGTAAAAACACATGATATGTTACCCCCCTACACTGGCTTCCTGTTAAGGCAAGGGCTGATTTCAAGGTTTTACTGCTAACCTACAAAGCATTACATGGGCTTGCTCCTACCAATCTTTCCGATTTGGTCCTGCCGTACATACCCACACGTACACAATACGCAGGCCTCCTAATTGTCCCTAGAATTTCTAAGCAAACAGCTGGAGGCAGGGCTTTCTCCTGTATGGCTAAATGTTTATGGAATGGTCTGCCTACCCATGTGAGAGACGCAGACTCGGTCTCAACCTTTAAGTCTTGACTGAAGACTCATCTCTTCAGTTCGTCATATGATTGAGTGTAGTCTGGCCCAGGAGTGTGAAGGTGAACGGAAAGGCTCTGGAGCAACGAACCACCCTTGCTGTCTCTGCCTGGCCGGTTCCCCTCTCTCCACTGGGATTCTCTGCCTCTAACCCTATTACAGGGGCTGAGTCACTGGCTTACTGGTGCTCTTCCGTGCCGTCCCTAGGAGGGGTGCGTCACTTGAGTGGGTTGAGTCACTGACGTGATATTCCTGTCTGGGTTGGAGCCCCCCTTTGGGTTGTGCCGTGGCGGAGATCTTTGTGGGCCATACTCGGCCTTGTCTCAGGATGGTAAGTTGGTGGTTGAAGATATCCCTCCAGTGGTGTGGGGGCTGTGCGTTGGCAAAGTGGGTGGGGTTATATCCTGCCTGTTTGGCCCTGTCCTGGGGTATTATCGGATGAGGCCACAGTGTCTCCTGACCCCTCCTGTCTCAGCCTCCAGTATTTATGCTGCAGTAGTTTATGTGTCGGGGGGCTAGGGTCAGTCTGTTATATCTGGAGTACTTCTCCTGTCTTATCTGGTGTCCTGTGTGAACTTAAGTATGCTCTCTCTAATTCTCTCTAATTCTCTCTTTCTTTCTCTCTCTCGGAGGACCAGAGCCCTAGGACCATGCCTCAGGACTACCTGTTTTCAACAGCAGGAGCGGTAGAGATGCTCTTAATGATCAGCTATGAAAAGCCAACTGACATTTACTCCTGAGGTGCTGACTTGCTGCACCCTCGACAACTACTGTGATTATTATTATTTGACCATGCTGGTCATTTATGAACATTTGAACATCTTGGCCATGTTCTGTTGTAGCCAGAAGAGGACTACACCTGCATTGCTTGCATCTACACCTGCATTGCTTGCTGTTTGGGGTTTTAGGGTGGGTTTCTGTACAGCACTTTGAGATATCAGTTGATGTAAGAAGGGCTATATAAATACATTTGATTTGATTTGATATGTTACAAATTCCAATTTGTTGTGGCTAACGTTGGCTAGGTGGCTAATGCTATTGCTAACTTTAGCTAGCCGGCTAACGTTAGCAAGGCTAGGGGTTAGGGGTTAAGGCTAGGGTTAAGGTTAGGAGTTAGGTTAAAGGGTTAAAGTTTGGGTTAGGGTTAGGATTAGCTAACATGTTAGGTAGTTGCAAAGTAGCTAAAAAGTAGTAAGTAGTTGCAAAGTTACTAATCAACTAAAATGCTAAAGTTGTCTGTGATGACTCTCCCTGATCTACATTTACTATGTTAAATCTAGTCTATGAGAACAGTCTGGATGGCCTACCATAGAAAGCATACAAGAAACCTCCATTAACCTCTGCGCAGTGGGAGACAAATAACACCCAGTCCATTTAAACTGAGTTTAATTACTTTAATCATTCAGCTGAAAAGTTGGAGTTCTCTGAGGGGGTAACTATATATTCTCATTGGTTCTCAGTGAGCGGCTGGATGGATCCTGCGGTTGAAGAGCTAAAGTGTGTCTTTCTGTCTGTGTGTGTGTCAAATCAAATCAAATGTCACTTGTCACATACACATGCTTAGCAGATGTTAATGCGAGTGTAGCAAAATGCTTGTGCTTCTAGTTCCGAACATGCAGTAACATCTAACAAGTAATCTAACCTAACAATTTCACAACAACTAGCAACTAGCCACAAGTGTAAAGGAATGAATAAGAATATGTACATAAAAACATATGAATGAGTGATGGCCGAACGGCATAGGCAAGATGTAGTAGATGGTATAGAGTACAGTATATACAGTACATATGAGATGAGTAATATAGGGAATGAAAACATTCTATAAAGTGGCATTGTTTAAAGTGGTTAGTGATACATTTATTATATGAAGATTACAAGATGCAGTAGATGGTATAGAGTACAGTATATACATATGAGATGAGTAATGTAGGGTATGTAAACATTATATAAAGTGGCATTGTTTAAAGTGGCTAGTGATACATTTATTACATCAAATTTTCCATTATTAAAGTGGCTAGAGTTGAGTCAGAATATTGGCAGCAGCCACTCAATGTTAGTGATGGCCTTGAGATAGAAGCTGTTTTTCAGTCTCTCGGTCCCGGCTTTGATGCACCTGTACTGACCTCGCCTTCTGGATGATAGTGGGGTGAACAGGCAGTGGCTCGGGTGGGTGTTGTCCTTGATAATCTTTTTGGCTTTCCTGTGACATCGGGTGGTGTAGTTGTCCTGGAGGGCAGGTAGTTTGCCCCTGGTGATGCATTGTGCAGACCTCACTACCCTCTGGAGAGCCTTACGGTTGTGGGCGGAGCAGTTGCAGTTCCAGGCAGTGATGCAGCCCAATAGGATGCTCTCGATTGTGCATCTGTAAAAGTTTGTGAGTGCTTTTGGTGACAAGCTGAATTTCTTCAGCCTCCTGAGGTTGAGGCTGCTGTGCCTTCTTCACCACGCTGTCTGTGTGGTGGACCATTTCAGTATATCCGTGATGTGTACACCGAGGAACTTAAAACTTTCCACCCTCTCCACTACTGTCCCATCGATGTGGATAGGGGGCTGCTCCCTCTGCTGTTTCCTGAAGTCCACGATCATCTCCTTTGTTTTGTTGACGTTGTGTGTGAGGTTATTTTCTTGACACCACACTCCGAGGGCCCTCACCTCCTCCCTGTAGGCCATCTCGTCGTTGTTGGTAATCAAGCCTACCACTGTAGTGTCGTCTGCAAACTTGATGATTGATTTGGAGGCGTGCATGGCCACGCAGTCGTTGGTGAACAGGGAGTACAGGAGAGGGCTGAGAACGCACCCTTGTGGGGCCCCAGTGTTGAGGATCAGCGGGGTGGAGATGTTGTTACCTACCCTCACCACCTGGGGGTGGCCCATCAAGAAGTCCAGGACAGTTGCACATGGCGGGGTTGAGACCCAGGGTCTTGAGCTTAATGACGAGTTTGGAGGGTACTATGGTGTTAAATGCTGAGCAGTAGTCGATGAACAGCATTCTTACATACTGTAGGTATTCCTCTTGTCAGGATGGGTTAGGGCAGTGTGCAGTGTGAATGTGATTGCGTCGTCTGTAGACCTATTGGGGAGGTAAGCAAATTGGAGTGGGTCTAGGGTGTCAGGTAGGGTGGAGGTGATATGGTCCTTGACTAGTCACTACAAAGCACTTCATGATGACGGAAGTGAGTGCTACGGGGCGGTAGTCATTTATCTCAGTTCCCTTTGCTTTCTTGGGAACAGGAACAATGGTGGCCATCTTGAAGCATGTGGGAACAGCAGACTGGACATGTCCATAAACACACCAGCCAGCTGGTCTGCGCATGCTCTGAGCATGCAGCTGGGGATGCCGTCTGGGCCTGCAGCCTTGCGAGGGTTAACACGTTTAAATGTTTTACTCACGTTGGCTGCAGTGAAGGTGAGCCCACAGGTTTTGGTAGCGGGCCGTGTCAGTGGCACTGAATTGTCCTCAAAGCGAGCAAAGAAGTTGTTTAGTCTGTCTGGGAGCAAGACATCATGTTCCGCGATGGGGCAGATTTTTATTTTGTGGTCCGTGATTGACTGTAGACCCTGCTACGTACCTCTCGTGTCTGAGCCGTTGATTTGCGACTCTACTTTGTCTCTATACTGACGCTTAGCTTGTTTGATTGCCTTGCGGTGGGAATAGCTACACTGTTTGTATTCGGTCATGTTTCCATTCACCTTGCCCTGATTAAAAGCAGTGGTTCGCGCTTTGCGTGAATGCTGCCATCAATCCACGGTTTTTGGTTTGGGAATGTTTTAATAGACGCTGAGGGTACAACATCACCGATGCACTTGCTAATAAACTCGCTCAACGAATCAGCGTATTCATCAATGTTGTTGTTTGACGCTATGCGGAACATATCCCAGTCCACGTGATTGAAGCAATCTTGAAGCAAGGAATCCGATTGGTCGGACCAGACCTGAGCACGGGTGCTTCCTGTTTTAGTTTCTGTCTATAGGCTGGGAGCAACAAAATGGAGTCGTGGTCAGCTTTTCCGAAAGGAGGGCAGGGGAGGGCCTTATATGCGTCGCAGAAGTTAGAATAACAATGATCCAGGGTTTTGCCAGCCCGGGTCGTACAATTAATATGCTGATAGAATTTAGGGAGCATTGTTTTCAGATTAGCCTTGTTAAAATCCCCAGCTACAATAAATGCAGCCTCAGGATATGTGGTTTCCAGTTTACATCGAGACTAATTAAGTTTTTTCAGGGCCGTCAATGTTTCTGCTTGGGGGAGAATATACACGACTGTGATTGTAATCGAAGAGAATTCTCTTGGTAGATTATGTGGTCCGCATTTGATTGTGAGGAATTCTAAGTCAGATGAACAAAAGGACTTGAGTTCCTGTATGTTGTTATGATCACACAACGTCTCCTTAATCATAAGGCATACACCCCCGCCCTTCTTCTTACCAGAGAGATGCTTGTTTCTGTCGGCGCGATGCGTGAAGAAACTAGGTGGCTATACCGACTCCAATAGTATGTCTCGAGTGAGCCATGTTTCCGTGAAACAAAGAACGCTACAGTCTCTGATGTCTCTCTGGAAGGCAACCCTTGCTTGGATTTCGTCTACATTGTTGTCAAGAGACTGGACATTGGCGAGTAGCATGCTCGGGAGCGGTGCGCGATGTGCCCGTCTACGGAGCCTGACCAGAAGACCGCTCCGTCAGTAATGTTGGTGAGTTGACGTTGCTCTTATATCCAATAGTTCCTCCAGACTGTATGTAATAAAACCTACGATTTCCTATAATAATGACACATAGAAAAAACAAAATACTGCATAGTTTCCTAGGAATGCGAAGCGAGGCGGCCATCTCTGTTGGTGCTGGAAGTATAGCATGTGTGTGTTACGAATCCCGCCGAAGATGGTGCCTCTTCCTGTTCGGGCGGCGCTCGGCGTTCGTCGTCGCCGGCCTACTAGCTGCCATCGATTCCCTTTGGCAGATTCAACCAGTTGAAGGCGCTGTTTACTGAAGCTCCCGTGTTGGCGCATCCGGACCCTTCGTTAGCATTCATAATGGAGGTGGATGCGTCCAAGGCTGGGGTTGGAGCCGTGCTGTCACAGCGCTCGGGCACGCCACCGAAGCTCCGTCCCTGCGCTTTCTTTTCTAAGATGCTGGGTCCGGTGGAGCGGAACTATGATGTGGGGGATCGGGAGTTACTAGCTATGGTAAAAGCCCTGAAGGTGTGGAGACAGTGGCTTGAGGGGGCTAAACACCCTTTCCTCATCTGGACTGACCACTGCAATCTGGAGTATATTCGAGCGGCGAGGAGACTGAATCCGCGTCAGGCTAGGTGGGCCATGTTCTTTACGCGCTTTAGATTTACTATCTCTTATAGACCAGGTTCCCTTAACACTAAGGCCGACGCGCTGTCCCGTCTCTATGACACCGAGGACCGGTCCATCGATCCTACTCCCATCCTTCCAGCATCTTGGCTGGTGGCCCCGGTGGTATGGGAGGTGGACGCGGACATCGAGCGGGCGTTAAGGGTTGAACCTGCGCCTTCACAGTGTCCGACCGGTCGTAGGTACGTGCCGCTTGGTGTCCGTGATCAATTGATTCGGTGGGCTCACACACTACCTTCTTCGGGTCACCCGGGGATTGCGAGGACAGTGCGGGGTCTTAGGGGGAAATACTATTGGCCCACCTTAGCTAAGGACGTGAAGCTCTATGTCTCCTCCTGTTTGGTATGCGGTCAGAGTAAGGATCCTAGGCATCTGCCTAGAGGGAAGTTACAACCCCTCCCAGTTCCACAACGGCCATGGTCTCATCTCTCGGTAGATTTTCTTACTGATCTTCCCCCATCTCAGGGGAACACTACCGTTCTGGTCGTTGTGGATCGGTTCTCTAAGTCCTGCCGTCTCCTCCCATTGCCTGGTCTCCCTACGGCCCTACAGACTGCGGAGGCTCTATTTACCCAAGTCTTCTGGCACTACGGGGTTCCGGAGGACATCGTATCTGATCGTCCCGGGTTTGGAGGGTGTTTATGGAGCGTCTGGGGGTCTCTGTCAGCCTTACCTCTGGTTAGCACCCCGAGAGTAATGGGCAGGTGGAGAGAGTAAACCAGGAAGTGGGTAGGTTTCTGAGGTTGTATTGCCAGGACCGGCCAGGAGAATGGGCGAGGTACGTCCCGTGGGCAGATTTGGCCCAAAACTCACTCCGTCACTCATCCACGAACATGTCGCCATTCGAATGCGTACTGGGCTACCAGCCTGTCCTGGCTCCGTGGCATCAGAGTCAGACCGAAGCTCCTGCGGTCGAGGATTGGGTACAGCGCTCTAGAGAGACCTGGCGGGCAGTCCAGGATTCTCTCAGGCAGGCCAGTGAACGGCAGAAAAAGAGCGCTGACCGCCACCGCAGTGAGGCCCCTGTGTTCGCACCAGGGGGCAGGTTCTGGCTTTCGACCCGAAACCTGCCCCTCCGCCTGCACTGCCGGAAGCTGGGGCCGCGGTGTATGGAGCCATTCAAAGTCCTGAGGAGGATAAACGAGATGTGTTATAGATTGCAACTTCCCTCTTACTATCGCATTAACCCCTCGTTTCATGTGTCTCTCCTCAGGCCGGTGGTAGCTGGTCCCCTACAAGAAGGTGAGGTACCGGAGACCTGGACATCGAGGGGTCCCCGGCGTACACAGTACGAGCTATTCTGGACTCGAGACGCCGGGTGAGGGGCCTGCAGTACCTCGTGGACTGGGAGGGGTACGGTCCGGAGGAGAGTTGCTGGGTACCGGGGAGGGACATTTTAGATTCTTCCCTCTTGAGGGATTTACACCGCCTCCACCTGGATCGCCCTGCGCCCCGCCCTCCGGGTCGCCCTCGAGGCCGGGGTCGGCTCGCTGCGGGAGCCGCGCGTCAGGGGGGAGGTACTGTCACGAATCCCGCCGAAGATGATGCCTCTTTCTGTTCGGGCGGCGCTCGGCGGTCATTGTCGCCGGCCTACTAGCTGCCATCGATTCCCTTTCTTTTGTTTCTGTTAGTTTGGTCTAATTGGTTACACCTGTTTTGAGTTAAGTTTTGTTTGTAGGCTATTTAAGGGCACTAGGCCCGCTGGCTATTGTGCGGGCTTGTTCTCTGTTCATGGTGTCTGATTATTTTGTTGTCTCTATTTTTCCGACAGATTTAGTCCTGTTTGTTTGGACGGGTTATTTCATGCGCCCTTGTGTTTGGCATGTCCGTTTTCACTCTTTGGAATTAAGATCCACGTTCGGAACTAACCTGCTCTCTGCGCCTGACTCCACCACCCACTATTCCTAGAAGCTTTAATAGTGTGTGTGTGTGTGTGTGTGTTTGTGTGTGTGTGTGTGTTTGGCAGGAAGGAAGCAATGTTGTTGGCTCTTACCCAGGCATTTGGGGTCCTTTCCACTCCAGTAAGGTGTAGTGGCGTTACGACAGGTGAGCATGGTGGGGCCTTGCAGCTGGTATCCGGTCAGACACTGGAAGTAGGCTTCTCCCCCAGCATGGAGGTGAGTCACTGATACTTCCCCATTGGCTGGCTCCTTAGGGAAGGCACAGCTTAGAACGAAGGCTAGATGGAGAGAGTGAGAGAGTGGGAGGGAGGGATAATTAAGATTGAATCAGTCATGACTGGATTGATATGATTTCATATGATAAAATTCATTGAAATGGTGTTTCGAAGTGGAATCAGTTGTTATCTTAGTGACACCATTTTACTTGAATTATATGTATGCTGATGCAAGCTCCCAGCCATCCAGGACATTTATACCAGGCGGTGTTTGAGGAAGCCGGGAAAATTGCCAAATACTTCAGCCACCCCAGCCATGTACTTTTCTCTCCACTACCATCCGGCAGGCGGTACCAGAGCATCAGGTCTCGGACCAACAGGCTCACAGACATCTTCCATCCCCAAGCAATAAGACTGTTGAACAGCTAATCAATGGCTGCCCACCGTCACCCACGGACTGTCGGCACTGACTCTATCTGCACTGACTCCATGCACACTCACAGGTCTCTACCAACAAATTCACAGTTTAAACTGACACTGACATTATCGCACATGTTGACACCCATACAGAATCACACATGCACACACACTTTCACCATATGCGCTGCTGCTACTATTTCTTATAACAGTTTTTGTCTATAGTTTTGGTACTAATTTTCAAAACTCTAAGTACAAAACTCCAAACTGGTAACACTTGTCACACAGCCAGTCTTACAGTACATTCCAAACCTTTCATTATGCATTCATTTTTACCATACATTTCAATCCAAAATATAAGTTTACTGTGAAATATAATGAGTACATTGATTTAATCACAAAAAAACACAACATAATGATATCTTCTCAATTTAGTTATTTTAACAACCAGTTAATCCAATAGCAAAACATTCAAGATACATGTTTATAAATTACCCTTTGAATGTAGTATGTTACAGTACTGTACATTACACTGATTTCACATTAGGCAATACACTTACACTACCCATTAAAATTGTCTGAACATCAAATTTTATATAATTTCTATCCCATGTGTGATCAAAGGTGTGATCATTGAAGACATATTTTACAATGTAACCAATGAAACAAATTAAAGAAACAATGTTTAGCTGGCACTAGTTTGCATCAAGCCTGTCTTGAACATTTGGCCATCGGTTCTCGTCCAAATCACAGTAAATATCCTCATTGTTCATGCATCTGGGGAAAAACATTTTGACATGGCGAAGCCAAGCCTGACATACAGTGCATTCGGAAAATATTCAGATTTATAAAAAATAAAAAACAAAAAAAGCTTATTTACATAACTACTCAGACGCTTTGCTATGAGACTCAAAATTGAGCGCAGATGCATCCTGTTTCCATTAATCATCTTTGAGATGTTACTACAACTTTATTGGAGTCCACCTGTGGTAAATACGATTGATTGGGAAAGGCACACACCTGTCTATATAAGGAGTTGACAGGAAGAGTATTGGATGTTCCAAACATCTTCCATTTAAGAATGATGGCGACCACTGTTTTTGGGGACCTTCAATGCTGCAGAAATGTTTTGGTACCCTTCCCCAGATCTGTGCCTCAACACAATCCTGTCTTGGAGCTCTACGGACATTACCTTTGACCTCATGTTTTGATTTTTGCTCTGGCATGCACTGTCAACTGTGGGACCATATATGGACAGGTGTGTGCCTTTCCAAATCATGTCCAATCAATTGAATTTACCACAGGTGTTCTCCAATCAAGTTGTAGAAACATATCAAGGATGGTCAATGGAAACAGGATGCACCTCAGCTCAATTTTGAGTCGCATAACAATACTTTTGTAAATAAGGTATTTCTCTTTATAAAAACCTGTTTTCACTTTTTCATTATGGGGTATCGTGTGTAGAATGAAGACCATTTTTTAAAAGATCAGTTGGATTAAGTAATAGTAAAATGTATTTTAACTAAAGAGAAGAGAATCGCATCAAAAGTAAAGTGAGCATTGCATTGTGAAAAGCAATTACTTTACATGAAAATGCATTGGAATGTGGAACATGTATTTCTAGATTAAACACTGACTAAATTTGGTGAAAAAGTGACTGTATGATTTTGTGTGTACTTAGTCAATTAAAAATGTGCTTAGAGCTCTGAAACAACTGCCTTGTTGATGATCTGTTGTGAAAATGTACCCCAAAACTCCACCAAAGCAATTAAAAAAAACTGTATTATCATTATTATTTTTCCTGCTAACAGACATTTTTACACTTGGTTACTTGTACATATCTACCTAAACTACCACCAATATCCTTGCACATTGATAAGGTATTGGTACTGACCCTGTATATAGAGTACATTTTTGTGTGTTTTTATTTGTTGTGTGTTTGTATTTTATCTTTTTTTCTTACCTTTGATATCTAATACTGCATTAGAGCTCTCAAGAGAAAACAAGTTAGCATTTCACCCTACTGTTTACACCTGCTGTATCCTGTGCATGTGACAAATAAACTTTGATTTGACACTGCACACACACACACACACACACACACACACAGTAAATGTTGTGTATGAAAAATGTGGCATAATTGGTCAAGCAGAGCTGTTTTCATTAGTATTCTACTTGGGTTATAAATACTCCACTCCAGCTGCTACAATTAATTGCAGTTTAAAAGTACATTTGCAAATAGATTGTGACATGTTTGCAATGACTAATGAGTCTTAGTGTGCAAGTCTACACACACAGCTGTGGCAGGGAACTTTAGGTTTGGTTTAGAGGGTAGAAGTAGAGATGCAGATCAGGGCCTTGCTTCCCAGATAACTTCAGAACAAAGTTGACTACAAATCAGTGTTGGAAAATGTATCCAATTGTCATACTTGAGTTAAAGTAAAAATACCTTAATAGAAAATTACTCAAGTAAGATTGAAAGACACCCATTAAAATAAAATTCCAAAAGCATTTGGTTTTAAATATACTAAGTATCAAAAGTAAAAGTATACATTATTTCAAATTCCTTATATTTCAGATGGCACCATTTTTTTTGTTTTTCAATGTAGAGATAGCCAGGGGCACACTCCAACACTCAGACAAAATGTAATTTAATTTACAAACGAAGCATGTGTGTTTAGTAGGATGACCAGGGATGTTCTCTTGATAAGTGTGTGAACTTGACAATTCGTCCTGTCCTGCTAAGCATTCAACATGCATCAAGTACTTTTGGGTGTCAGGGAAAATATATGGAATAAAAATTACACAATTTTCTTTAGGAATGAAGTGAAGTAAAAGTTGTAAAAAATATAAATAGTAAGGTACAGATACCCTAAAAAAAACTACTTAAAGGAAAACTCCACCCAAAGGTTTTGCTTGTCAGCAATCAAGTTTTCAAGATATGTGACTTTCAAAATACAGAAATCATCCCATACAATGCATTTTGTATCATATGATGCAAAACGGGGCATCATATGATGGAAATGCATCATGCAGGGATGATTTCTGTATTTTGAAAGTCACATATCTTGAAAACTTGATTGCTGACAAGCAAAACCTTTTGGCACTATATCAACAATGGACTAATGAAACAAATACCAAAAGATAGTCTTTGGGTGGTGTTTTCCTTTAAGTAGTACTTTAAAGTAATTTTTATTTAAGTACTTTACACCACTGCTACAAATACAAAGTTGCTAAAATTTTTGCAATTCTTACAAACAAGTGAAGACTAAAATTATGTTTCAAAAGAAAAACGAAATGACTGTATTAAAAGATACATAGTCTACATGGATCTATATACTATAGGCTATTTAAATCATATTGAAATCAATTTCATGTTCAACCAATTGAGTTCTACTTTGAGACTAGGCTACTGTCTGTAATTTGTGCCTCAATGTGTTTCATGATGTGTGACAACATGTGCGCAATGATGTGCCCAAACTGTGATTTACTGCATTATTATTGGGTAAGTATAATAAGCCGCCTCAATAGACTATTTGCAGCAATAGGTGTTAATGATTCTAATGATAAGGTGAGATTTGAATGGAGAAAGCTGATCCGAGGGCAGCACTGCTTTTCTTTTGATCCTGTCAGTATCGACACATGGCCTAACGATGCACTTAGCAAATTTTCTCTCTGCATGCTTGTCTGGGAAACACTCTTAAAAAGTTGTCTCGTAAATAACGATGTATCTGCTACAATCATTGTAATGCTTAAGTTACTGGGAAACGAGGCCCAGTTCCATTTCAGAGCTGGTCCATTAATGTTATAGTGGGGAGAAGAATTGCCTCTGTACCAGTTGTCAAACCGCTATTAGTCCAGAGCAGCAAGATGAATGGGCTTCAACTTCTCTGTCCTTAAAAGAATTGTGCTACATAGGATGTATGGTAGCAATCATTAGTTGGCGTGGATGATGGATTGAGCTAACCATGTCCGTAATAGGAGCTATAAAACAGGCCTCTGCCTGTCGGAGCGCAGGCCCACTCTGCTCTGCCTCACTGGTCCAGCATCCTCTCTGAGATTATATTCCTGAGGTCCAGTACAGATAACACCAAAACCTGGAGTCTGTTGAAAAAACACCATGACAGCAAAAATATACTTTTTTAACAACACCGGACCAACAATAAAGCGATAGTGACAGACAGAGGTGGTCTAAGGTAAAGCCTAGAAAGATAAGATAGTTAGTCAAAACGCCTGCCTCACTCCAAGAGATCTACTGTAGGTGTGTTAATACCAACAATGTGTGGCATCTTTGATTGTTGAATCGGATTGCTGTTACTGTAAATTTCAACAGTAGTCTGTATATCAAGCATAACAAAGCTGAGAAATAGACTCAGTGTCTGCAGAGCGTGACAGCCAGAGGGTGACAGCCATCATTAAAAACAGAAAGCAAAGACAAGGACCCCGTGGGGGATCCCTACTGTTTAGTATGTCTGACTCAATCCTTTACTCATTAATATGATTTGGAGGAACAGTCGGAGTGGAAATGAGCTGTTAGGTTTTGTCAACACGCAGGTGGAAACATTTTAAACAAAGCTCTCATTTCAGCTTACACTACTGCTCTCCTGCTTTAAACCAGTCACTACACTCTTAGAAAAAAAAGGTGCTATCTAGAACCGTAAAGGGTTCTTTGGCTGTCCCCATAGGAGAATCCTTTGAATAACTATTTTTTTCAGGTAGAAGCCTTTTGAGTTCCATGTAGAACCCTTTACACAGAGGGTTCTACGTGGAACCCAAAAGAGTTCTACATGGAACCAAAAAAGGTTCTACCTGGAATAAAAAGGGTTATACTATGGGGACAGCAGAAGAGTGTACCTCTTCCGTTCCTGCTCCCCCAGACACAGGACTAAAAGGCACAGTGTAGCGTGCTGCTCCTGAGACAACCACTTTTGGGGCTGAGTGTGCAGACACTCAACCTGGTCTCAGAGCATTTTGTATTATTCTGTACGTAAGTCCCAGATGCTCTATATACTATGATATGTTACATTTTGCATGGTATGTATTAATTTGTGGATGTTTCGAATTACAATTTGTATGATATGTGCCAAATTTGCAAAATGTACATGTTACGAATTTGCCAAACGTTTGATATGTTACGAATTCTGATTTGTTGTGGCTGATGTTAGCTAGGTGGCTAAGTGGCTAATGCTGACATTAGCTAGCTGGCTAACTTCAGCTAGGTTAGGGGATATGGATAAGGTTAGGGCTACTTTTAGGAGTTAGATTAAAGGGTTAAGGTTATGGTTAGCGGAAGGCTTAGCTTAAAAGGTTAAGGTTAGGGTCCAAAGCACCTCTCACTCACATGGCTCTCTCAGATATCTCAATTCTTATTAGCCAAAGCCCATCACGAGATTGGGTCCTTCTCACAGTGAAGACAGACACATTGGGGACGCAATTGCGCGCATCCGAGGTGCATATTGAAGATGTTAGAAGGAAGAACTGTCCACATTTACTTTTTGTCAACCAACAAGATGAGTAGGCCTAACGAACAGAAAAAGCATTAGCGTATGTCAATCTACAATCCCTCATAGTACAAAAGAGACCTATTCAATTGGTCAACTGCCAAATCAATACAACCACTAGCATCAAAAAAGTGTTTAAAAGCAATGAGGGTGATGCAACAGATCAGAACGTTTAGTTTAAAACATTGATAAACTATTAGGCTATTTCTTCACATTATAAGCGCAGCAACGCACACCTGGCAGTAGGCTACAAGCGCATCATGTTCCAAAATGCAATCAATTAGCGGGAAATCACCATTCTCAAAAGTGACCGCAAATGTAATTATGCATGTAATGCTTTATTATAAAGGTGTATTTTTATGGTGAAAATTATCTTCACCAAATTTGAAATTCACTGTTGCCTATGTATAGCAGTTAGGCTCTACACCGGTTGTAAAGCAGATTAATGTGCTTCATTTTGAGAAGTTATTTGGCTACTTTAGTTGTGATACAAACCTTATCAAAACATACAGGGCTAGGCTATATGAGGTTTATGTCTATGATTTGAACAATTCACAATTCACACGCTGGCCATCATTCAATAGTTATAATATGTCATTCACAAGTGACAGGCTAATAGTGTCACCCATCAAAAGTGGATAAATAAATAAAGTAGGCCTAGCCTATAGAAAGCTGACGGGATTCTCCTCTTTTTAAAAGAGGCCACCAAAACTCTGTTTTCTCATGTAATTCCATAGCCTTTAGAAATGTTGTACAACATCAGCTCATGGGCTCTCATGAAGTGTTTGATTTCGATTTTCGACCACATTTGCATTCATGTCAGAGTGATTAGAGGGACAATAGATTGCTGAGTACCAGGCAGTTAGCAAGTTTGGTAGACCACCGTCAGCAGCATCAGCTTCCGTGTCTAAACTGTCACATGGAATTTGACTGTGATTATGACTCGTCACCACCGGTGTGGCGGTAATACGGTCACAGTAACAGTCCTATGTTAGGGGAAGGGGAAGGGTTAGCTAATATGCTAAGTAGTTGCAAAGTAGCTCAAAAGTAGTAAGTAGTTGCAAAGTTTCTAATTATCTAAAATAGCCTAAAGTAACCATCTGTCTAATGTAACCATACCAAACATTATATATCATACATTTACTATGTTACATCTAGTCTATGAGACCAGGCTGAGAGACTGAGCACCAGAGCATTAGGCTGTCGATAAATGGTTAAGCATTACAGAAACCATTCAAACGGTATAATCACTGCTTTTTAAATACCTCTCTCATCATGGATGCATATGAAAGTCAACATTAAAGCTAACAGTTTTACAGCCCACAACTTAATTTCAAGCCCTCTCCCTCCCTACCATAAGTTATTTGGATATTAGTGCTGAAGCAAAGGACGCACTCCCACAGCAGTCTAACTCAATAAGAATGACAAGGGCATGGGGTTTTAGTGTCTGCCGATTTACTAAGGATCCACTTTAGCTGTTGTGTACTATACATCATTGTACTTTTTAACACTGTTGTGCTATGGTATACTTTGCAGGAAGTTGTTATGTTTCTTCTTGATGTACTACATGTGGTTGTAGTGTGCAGCAGCCATGATTTATCACAAATGCCCTCATAAACCTGTACATAACTCTCCGGGCAGTAATAGGGTGTTAAATTATCATCTTACCTGGCTGCCTCAGTGGATCAACAACCGCTTAGGGTACCAAGAGTACACAGAAACATTTGTCATCCAGAGACTATCATGTATTGTTTGCATTACTGCTATAGGAACAGCACAGAACCAATAAAGATAAAATTATTTGTTACACACTGCATTCAAAAGCCCATACTGTAGATACAGTGCATTTGTAAAGTCTGAGGTCCTGAGCGCTCTGGAGCAGGTTTTCATCAAGGACGTCTTTGTACTTTGCTCCGTTCATCTTTCCCTCGATCCTGACTAGTCTCCCAGTCCCTGTCGCTGAAAAACATCCTCACAGCATGATGTATCACCACCATGCATCACCGTAGGGATGTGCCAGGTTTCCTCCAGACGTGACACTTGGCGTTCAGGCCAAAGAGTTCAACTTTGGTTTCATCAGACCAGAGAATCTTGTTTCTCATGGTCTGAGTCCTTTAGGTGCCTTTGGCAAACTCCAAGCGGACTGTCATGTGCTTTTTACTGTTGAGTGACTTCCGTCTGGCCACTCCACCATAAAGGCTTGATTGGTGGAGTGCTGCAGAGATGGTTGTGCTTCTGGAAGGTTCTCCCATCTCCACAGAGTCTAAATATGGGGTTTTGGTTTTGGCATTATAGAGTATTGTTTGTAGATTGATGAGGAAAACATTGAATGTAATCAATTTTAGAATAAGTATTTGTCTGAATACTTTCCGAATGCACTGTATCTCCCATAGGCTAACAACAGACTCTCTTTAACTTTTTTGGGATAGGGGGCAGCATTCAGAATTTTGAATGAAAAGCGTGTCCAAAGTAAACTGCTTGCTACTCAGCCCCAGAAGCTAGGATATGCATATAATTGGTAGATTTGGATAGAAAACACTCTAAAGTTTCCAAAACTGTTAAAACAATGTCTGAGTATAACAGAACTGAAATGGCATGCACAAACCTGAGGAAAATCCATCCAGGAAGTGCTATTCTTTTGAAATAGGTGTTTTTCCATTGAAAGCCTATCCACCATTTAAAGGGATATGACCCAGATTCCATTCCCTATGACTTCCACTAGCCATGAACAGTCTTTAGACATTGTTTCAGTCCTTTATTCTGAAAAATGATGGAGAATGAGCAGTTTCAATGAGAGGCCAGTGGAAAGTCCTGTTTGGTGTGTAATCCCGAGAGTGCGCCTTTCTTGTTTTTCTTTTATGTTGACGACGCTATTGTCCTGTTGAAATATTATCGATTATTTAGGCTAAAAACAACCTGAGGATTGATTATAACCATCGTTTGACATGTTTCTACAAACTTTACGGATACTATTTGGAATTTTTGTCTGCCTCTTGTGACCGCATTTGAGCCATTGGATTACTGAACAAAACACGCCAACAAAATTGAGGTTTTTGGATATAAAGAGGGACTTTGTCGAACAAAACAAACATTTATTGTGTAACTGGGAGTCTTGTGAGTGCAGCCATTCGAAGAACATCAAAGGTAAGTGATTAATTTTATTGCTATTTCTGACTTTTGTGACTAATCTACTTGGCCGCTAACTGTTTGTAATGTTTTGTGTACTGAGCGAGGTCCTCAGATAATCAAATGGTTTTCTTTCGCTGTAAAGCCTTTTTGAAATCTGACACGGCAGCTGGATTAACAACAAGTTAAGCTTTATTTTGATGTATTGCGCTTGTGATTTCATGAAAGTTAAATATTAATAGTAATTTAATTTGAATTTGGCGCTCTGCCATCAGCGTCCCACTGATCCTTAAGAAGTTTTAAGCATAGAGCAATAGTTTTTTTTTAAGGCTTGTCTATTTGTATTTGGTTCTGACCTTTTAACAGGATATTGAAGTCCAACTAACTAAGTTTTTCCCTGCAGCTTTTGAAAGGTTTTGAACTATTATTAACCAAATACCAATCAAATGTCAATACATCAAACTTAAATTACAAACCACACCCTGAAGAAAGGCCTCAGGGCTGGGTGTGCTAACATAGGTTCTAATCAAATGAACACGTGGATTTCTCCCGCACCAATATGTCCGCCATAATGAAGCAGGAAGCTCTCTACAGTAAATCAATGAGGCGCAGAGTGAGAGTCCAGCCGCCCTAGGTCATCCATTCAATTCCTAGTTTATCGCTGGCTCCACTGAGCCCAGTTATTGCCATTATCATACCACCATTTCCATCTCTGTTGAGCCTGTACAGTGTGTATGCTGCAGGCAAAGACTTAATGTGTGGAGCCAATCCCTTAAGAATTAAATTACATGCGGCCTCCATTCCATTGTACGTCGTCGTATAGGGCCATAAAGCCTGATTGTTTTGCTATTACAAGTAATGGCTCCACAGTGAATGCAGTCAGGCATATTAGCTGATGGTAGGGCCTCAGGCAACAGATGTTGAGGTAATGTCCTTGATTATTCTGCCCTGGAAGAGAGGAAAAATGGGATGAAAAGTGCAGGGAACGACTGGAAGTGTGATCCTAATCTCTGCCCTTAGTGACAGCTGTCCTGGGAGTTCGAATGACATCCTATCTCATCAATCACAATTGCTGTTTCATCAGTCAAGGGTCAATAGGTATTGATGCACAGAGCCAAAGTGGATAAAGGATTATTACTAGTGGCAATGGTGGCTAGTCGTAGGTTTGACCACCACTTTGGCATTAGGCTACAATAATCACATGCCTTTGGAATGGCATGTCACTGAGTAAAATAGTCTAATAAACTCAATATTGACCTGACCTCTAACCTATTATGGCAGGTTGAATTTGTAATCTGTCATGTATTGCATATTGAATTACTTATTAAGTACGGCAAATCAATGGTATGGATGATGACGACAATGATTACAAATCATTACTGATTCATGGCAACCAATCAGCAGTTTCAAAATAAAGAAAGTTGCACACTCCATGTATAATCTCCCAGCAATTTACTGGGTATTTACCAACGTTTCGGCATCAAGGTGCCTTCATCAACTAATCAGCAGTAATCACAGGTGCAGGGCAGCCTACAGCATCAGTGGTAATGTAATTGGGTGCTCAGGAGAGTCACTCTACTAATGCCGTGGAAAATTACATAATTAGTCATGCTATCCCTTGTTTTGCTGCTTAAAGAATAGTCTCCTGTGATATGCTAGTGCTTTTTCTAACCTGATACAAACGTGTCTTTATGTGACTTAGTCATAATACTGGGCGTAGAGCTAAGATCCGTTAGGTGCGACCGCAGCATGTGAGATATCCCGTGAGTTTACTATCTACAGAAAGTAAGCTGTGTGGACCCTTGCAGGAAGGAGCACATTATGGTGAGAACTGTGCCAAAACGCAGCTATACGGTTCAGCCCTTGTATTATCAGCCTTGGGCTATCTTAATCTGCACAGACCAATCGCCTTTTACACTATGTTCCGCCCCTGTTCTACACATCTGCTAAACTGCCACATAGACAAAAGAGGTTGTGCTTTTTCTATAAAAGCAGAGACACGACTATGTTTGTTAAGCTTTCAACTCTGAACCATTCTTGGTAATGGTTGATTGCTTCATTTTTGCAAATCTTATAATAAAGGTGTTGCAAAAGGAATATACAGTCTCTCTCTTCCTATAGAATTGCTACCACAATTTGGCGATGAGGATGGGATGGCTAACTCCGCTTGCTGATTGCTCCTGAGGAGACCGAGGTTAACTGCGCGCAAGGGAGCCCACACTCTAACTAAAATAGAGCAGAAAGGGACCCGCCTCGGACCGGCAGGGAGCGTCAGTGAGTGGATACGCCATTGCAGACAGATAAAATAAATTATAGGGTGAGACTGATTTTCTTTTAAACATCATAGAAAATCCTGTTCTGGCAACAGGTTGTGCACGTTAGGTATTTTGTTGGAGCAAAAGATACCACTAGTTAGAAACTTTGTTGTAGCAGAGTTATTTCTGAATAGCGGATGTCCTAGAATCTTTCATTAGGAAATCTTATAATAAAACAAAGATATCTTTAATTAAAGAAGTCATTTTAGGGCAAACATCCTGTTGAAGTAGGGTGGGATCTTTTTGTTGAAGCAGAGAAGTGGCCATGGGACAACATGACACGGTTACGAGTAATGTGATCCCAGGGCACAATTCTGAGATAGAAATAAGAAAATATTCCTGCAGGTTAGAAAAATATTGTAAAGGAAAATTAATGAATCAGTGTAGTGGTAAAACAGTTGGTTATGATTGGGAAACCAGCTATGAATGTAAAACCTACATTGCATATTTGCTTAAGAGAAACTACCATGTGGGTATAAAATAAAATATTACATAAAATAATTAAGAATATATAAATATATATATATATCAGTTGAAGTCTGAAATTTACATACACTTAGGCTGTAGTCATTAAAACTCGTTTTTCAACCACTCCACATATTTAACAAACTATAGTTTTGGCAAGTCGGTTATCTACTTTGTGCATGACAAGTAATTTTCCCAACAATTGTTTACAGACAGATTATTTCAGTTATAATTCAGTGTATCACAATTCCAGTGGGTCAGAAGTTTACATACACTAAATTGACTGTGCCTTTAAACAGATTGGAAAATTCCAGAAAATGATGTCATGGCTTCAGAAACTTCCATAATTTGAGTCAATTGGAGGTGTACCTGTGGATGTATTTCAAGGCATACCTTCAAACTCAGTGCCTTTTTGCTTGACATCATGGAAAAATCAAAAGAAATCAGCCAAGACTGATTGTAGACTTCCACAAGTCTGGTTGATCCTTGGGAGCAATTTCCAAATGCCTGAAGAAACCACGTTCATCTGTAGAAACAATAGTACGCAAGTATAAACACCATGGGACCACGTAGCAGTCATATTGCCCAGGAAGGAGACGTGTTCTGTCTCCTACAGGCATGTACTTTGGTGTGAAAAGTGCAAATCAATCACAGAACAACAGCAAAGGACCTTGTAAAAATGCTGGAGGAAACAGGTACAAACATATCTATATCCACAGTAAAACGAGTCCTATATCGACATAACCTGAATGGCCGCTCAGCAAGGAAGAAGCCACTGCTCCAATACCGCCATAAAAAAAGCCAGACTACAGTTTGCAACTGCACATGGGGACAAAGATTGTACTTTTTGGAGAAATGTCCTCTGCTCTGATGAAACAAAAATTGAACTGCTTGGCCATAATGACCATTGTTAAGTTTGGAGGAAAACGGGGGAGGTGTAGCGGCCGTGGTTGGTGGAAGAAGGTGGGGACCAAGGTGCAGTGTGGTAAGTGTCCATATTGATAATTTATTATCACGAGAACACTAAACAACATAAGGAGAATGAACGAAATGAAACAGTCCTGTCTGGTGAAGACACAAAACAGAAAACAGAAAATAATCACCCACCAAACACAATAGAAAACAGGCTCCCTAAATATGGTTCTCAATCAGGGACAACGATTGACAGCTGCCTCTGATTGAGAACCATACCAGGTCAAACACAGAAATAGCAAATCATAGAAACACTAACACAGACAACCCACCCAACTCACGCCCTGACCATACTAAAACATAACAAAAGAACTAAGGTCAGAACGTGACAGGATGCTGGCAAGCCGAAGAACACTATCCCAACCGTGAAGCATGGGGGTGGCAGCATCATGTTGTATAAGTGCTTTGCTGCAGGAGGTGCTGGTGTACTTCACAAAATAAATGGCATCATGAGGGAGGAAAATTATGTGGATATATTGAAGCAACATCTCAAGACATCAGTCAGAAAGTTAAAGCTTGGTCGCAAATGGGTCTTCTAAATGGACAATGACCCCAAGCATACTTCCAAAGTTGTGGCAAAATGGCTTAAGGACAACAAAGTCAAGGTATTGGAGTGGCAATCACAAAGCCCTGACCTCAATCCCATATAAATTTTGTGGGCAGAACTGAAAAAGAGTGTACGAGCAAGGAGGCCTACAAACCTGACTCAGTTACACCAGCTCTGTCAGGAGGAATGGGACAAAATCCACCCAACTTTTAGTGGGAAACGTTTGACCCAAGTTAAACAATTTAAAGGCAATGCTACCAAATACTAATTGAGTGTTTGTAAACTTCTGACCTACTGGGAATGTGATGAAAGAAATAAAATCTTAAATACATAATTCTCTCTACTATTATTCTGACATTTCACATTCTTAAAATAAAGTGGTGATCCTAGCTGACCTAAGAAAGGGAATTTTTACTCGGATTAAATGTCAGAAATTCTGAAAAACTGAGTTTAAATGTATTTGGCTAAGGTGTATATACACTTCTGACTTCAACTGTACATATAAAAACAATTTTAAGAAGTACATTTCGCTAGAAAGTGTCCAAATCCAAGTAAGCAGCTGTAGATACTCTAGAGAGAGCAAATCTGCCATCACATCTGTCAGCTCAGGCTGCAGATTTGTTTGCACTGACAAGGGCAACGATGACGATTTATACTGATAGCATATACCCATTTTGGGTGTTGCACGATTTTGGAACATTGTGTCAGCATCGTGGGTTCCTTACCTCATCTGGTAAGATGATTTTACATTCTAAACTGATTGCGAACCTGATGGAAGCGATTATTTTGCCAACATCCATTTTTGTCTGCAAGTGCCAAGCTCACACTAATGCATCTGATCCTATCTCTAAAGGGAATGCTATGGCTGATATGGCTGCAAAAGTAGCTGCCATGTTGATTGTTTCCCCCACTCTCCAAAAAAGTGTTTGATTTGTATGACTAACAATGCAGGCAGAGGCATTCCGATGCCTATGTCAGGACATTTGAGCTCATAATGATCGACTTCATTGAGCTTACTCCATGCCAGGGGAATAAGTACTGCCTGGTTGTGGTTGATGCCTTCTCCAAATGGGTAGAAGCATGCCACATAAATGGCTGTAGCAAAGAACCTGCTAAGGGAAATCATCCCTAGTTGGGGTCTGCCGGCCAAATTAATGTCAGACAACGGCTCTCATTTTGTAAATAGTGTTACTCAGAACATCTCTGAAAGTTTGCAGATTGACCTACGAACACATTGTAGATATCATCCAGCCAATAACAGTCTTGTTGAGAGAGCCAACGAAACACTGAAAATTAAATTGACTTAACTGATGACTGAGACCGGATTGCCATGGGTAACATTAATGCCTCTGGCTCTGATGTACATGCGTGGACTCGCACATCGTACCACTGGTTTAGCACCTCATGAAATACTCAAAGGAAGACCCATGAGAATGCTTAACACTCCATTCCCACAGAACAGGTTGACATTGATGGGTTGCGAGGATCAAATGGTAAGCTACTGCGAGGATGTACCAGCTGATGTCCTGTTGTAGGCAACCCCAGATTCCAAGGGAGGACCAGGACCGGACTCTACGCATCATGTTTGTTGATTTTGTGGTCAGTCTTCTCATTGCAGCTGTTGTATGTGCCCTGGGAGGAGCATAACAGTCCAGAGCGAGAACTGGCCACAATGCAACTGAAGTATACAGCACCAGCATAGTCCCACGGTGGGACTTAAATAACAGCCGCTCCAGCTCAAGCCAACGGCAGGCTCAGGACCTGAGTCCAGCAAACAATAGCCACACTGATATCAGAAGAAGCAGGAGATCGATGCATCCACTTGACGAGCATCACAGCCTGAATCACAAGGTGAAACACTTGGTGGTCACTGCTTCATCAGGATTGGTGAGTCCCCTGCAGGACGGTTCAGCTAACGTAGGCTAATGCGTTAGCATGAGGTTGTAAGTAACAAGAACATTTCCCAGCACATAGACATTCTGATATTGGCAAAAAGCTTAAATTCTTGTTAAATTAATCTAACTGCACTGTCCAATTTACAGTAGCTATTACAGTGAAATAATACCACACTATTTATTGTTTGAGGAGAGTGCACAGTTTTGAACATGAAGAGTTATTAATGAACAAATAAGGCACATTTGGGCAGCTTTGATACAACATTTTGAAAATAAATTCAATGGTTCATTGAATCAGACTAAAACTTTGCACATACCCTACTGTCATCTAGTGGCCAATATCTAAATTGCACCTGGGCTGGAATAATACATTATGGCCTTTCTCTTGAATTTCAAAGATGATGGTAAAAAAAAAAAAAAAAATTAAAACTTTTTTTTCTTTGTATTATCTTTTACCAGATCTAATGTGTCATATTCTCCTACATTCCTTTCACATTTCCAAAAACTTTAAAGTGTTTATTTTCAAAAGGTACCAAGAAAATGCATATCTTTGCATCAGGGCCTGAGCTACAGGCAGTTAGATTTGGGTATGTCATTTTAGGTGAACATTTTAAAAAGGGGGCGTTTTGTATTTTTTTTGTACCATCATCTTTGAAATAAAAGAGAAAGGCCATAATGTATTATTCCAGCCCAGGTTCCAATTAGATTGGTCACTAGATGGCAGCAGTTCATGCGTAAAGTTTTAGACTGATCCAATGAACCATTACATTTCTGTTCAATGCTATGCTAGGCTATCGATAAACTTACACAAATGCTTGTCTTGCTTTGGCTGTAAAGTATAATTTCAAAATCTGAGATGACAGGGTGATTAACAAAAGGCTAAGCTCTGTTTCAATGTATTTCACTTGTGATTTCATGAATATGAATATTTTCTAGTAATATTTGTTGTCCGTTGCGTTATGCTAATTAGTGTCAGTTGATGACAATTCTCCCAGATCTGGGAGAGGAAGTTCCAAGAGGTTTTAAACAACTCGCTTTGAGGACAATATAGAGCCACTGACCTGGCCCGCTGCCAAAGCCTGTGGGCTCTCCTTCACCATGGCCAACGTGAGTAAAACGTTTAAACGCCTTAGCCCTCGCAAGGCTGCCGGCCCAGACGGCATCCCTAGCGACGTCCTCAGAGCATGCTGTCTGGTGTGTTTACGGACATATTCCATCAATCCCTATCCACGTCTACTCTGCCCATGTGCTTCAAGATGGCCACAATTGTTCCTGTTCCCAAGAAACCTAAGGTAACTGAACTAAATGACTATCACCTCGTAGCACCCACTTCTGTCATAATGAAGTGCTTTGAGAGACAAGTCAAGGATCATATCACCTCCACCCTACCTGATACTACTTGACCCACTCCAATTTGATTACCGCCCCAATAGGTCCACAGACGACGCAATCGCTATCAAACTGCACACTGCCCAATCCCATCTGGACAAGAAGAATACCTATGTAAAAATGCTGTTCATTGACTACTGCTCAGCATTTAACACCATAGTACCCCCCAAACTCATCATTAAGCTCAAAACCCTGGGTCTCGACCCCGCCCTGTGCAACTGGGTCCTGGACTTCCTGATGTGCCGCCCCCAGGTAACAACATCTCCACCCTGCTGATCCTCAACACTGTGGCCCCACAAGGGTGCGTTCTCAGCCCTCTCCTGTACTCCCTGTTTACCCACGACTGCGTGGCCATGCACGCCTCCAACTCAATCATCAAGTTTGCAGATGACACTACAGTCGTAGGCTTGATTACCAACAACGACGAGACGGACTACAGGAAGGAGGTGAGGGCCCTCGGAGTGTGGTGTCAGGAAAATAACCTCTCAATCAACATCAACAAAACAAAGGAGATAATCGTGGACTTCAGGAAACAGCAGAGGGAGAATCCCCTACCCACATCAACAGGACAGTAGTGGAGAAGGTGGATCGTTTTAAGTTCCTCGGCGTACACATCACGGACAAACTGAAATGGTCCACCCACACAGACAGCGTGGTGAAGAAGGCGCCACAGCGCGTCTTCAACCTCAGGAGGCTTGTCACCTAAAACACTCACAAACTTTTACAGATGCAAAATCGAGAGCGTCATGCCGGGCTGTATCACCGCCTGGTACGGAAACTGCTCCGCCCACAACCACAAGGCTCTCCAGAGGGTAGTGAGGTCTGCACAACGCATCACCGGGGGAAAACTACCTGCCCTCAAGGACACCTACACCACCCAATTTCACAGGAAGGCCAAAAAGATAATCAAGGACAACAACCACCTGGGCCACTGCCTGTTCACCCTGCTATCATCCAGAAGGCGAGGATAGTACAGGTGCATCAAAGCTGGGACCGAGAGACTGTTAAACAGCCATCACTAACATAGAGTGGCTGCTGCCAACATATAGACTCAAATCTCTGGCAACTTTAACTTCTTGGATATAGGGGGCGCTCTTTTAATTTTTGGATGAAAAACGTTCCCGTTTTAAACAAGATATTTTGTCTCGAAAAGATGCTCGACTATGCATATAATGACAGCTTTGGAAAGAAAACACCCTGACGTTTCCAAAACTGCAAAGATATTAACTGTGCGTGCCACAGAACTGATGTTACAGGCGAAACCCAGATAAAAATCCAATCAGGAAGTGCCGCATTTTTTGAAACCGCCTCATGCCAATGACTCCTTATGTGGCTGTGAAGGAGCTAGGAGTCAGCTTACGTTTTCCACGTTTTCCCCAAGGTGTCTACAGCATTGTGACGTATTTGTAGGCATATCATTAGAAGATTGACCATAAGAGACTACATCTACCAGGTGGTCGCTTGGTGTCCTCCGTTGCAATTATTGCGTAATCTCCAGCTGTAGTATTTTTCAGTTTGCTTCTGATGAGAAGCCAACTGCCACCACTGATAGATTATCGAATAGATATGTGAAAAACACCTTGAGGATTGATTCTAAACAACGTTTGCCATGTTTCTGTTGATATTATGGAGCTAATTTGGAAAAAAGTTTGGCGTTGTAAGTGACTGCATTTTCCGGTCTTTTTCTTAGCCAAACGTGAAGAACAAAATGGAGCTATTTCGTCTACACAAATAATCTTTTTGGAAAAAATGAACATTTGCTATCTAACTAAGAGTCTCGTCATTGAAAACATCCGAAGTTCTTCAAAGGTAAATGATTTTATTTGAATGCTTTTCTTGTTTTTGTGAAAATGTTGCCTGCTGAATGCTAGGCTTAATGCTATGCTAGGCTATCAATACTCTTACACAAATGCTTGTGTAGCTTTGGTTGAAAAGCATATTTTGAAAATCTGAGATGACAGTGTTGTTAACAAAAGGCTAAGCTTGTGTTTGAATATATTTATTTCATTTCACTTGCGATTTTCATGAATAGGAAACGTTGCGTTATGGTAATGAGCTTGAGGCTATGATTACGCTCCCGGATACGGGATTGCTCGACGCTAGAGGTTAATACATTTAATAAATGGATTTAATAAAGGTATCACTAGTCACTTTAGATAACGCCACTTTAATAATATATAATCTATATAATCTACTGTATTCTATACCATCTACTGCATCGCTCATCCATATATTTATATGAACATATTCTTATTCATCCCTTTAAATTTGTGTGTATACGGTAGTTGTTGTGAATTTGTTAGATTACTTGTTAGATATTACTGCACTGTCAGAACTACAAGCACAAGCATTTCTCTACACTAGCATTAACATCTGCTAACCAGGTGTATGTTACCAATACCATTTGATTTGATCAAATGAAACTTCATGAAGTAAACCTTCACAGGGTAAAACTTTTAGGGGAAAATGCATTAATGGTGATTTGCCATCAGCAAAACATATGAGAGGTGGATTTGATTGTGCACATTGGTGCACCATAATTATTTTAGAACCCAGACATCGTGTACCAGAGCCTATTCTAATCCAACCCCGGCAAACTCCATTCCTGAACCTGCCATTGTCACAACCCAAGTAATATCTCCATAACACAATTCAATGAATCCTATCTGAGAATGCAAACGTGTTAATTACAATATCTTCTCAAATAGGATGTAGCTGGATAAATGGAACATGCGCTTCTAGCATTCCCATTAAACTGAATGTGGGGTACACCACTATTCAGGCAGAAGCAGACATTCACTCTCCACATCAATATGCCTCAGTCATCATTCCTGTCTCATTTCCAACCAGAGCCAGTCTCTTAATGTTTGTCTTGAAAAATGGGCCACTCGAGATAGGCCTCCTGTCCAATTTCCATTAACAAACTGGCAGCAGAGAATATGACTTGGGAAGACTGCAAGAGCTTGTCTGGATCATTCCATGCATGGTTCGTTACACAGTATGGCTGGTAAAGGCTTACCCATTCAGTATTATTCAGGCCCTGTAACTGTAGTAAAAACCAGTGTGTTTCTTTCTCCAGTTTTCTGTCAGCCTCTGTGACAGCTGTGTTTTATCTCTTCAACAGGCTGAAACAGCAGCTGCAGCTGAAAGTACTGAAGGCCACTCCAGAGAATGTGCTGTAGTTTTACTGGTTGAATAATGTAGCTTTGGCATAAGCCTCATTTAGGGGAGGGGAACATCTGCAGTTTCCTCAGAACTCTATGTATTATCTAGAGTGTAGCAGTGGGAATCAGAAATGAAAGACAACCAGGGATCTGATAATCATCTTGAACACATGCACCAGACTACAGTGCATCTACTGTCCCAGTGATATCTTGTAGCCTGTCCCCTGTTCCAGACTTCAGGCCTCCACATCAATATATCTCAGCCACGTTTACTGATCATTATTCGATCTGTGGTGAAGGCATATCTTTATTTACCAACAAATTGGACAGGGTGCTGTGTTTTTGGTCAACTAAATCTCTATTGTTGTAATGCATAAAACCAACTCCTCCATTCCAAGCAGATTAAGACGGGATTGAAGTAGCATTTCACAATTGAATGACGTTCCAATTTAGTCAAGACGATCCTCGAAACATGAAACGTTTTTGGTGCGGATTATTTCCTTGGTATGGGGCATCAGAAAATGGCCATGATTTCGATCAATTAGGATATCATTTAGAATCTTTGTTAAATTTAACTGAATGTTTTTACCTTGGTATTATGGATTATCATAGTCTTCATCAGACATGTAATCAGACATAGGAAATAAATCAGGTAAATAGAGTTCTGAGGTGTCTCCTTCAGGGGTCAGTAATGGCATGGCAAGAATAGTCTCAACGGCTTTGCTGAACAATTTATAATTTATAATAAGCATTATTGTAAATAAGATCACTAAGCCATAAATTAACCAGTGAAATATTGTAGCTCCCATAACTCCAAATAATGACTGAACCCATCCAAACGGATTCCAATTGTTGTCTGAGCTCTTTCAGATGTTCCACTGCAATATTCAAGTTACCGTCACCCCAGGATATGAATGTACAGCAATGGTCACCTATAATTTGGCATACTCCCCCCTCCCATTGCTACCAACATGTTAACCAGTTGCGACGAGCAAACCCGTATCCGGGATCCTATTTATAGCCTCAAGCTCATTAGCATAACGCAACGTTAACTATTCATGAAAATCGCAAATTAAATGAAATAAATATGCTAGCTCTGAAGCTTAGCCTTTTGTTAACAACACTGTCATCTCAGATTTTCAAAATATGCTTTTCAACCATAGCAAAACAAGCATTTGTGTAACAGTATTGATGCCTAGCGTAGCATTTAGCGTAGCATTTAGCGTAGCATTTAGCGTAGCATTCAGCGTAGCATTCAGCGTGCAACATTTTCACAAAAACAAGAAAAGCATTCAAATAAAATCATTTACCTTTGAAGAACTTCTGATGTTTTCAATGAGGACACTCTCAGTTAGATAGCAAATGTTCAGTTTTTCCAAAAAGATTCTTTGTGTATTAGAAATCGCTCCGTTTTAACATCTTGTTAATCTACCCATCGTTTACAGTAAAAGCACCACATATGATTATGTTAGGTCATAGCCAAGTCGAAAAAATACATTTTTCCAGCCAAAGATAGGGGTCACAAAAAGCTGAAATATAGGTAACATTAATCACTAATCTTTGATGAACTTCATCAGATGACACTCATGGGACATCATGTTACACAATACATGTATGTTTTGTTCGATAATGTGCATATTTATATCCAAAAATCTCAGTTAACATTGGCGCCTTACGTGCAGTAATGTTTTGATTCCGAAACATCTGGTGATTTTGCAGAAATACTCATAATAAACATTGATAAAAGATACAAGCGTTATTCACAGAATTAAAGATAGTCTTCTCCTCGCTGTGTCAGTTTTCAAAAAAACGGAAAAAGCATAATCTGAGAACGGCGCTCAGAACCCAAAACAGCCAGAGGAATATCTGCCATCTTGGGAAAAGTTAGAAACAACACCATGAATATTCACTTACCTTTGATCTTCATCAGAAGGCACTCCCAGGAAACCCAGTTCGACAATAAATTACTGATTTGTTCCATAAAGTCCCATAAAGTCCGTCATTTATGTCCAAATAGCCACTTGTTGTTAGCTTGTTCAGCCCAGTAATCCATCTTCATGAGGCGCAGGCACTTCATCCAGACAAAAACTCAAAAAGTTCCATTACAGTCCTTTAGAAACATGTCAAACGATGTATGGAATCAATCGTTGGGATGTTTTTAACATAAAACATCAATAATGTCCCAACCGGAGAATTCCTTTGATTTCAGAAAAGCACTGGAACGAGAGGTAACTCAGTCGGGAACGCGCGTCATGAGACCAAGGCTCTCTGCCAGACCACTGACTCAAAGAGGTCTCATGAGCCCCTCCTTTATAGTAGAATCCTCAAACCAGTTTCTAAAGACGGTTGACATCTAGTGGAAGCCCTAGGAAGTGCAACCTCATCCTTATCTCAATTTGTATTCGGTAGGCCAAGCTTTGAAAAACTACAAACCTCAGATGTCCCACTTCCTGGTGGATTTTTCTCAGGTTTTCACCTACCATTTGAGTTCTGTTAAACTCACAGACATCATTCAAACAGTTTTAGAAATTTCAGAGTGTTTTACATCCAATACTACTAATAATATACATATATAAGCATCTGGGACAGAGTAGGAGGCAGTTCACTCTGGGCACGCTATTCATCCAAAAGTGAAAATGCTGCCTCCTATCTCAAAAAGGTTAAACCACCTGGCGTGTCAGATTTCAAAAAAACTTTTCAGCGAAAGCAATCCAAGCATTTATGTAAGGGAATACCCCCCTGAATTGTACAAAAATGAATGGCAAAATATTGGCATTGGACAAACCATATACACGATGTCCAATACCACCCAAAGCGGCGTTGATTCGTTCAAAGTATATTGCAAATGCCATATGGCAATTGCCAATTGTAACACTTCAAAAATCCAACAGGGGGCGTGTGCGCTCCACCGGGGTTTTTCATATTGGAAATGCAACCCAAGTCAACATCCAAAAGCAACATTTTGAAAAAATGATTTTTTTTTCAAAAACTTATCACCCCTTAAAAAAGTGCTTTCTGGACCTTTTTTTGAAATTCTTTCGATTTTTTTGTCAATTACACATGTGTAAGAACTGTATGAATATACTTTTGTCCAATTTTGTTATCATAATTTTTTTTTTTTTAATTACATGCGCATAAGGCATATGTTTTGTCCATTTGCAATATGATTTCATAGGAAGTCAAAAGTCAAAAGTCAAAAATGTCAAAATTTGGTAAAAAACTTCACACATCCTTAAAAAAGTGCTTTCTGGACCGTTTTTCAAAATTCTTTCGATTTTTGTGTCAATTACACATGTATAAGAACTTTATCAACATACTTTACTCATACTTTATTATCATATTTTTTTATTTTTTTTACTTGTGCATAAGGCATATGTTTTCTCCATTTGGAATATGATTTCATAGGAAGTCAAAAGTCAAAAGTCAAAAATGTCAAAATTTGGTAAAAAACTTCACACATCCTTAAAAAAGTGCTTTCTGGACCGTTTTTCAAAATTCTTTTGATTTTTGTGTCAATAACACATGTATAAGAACTTTATCAACATACTTTAGTCATACTTTATTATCATATATATTTTTTTTTTTACTTTTGCATAAGGCATATGTTTTCTCCATTTGGAATATGATTTCATAGGAAGTCAAAAGTCAAAGTCAAAAGTAATGATTTTCCTCCGTGCAACTGGTGATCTGAAATGTGCAACTGGTGATCTGAAATGTGCAACTGGTAACCCCCCAAAAAAAACATTTTGATTTTTTTTGTTTATGTTTCCTTACTTTTTCAAAGTCACTGTGCATTTGCAATATGTTTTAATAGGCAGGTACCATCACGAATTTGTCATGCTCAAAATTCAAACTATACTTTGCTCAAACTATACCTTTGTCAACTTGTATTATCATAATTTTTTTTGTTTTACTTGTGCATAAGGCATATGTTTTCTCCATTTGCAATATGATGTCATAGGAAGTCAAAAGTCAAAGTCAAAAGTAACGATTTTCCTCCGTGCAACTGGTGATCTGAAATGTGCAACTGGTGATCTGAAATGTGCAACTGGTGATCTAAAATGTGCAACTGGTAACCCCCCAAAAAATCTTTTAGATTTTTTTTGTTTATGTTTCCTTACTTTTTCAAAGTCACTGTGCATTTGCAATATGTTTTAATGGGCAGGTACCATCACGAATTTGTCATGCTCAAAATTCAAACTATACTTTGCTCAAACTATACCTTTGTCAACTTGTATTATCATCATTTTTTTTGTTTTACTTGTGCATAAGGCATATGTTTTCTCCATTTGCAATATGATGTCATAGGAAGTCAAAAGTCAAAGTCAAAAGTAACGATTTTCCTCCGTGCAACTGGTGATCTGAAATGTGCAACTGGTGATCTGAAATGTGCAACTGGTGATCTAAAATGTGCAACTGGTAACCCCCCAAAAAATCTTTTAGATTTTTTTTGTTTATGTTTCCTTACTTTTTCAAAGTCACTGTGCATTTGCAATATGTTTTAATGGGCAGGTACCATCACGAATTTGTCATGCTCAAAATTCAAACTATACTTTGCTCAAACTATACCTTTGTCAACTTGTATTATCATAATTTTTTTTGTTTTACTTGTGCATAAGGCATATGTTTTCTCCATTTGCAATATGATGTCATAGGAAGTCAAAAGTCACAGTCAAAAGTAACGATTTTCCTCCGTGCAACTGGTGATCTGAAATGTGCAACTGGTGATCTGAAATGTGCAACTGGTGATCTAAAATGTGCAACTGGTAATCCCCCCCCAAAAAAATTTGGATTTTTTTTGTTTATGTTTCCTTACTTTTTCAAAGTCACTGTGCATTTGCAATATGTTTCAATGGGCAGGTACCATCACGAATTTGTCATGCTATAAAAATCCTGCAGGAATGTGAAATTGACTGGCCCGATGAACTCGGGATGGCTTTGCAGTGATTCTGGTTCATCTCAATCGCTCGTTAGGGTAGATTTCAGAATGTCGCTTTTTGTGATGGTACCTCACTGTTTAAACATATTGCAAATGTACAAGAGTCAAGTGGACAAGAGTCCATCCGTCAATTAGATATCATTCTGACACCAAACTGATACAAACTGACACCAAACCCACTTTTTCCAACTCGTTTAGTAGCCAACTATTACATACTTCAGAGCTGGCCCAAAATTCACAACGCCTTCGGTTCAAACCATAAAAAAACCATAAAACACGTAGTTACGTTCTAGCTGCGGGTCCATTTCTTATGTTATGTGTTGGCCTAGCTGAGGCGACCCCGAATCCCAAGTTTCGGCTCGATAGGTCATTTGGTGTCCGAGAAAAAGCCTAATTGGTGCTGAAAATCCACTATTTTCCATGACTTGCTACGGGGTCCTTGAATGAGCTATCGGACAGAAACGTTGGGGTCTGTCTATATGGGCTGAGACGTTCGCAATGCACCTAGTCTTGCGACTCTGGGACATTTCTAAATGTCGTCATTTTCGTGATGCAAAAATGAATTGAAAGTATTGCAAATGTACGAGGCTGTTTCTCGGTCCGAGAACCGTCTAGAGCCACGTAACTCACCACGCACCATCGACGGGAGGTCTAGAACAGGTTTCTAAAGTTTCGGAACTCTAGGTCTGACGGTTCTTTTTTAGCTCGAACAAAGCTAACTATTGCAGCCACTGTCTGTCTCTACGCACCCCAATACGTCCCTCCTTCCAAGTTGTGTTTTAGTGTGATTTTTTTTTCCTTTGAATTTTTTTGGGAAAAATGACTGATTTACAGTTCATGGGGGTTGCCTAATCACACATATGAAGTTTTGGAAATATCAGACTTTTTTAACCCCTCGAAACAGCCCCTGAGACACCAATTATGGCACTTCCGGTTGGCACAGGAAGCTATAAATCAACACATATCCTCATTGGGGTATGCTGTTACAGAATCCGGAGTTTTAAGTCCTTACGTTAAGAACTGACTGATTTACACAGGCTTGAATGCACTATGTCTATCAAACTGCAGGCAGGGTATGGGTAAACACTTTTAGGGTGATTTTAACCACTTCCGGTTGGTCCAGGAAGCTTAGAATCAACACAGGTAGACCTGATAGTGGCCTGATGGACTGGTACCGAAGACAGGTTCATACGGCATTCATAACCCATATAGACTTCAGGTTGAAATTAGGGGTGCAGGCAATGTATTCCTATGGGGAGAGAAGTCAATGCAAACTGTTTGATGTAAACACCTTCTTTAAACTATTAAGGGTTAATGCCACACGGTCAAGGTTAGGCTTGCACAGATCGGGAGGACCTTAGGAACATTCCTGTGGTGGAATTTTTCTTCTCACCCTAACGGTTCTCTCACTCTCACCCAAAATCAAATGACATTGTGGGGCAGGCTTCATTTTGGGCCTACTATTCTAATGGTCGCTGCGCCTAGACCGAGCGAGCTACGGTCAAGCGGGATATCTCGTTGAACTCGGCACGGCCTAGGGATTATGGTAATGCCATTTCCTGCTCTCTGTGTCTTTAAGCACCACGCTTTGTCACTCCATCCTTGCTGTGTGTGTGTGTGTGAGCTTTTCTTTGACATCTGTTGGGAGAAATGACTGACTTACAGTTTATGGGGGTTGCCTAATCACACATATGAAGTTTTGAAAAGATCTGACCTTTTTAACCCTTGGAAACAGCCACTATGACACCATTTAAGGCACTTCTGGTTGGCACAGGAAGCTATAAATAAACTCATATCCTGATTGGGGTATGCCTTTACATAATCCTGAGTTTTAAGTCTTTACGTTAAGAACTGAGTTATTGTGTTATTTCAGAAAATCATAGAAAATCACAGAAATGTCGCAGAGCTCCGCAGCACACTTTAAAAATATTCGTATGAACACCCTGCAACTGGATCTGTAACTGTGGGAAAAAAAACGGCTATTTGTGAACATCACCAATTTGTCATTGTTCCGTTTCTCTTAAATGACGATAGATAAATGGCTGGTTCTTTTTTTTATTGACACCGGAGGCTCCTTGACTTTGACCTGAAGTGGAAAAATAATTTCTCTATTTCCATTTTGGACCTTTAATCCCAGAAAAATGGCGATAACTCAAAAACCGTTGAGGCCTAGACGCCATCCCGTACGGGGCCAACTGCCCATTATGCCAAACCTACGCTCACCAAGTTTCGGCTTCAAAATATTTTCCGTTTTTGAGATAATTCCCGGCGTGACTCGTGATGTTTTGCCAAATTGCCATATGATTCCGTATGCCCTCTTGTGGGAATTTCCGGGATAGCGGAAAAATGGTCCAAAACTTGTTTATTTTATTAAACGGAAACTGAATGTCCGACAAAGTTCATTCGATGACTTCCCGGTAGGTCCGGCCCTACCGCACGGCCCGACGCCGACCGCAAATTTTACAAACGATTTCGGACGTCTAGTAAGGGACCGTACATTTGCAATATGGACTTTTTCACTAATCATAGACGAAATGCCGAAATGTTCCCTTAAGGTATGTTTCAGCGAAAGCAATCCAAGCATTTATGTAAGGACATTACAAACATTACGAACAGCTAGCAGCAAAGTAGATTGGTCACGAAAGTCAGAAAAGCAATAAATTAATCGCTTACCTTTGATGATCTTCGGATGTTTGCACTCACGAGACTCCCAGTTACACAATAAATGTTCCTTTTGTTCCATAAAGATTCATGTAAAACGTTTTTTTATAATCAATCCTCAGGTTGTTTTACAATAAATAATCGATAATATTTCAACCGGACCGTAGCTTTTTCAATAGGAGAGAGAGCGAAAATGTCTGCTCCAAGCTGTTGCACATGCAAAACTCTGCTGGCACCCAGCCATCCATTGATGCGATGTGATCGTTCTCGCTCATTTTTCAGAATAAAAGGCTGAAACTATGTCTAAAGACTGTTCACCCCATGTGGAAGCCAGAGGAAAAGGTATCTGGTTTATATCCCTTTAAATGGAGGGAAGGCATGCAATGGAACAGGGAGCTTTCAAAATAAGAGGATTTTACTCAGGTTTTCGCCTGCAATATCAGTTCTGTTATACTCACAGACAATATTTTGACAGTTTTGGAAACTTTAGAGTGTTTTCTATCCTAATTTCTATCCCTATCCTAATCTGAATTATATGCATATTCTAGCTTCTGGGCCTGAGAAATAGGCAGTTTAATTTGGATACGTTTTTCATCCAAACATCAAAATACCCCCTACACTCAACAGGTTAATGGTTCAGCATGTCCATAGGCCATGATCACGACGGGGGTTATGTGAATAGTGCTCCCAAGGTAGAGTTAAGGGCCTACTGTCATGGTGACCCTGTGGCAATATGGACAGTCTCAACGAAGCGATTGCCTTGTGTGTGGTGATGAAGTAGGTACTGATGTTTAAATTCATATGTTCCTTCTGAGAATGGATTGCACTACGTGAAGTGATGGAACGCCAATAACAATGGCGGGTATTTACAATGGTGATATACGAAGTGTGAGAAAGTCTTTCCTTTTACCTCATGTTAATGTGTGTTTAATGAAAATGCTTGTAAATTATTTTCTATTTGGTTGACACTTAGTCTCAAAAGGGAGGAAATGTCATGGAAAATTACATAATTAGTCATGCTATCCCGTGTTTTGCTGCTTAAAGAATAGTCTCTTGTTATATGCTAGTGTTTTTTTAACCTGATACAAACTTGTCTTTGTGTGACTTAGTCACAAGACTGGGTGTATAGCTAAGATCCGTTAGGTGCGACCGCAGCATGTGAGATATGTGAGATATCCCGTGAGTTTACTATCTACAGAAAGTCAGCTGTGTGGAACATTGCAGGAAGGAGCACATTATACTGTGAACTGTAACAAAACACAGTTATACGGTTGAGCCATCATGATATCAACCTCGGTCTATCTTAATCTGCACAGACAAACCAATTGCCTTTTACAATATGTTCTGCCCCTGTTTCCACACATCTGCTAAACTGCCACCTAGACAAAAGAGGTTGTACTTTTCTATGAAAGCAGAGACCCGGCTATGTTTGTTAAGCTTTCAACTCTGAACCATTTTTGGTAATGGTTGATTGCTTCATTTTTGCAAATCTTATAATAAAGTTGTTGTAAGAGGAATCTACAGTCTTTTTCTTCCTATAGAATTGCTACCACACTACTCATCAGTCCAGAGTAGACCAGCCCTCATTGATGGGACCGGGCCGGCTGCAGTCTAAGGTTATTTATCTTTAATAGCATTTATTGAGTAGTTGACCATTGGAATTGAGTGTTCAACCCAACCACATAAATATCAATACATCACAGCAGGACTGTGGTCGGGGTCCTCTCAGATTGAACCTTTCTTCCCAGGGACAACACTATTGATCTTTGTTTAAGGGTAGAGTTTAACCAGTGAGCTCGTATGGAGCAAGGCCCACATGTCCTTAAAATCAGAGTAATTCACCAGACCTTTCACTTAGCTTTCAAAATATGCTGATGATGCTGAACCACAAAACCACATGTTGTCCAATCAAACTGAATCGAATGGACCTTGAGGCTGTGGATCAAATCATAATGTCACTTGACATTTGAGTGGATAGCTTTCTTTGCCATGTGAAATATTGTAATCTCATTGGCCACTCATTGCATAGTGACTTAGTGGTGATAACTTGATTGGGCTGGGGTATGTATCCCTCTGCTCTGCAGACCTCTCCATCCATCTCCTAGCCATAGTCATGGCCAATCTACAGACTCCTGTATTTTACATGACCAGATGAAAAATTAATTTCTACACTTGGGACTGAGTATCAATTAAGACATGCAGAGATACTTTGTTTAGTGATGAGGGAGTTAGTAGGAAATGGCCCTGTCTTCCTCTTCCTCCCCTCTGGTGTCACATCAACAGATGTCCCCATTACAGAGAAGACACACTGAGAGACACATGACTGAAACCTCTAGGAGTCATCTGTAGTATTCACAAGACTCATACGTGGGTGGAAGGAGATAGTTGAGTGGTAAAAAGCATTACATGACATGAACCATAACAACATGATCTATTTCAGTGATGAATAGACCGTTTTTCTCATTAGGCATGTGCAATAACTATGTCTCTACTTGTCTAGACACTCATTAAATGTCGACCTCAGTGTGAGGGATCAGGCATGTCATAAAGGAATTCCAACAGGGCTTAGTCTATTTTTGCTTTCACCAATATCAGCCTGGGTGACCACTCTTTCTTGTATGTACCACACACACAGCATGCACAACCCTCAGGAGAGTTGAATAAGAAAGGGGTATTCTCAACCTGGTCTCAGAGCATTTCGTATTATTCAGTACGTAAATCAGAAACAAAACTTTAGTATGATATATTACGTTTCTTGTTGTATATTAATTTGTGGATGTCCATCACCCATTTTGTACAATATGTTACAAATTGCAATTCACATGACATTATAGGGGTTAGGGTTAAGGTTAGGGTTTGGGGAAGGGTTACCTAACATTCAAAGTAGCTAAAAAGTAGTACGTAGTTGAAAAGCTACTAATTAGCTAAAATACTAAAGTTGTCCTTGATGAAATTTGAACTCGCAACCTTTTAGTTGCTAGACATTCACATCCACCATGACCAGCCACCCTACTTTCATTTTCGCCTTAAGTAACCATCTGTCTTATGTAACCATATCAAGCGTAACATATGAAACTAATTTAAGTGTCCTGGATTTACATGTACTATGTTACGTCTAGTCTATGAGACCAGGCTGGTATTCTAGACACACAAACAGGTCTGCAGGCTGTAACACAGACATATCATCACTCCCCAGTGGTAACTGGTCTGCTACTATTACTACTGCAACATTCATCAGCCTGTCATCTCAGCTAGCACCAACGCCTTCTGCAGATATTAATTACCCAGAGCTGAGATCTATCTCTCTACAGATCTGTCTCTTTCTCAACGCTTATCCCATCACATTTTTCACACCCCATTATAAGAGGACAAAGTGATTGCGCATACCATGGAGATGAGCGCAAATGGAAATATCTGAAATATCTAAATTGCGACAGCTGTTGAAATTTGCTGGAAAAAAGGTAAATGTTTCGGTCATACTTGTGCACTAACGGTTATAAAAGAGTATAGCTGCATTCCCATATTGGAATTAGTTTAATATGGAAAGCAAAAATATTTTCTGAAAAGTACCTTTTTTCCATAGACTAATGATTTCAAGTAGCATTTTCAAATCGGCTTAACGTTACTGTGAAAGGGATTTATCATTCAGACCTGCTGTTCCACAACATCATTAGCTCTGTATAACTAATGGGACACCATACGTTATGATGACTTTATATAGGCCCCTATTGTTGCTTTGATGAGCATAACAATTTCACAGGCACAATGTGAAAGCATATCATACTGCCATAATGTTTGATATCAATTAGAGAGAATGTAATATCCTGACATAAATATTTGACACAATACTTACAGCACCGAATGACTTAAACATGTGGTTGCCTTCTGCACACCCACAGATGTGCCCCCCATGCTTCAACAGAGTCTAAAAAGAGTCTATTTTTTGAGGGTGTTCTTTGCTTAGTTTTTTTTGAGGATAAAGCCTGATTGTTGGGCTCACTTGTCTGAGTATGAGGGGAAATGATCATGTGCTGCTGGAGCCAGAGGGAGCTGCTCAACAGGAGACCCTTGCAGTGTCTGCTCTCATGCAGGATGTGTATGGATGAGAGACAAGTCATTTTATGAGCACAGATTTGGTTTATTGTTGGGTGATGCTTTACAAAAACCAATCTGTTTCACCCTCAACAGGATATTAGGAAAGACTATTTTGAGCAAGGTTTATTATTCAAATTGGATGTATTGTCTATTATTCAGTGAGTAGGTGTTAATACAATGCTATTGTTAATACATACCTGTGATATTTTTGAATATCCAGTAGGTGATGGTTGTTTTGCTATTTCAATGGATAGCCACTCAGTAGCGTGTACTGTACTCAGACGAATTGCTTATGAGGTGGTCTCACTCGTATCTGATCCAAAATAAATATAATATTTCTACACCCCTTTACTGTTGGATCTACATTCACTTTTCTCGTGGTCTGTTTGCTCTGAGTCTCCGGAGCATGGCTGCTATTCTCCTATTTCTTTGGGAATGATTGAGCGGCTTGAATCTTTAAAGTTCACCCGCTTCTTCAGTAACCAGTGTTCTGTGCTGCCAGTCTAATGGAGATCACATGGTCTATATAGGCACTAACAGTGACGTGTGGATGTGTGTGGGAGAGTTGAATAGAATTCCACATCACCCACTGCTTCATTATTGGTTACTATTCTGAAGGGGGCTTTTTTCCCACACAGTTCTGTATAATCAATGGGACAATGTGAAATCAGCGCATTAAAGGCTGTACTTTAAAACCTATTCATATATCCAACAATACATTTCAACCCTACAGGGACAGAGTCTAATCACACATGGTGAGCAGCAACATTACTGCATTAGCTTCTCTTTCCATGGTTGTTTGGGATGCACAAAGGCCATGGCTCATTGTGATTGGCCATGCACTGGACACAGGTCACATGTATAATTGGTCCATTAGAAGCCTGGTAAAAGCTTTCATCATTCCCCCACTGTGGTCCCCATCTGCCCCCCCCCCCCCCCCCCCCCCCTCTCCCTGCTCTAACACAGTGTAATGTGGGGTTATTACCTTGGCAGTGCCAGCTCTCAGACAGGCCAAACAAAGACACACAGGGCCATTTAGAAACACTGATGAACTATTTCCTAAGTGGACTGGATGTGATTGGACAAACTGAGCCTCAGGCTCAGGCAAGTAGTAACAGTTAGCTGTTATGTCATGTGTATGATATATGAATCATACTCTTGAAAATGGCAGATTTTATGTCAGGAGCCATGTCAGTTACAATCCTAAAGTCTTTCAGGCATGAATTGGGTTGCCAATTTGTTGGAAGGGTTTCATTAATGTTGTTGGACATATACTGTAACCGATTATTGCCATCTACTGTATTAGAGAGAAGGAGGAGAGACAGAGGGGGAGTTTGAGGGGCAAGGGGGTGCCACTCTATTTGCCAGGCACATCAGAGGCATGTTAGAATGCATTATTCTTCTGCAAGCCTGTCATAGTTCATTCGTTTGCAGAGACAAAAGATTTTGGCTTAATGCTGTGTTGTTTTTTCCCCTTCTCCTGGTGTTGTCACATGAAAGACCGTGGTGGAATGAGAAACAATGGGCCCGACAGCCCTCTGCTATCTGACAGCTCTGTAAATGTCTATTAACACAATACTTCTCCTATGTAATTACATCGCTGAAATGACAGCCCTTGTGATTTTTCAGCCTGACATGAGCAAGCCGCGTTGACTAGTGATGAGAGCTATAGGCATAAAGAGCTCTGCGGCTGAACCAATTGCTACTGGAGGATTTCCACCTCTATACATCAAACCTTACTACTCCGGACCACATTGTTTCAGATACATTTTCATTGCACATTGGGTGAATCAGAATGGAGTAATTGATAGGGAGGAGACCTGTGTGAGGGTGTCCTGGTGTGTGTGGTCGTGTGGTTCTGTGTTGTGACCTCACCTTGGTAACGCAGCAGCAGCAGGGAGCCGGAGCGAGGCTGCTGGTCACTGCGGTAACGGATGGAGATCTGATTGCTCCAGCTGCGCACCACCAGACCCCTCATCAGGACGGTCTCGTTGGCAAGGATGGAGGACTCCCGTCCCCCCATGTCCTCCACCGTCATCACCTCCCCCTCAGACAGGCTCACATTCAGCACCTGCAAACGCACACACCACACAGGTCAGTCCAACGTCGCATTTGTTTCCATTATGTGATGTGTCCAAACAGCCTGGTAAAATGTGTTTTTTGTGTCTTTGCTTCTCAAGCTACAGCTGTCGGCAGTCCAGGAGACAAACTAGTTAACGCTCATTACCACACAGCAGAATGGGACACTGCATGAATGGTTCATGTCCAGCTTGAGATGTAGATGAGGTTTAATACAAGATATCATCAGAAACACTGCCACCTATATCCTCATCATTCCCCACAACTGCTGCATTAGGACTGAGGGTCTGGCCCATATTCCACCCCATAATCCGGTCCCTCTTACCACCTAGCTTGCCTCCCTCCCACTTTGTACATCACTGCAGGCGAATGTGCCCCAGAAACCATCACTCGACCCTGACTGGCCATTTGTGTGGTCACGGCTCACATCAGACAGGATTTTAATTCAATTGACACCCCCATCATTCCTGTCTCAGAGCCAGTCTCTTAATGTTTGCTTTGAAAAATGGGCCACTTGAGATAGGCCTCCTTCTGTTCAATTTCCATTAACAAACTGGCAGCAGGGTGTATTTTATCAGAGAATATGATTGGAAAGACTGCAGAGCTTGTCTGGATCATTCCATGCATGGTTCGTTACACAGTATGGCTGGTAAAGGCTTACCCATTCAGTATTATTCAGGCCCTGTAACTGTAATTAAAACCAGTGTGTTTCTTTCTCCAGTTTTCTGTCAGCCTCTGTGACAGCTGTGTTTTATCTCTTCAACAGGCTGAAACAGCAGCTGCAGCTGAATGTACTGAAGGCCACTCCAGAGAATGTGCTGTAGTTTTACTGGTTGAATAATGTAGCTTTGGCATAAGCCTCATTTAGGGGAGGGGAACATCTGCAGTTTCCTCAGAACTCTATGTATTATCTAGAGTGTAGCAGTGTGAATCAGAAATGAAAGACTACCAGGGATCTGATAATCATCTTGAACAAATGCACCAGACTACAGTGCATCTACTGTCCCAGTGATATCTTGTAGCCTGTCGCCTGTTCCAGACTTCAGGCTTGGAGTGTGGTGTGGGAGTGGGAGCGTGCTGTGGCCTTCAGATAGGCTGCTCTCCCAGGGGGAATGAGAGTGTCACTGAGGCAGACTGAGGGAGCTCAGAGTGCGATGCGGAGGATCACCAGGCGAGTCACTGGCACCAGAATGAATTTGGTCTCACTGACAACCTGTCACTCGGTTGAGGGGATGCCAACGATGGGTGTGAGGGGGTTTACTACCGCTCTCACAGACAGAGCTGAAATGCGACTGTCTGTTACTCTGTCTCCATCAGACATCAGCCAAGACTGAGGTCAACCTCCTTTTGTTCTTACCCAGAATGCTACACAAAAATAAAGCTTTCCCAGGTCATCAAACTACTTAAAAAATTATAATAATTGTAAGCCTCATTGTCACGCCCTGATCTTAGAGAGGTTTTATTTCTCTATTTGGTTAGGTCAGGGTGTGATTTGGGTGGGCATTCTATGTTTTCTGTTTCTTTGTTTTTGGCCGAGTGTGGTTCCCAATCAGAGCTGTCTATCGTTGTCTCTGATTGGGGATCATACTTAGGCAGCCCTTTTTTCCACATTTAGGTTGTGGGATCTTGTCTTTGTTTGTTGCATGTGTTGCACTCCGAAGCTTTACGTTCGTTGTGTTGTTTATTGTTTTTTTGGTGAAACATTTAATAAATAAAATGTACGCCTTCCTCGCTGCACCTTGGTCCGGTCATTCTACTACTAACGACGGACGTAACACTCATCTAATTGATTCCCACAATCAAATACTGTACAGAAAACAGGTGTAAATTGAAGCCATTTAGTATTTTTTGAATCTTTACATATCCAAATTAATTTAACATTGTGTTGACAATCACGCCTCTCGTGAATAATGTGAAGATTGAAAATAACACCAGACTTGATCAAGCCATCACTATTCTATGCATTTACCCCCAAGACTGGCATGTGATCTCATGGGGCCAAATCTGGCCCAAGTTAAGCGTGTGTAAATGGAACTTAATTCCCTTTTTATGCACCTTTCTCTCTATTAATTTTGGATGGAAATCAAAGAAATTAAGGTGTGGTGGAGACTTAATTACATCGCCTTTACGTGTGATGATGCAACAGATAAAGTTGCAAATGACAATATAGGGCCAAACCTACCGAGTTGATTTCTGATTTCTAGAATATTTTAATTATATAATATGACTTTTTACTGTATTATTTACAATGTGTATCGTGTTAAATATTAGCCACTATCGGTAGCCACTGTCTGTTATACCAACATACATTTATAACTGTCACTTTAGTAGTTTCCTTACACTTTCCACTGTCAAGTTTGTGTGGTTGATCCTGAGGATCTCTACAAAAACTGGATCATATTATGCTAGCATATTACAAGTTGTGTAATAATTTGGAACATGTAGCCTATTTGAAACATTATGGAACGCAGACCATATGTAGCAGGTTAAACCTTCACGATGACTGCACCGTTGTCATCACAGTTACATAATTAGTGAGGATTATTAGGGTAGATTTATAGGACTACTGGTTGACCCTATATTTGCCTATTGCATGTGACAGCATCCTTTTTGATCTACCAATTGGTGCTGAAAAGTAGACGATGTCACACCCTGACCTTAGTTCCTTTTTATTGTCTCTATTTTGGTTTGGTCGAGGCGTGAGTTGGGGTGGGCATTCTATGTTGTTTTTCTATGTTTTCTTTTCTACGTGTTTGGCCTGGTATGGTTCACAATCAGAGAAGGCTGTCTACCGTGAGAACCATACTTAGGTAGCCCTTTCCCACCTGGTGTTTGTGGGTAGTTGTTTCCTGTTTTGTGTTTTCACCTTTCAGGACTGTTTCAATTTTAATTTCTTATATTCACTTTGTTATTTTGTATTTTCATGTTCTGGTATAATAAATAATCATGAAACACTTACCACGCTGCGTTTTGGTCCGATCCTTCCTACTCCTCATCCGATGAAGACGAAGATCGTTACAGACGAGTATGAGTGTATTTAATTGATCCCTATTATGAACCCATTCTATCTGTATATTCAGTGAGTCTGTCGACATAGATCAAACTAAAACGTACACCATGTTTAAAGGGATGTTTTCCGCTAAATGTACAAAAAACCATAGTGAATGAAATCTCCACGAGAAAATGTGTTGGCCAACAAGTGGGATGGTTTTCCGTGGTTGAATTCAAATTATTCACGCCAGGGAGTCACACCTGCAAAGCTCGTTACGCACCTGCATATGGTAAGTCTAAATACCAACTATCTATCTGGGAAGCGAGGAAGAATACAAAGTATTTAAGCCTTGAACTTATTCACTTCCTTCATAACTCTCTCTCTCTCTCTCTCTCTCTCTCTCTCTCTCTCTCTCATTTCCATCTCTCCTATTATTATGCATATTTGTTAGATCGACGAGAGATGGTTGACATTCAACCATGCCTCTGCCATGCAACATTCATACATATTTCAGTCAGCGTTAGCTCCACAAACATCAGACCACCACTCAAAGTCAATGCCTTCATTCTAAAATGATTCTGCAATAGGACCCGGTAAGAAGACAGGATTGCTCCCCTGTTGGAACCTTCGCGGCCTCTCCAATGACAGCTAAGGCATGATGCTGGGTGTCATGGAGGAATAAAACTGGAACATTCTTAGAGGTGATCAAGCAAACTCTAGTGGTCTGTACAGATACAGACACATTTATTCATGTTACAGTCGTGCAATGTCCAGTGTCTTATTTCACAATTCATGAATACAATACTTTCAAAAAAAGGAAATGATTACACTGTTGAGGCCTGTGAGTGTATAAAAAACATTATACGATTTAGTTGGCATCCTGCCCACTATCAACTAAGCCACTCCATAAGAACCTGAAATAATATGAGGAAAAGTCAAATTTTAATCCCTTTTATCTGCAGGTAAAAGTAAGCTGTTTGTTATCCGAGGCAGGACACACATGGAAATGGTTGGCTTAAAAAAAATGTAATTCCGTATCGTATTGATAATCCTCAGTCTAGTTGCAGGGCACTTGAGGGTTGACATGGCTTCTCAATCCCATATGAAAGGTCAAAGGAGCACAGAGCTGGATTACCCATGGAGGAGAAGTGTTACACAACACAGGGCAGCAATTCCTCCCAAAGGGAACTCAATATGTGTGCCAGCAGATCTGCCCAGGAAATCCAGCTCTGCTCATCCTAATGACTACATCCTTGAAGGACTGAAGACTGGAACGAGTGTCTCTTCCTCTTCCTCATTCATTGTGATTTGAGAATGTTCTTGCTGTGGCTGACATTTCACTTTATCTCCACAAGGATGTGGAACCACTGAGATATGCAGGAACCTTGAGAGACAAAGGGAGGGGAACAAAGAAATTACATTGAAGTTTAAAGCACTCTATTTTTCTCGGTGGCCCGGCGTCCTTTTATTCAGAGCCAGGTCTTCAGACAGGGGGGAAAACAGTGCTATGGCAGTGTAAGAGTTGTGTGCAATACGTGATAACAATATTCATGCTCTGAGGGGTAGGTTATGTGAGCATGTGCACATACAGTGGTGTCTGAAGTTATTGACACCCGTGATAAAGATTAGCAATAATGACTGTATAAAAGACATAATTCAAATACTGAGCTATATCTTATGCCAAAACATTTTGGGGGAAATTATATTATTTTATACTAATAGAGTTGTTCAGGGAAAGAGATGTTGTTTAACAAGTAATATATATAGATTGTTTTAAAGGTAGGGGTCAACATTATTGAGACCACTAAAGATTCTCATGACTAAAGTAGTCAAAAGTGTTGTATTAGGTCCCGTATTCCTAACACACATTGACTACGTCAAGCTTGTCACTGTTCAAACTGCTGGATGCATTTACAGTTCGTTTTGGTTGTGTTTCAGATGATTTTGTGCCCAATAGAAATTCTTTATTTCATACAGTCATTAATCCACATCTTTAACAAGGGTGTCAATAATTCCGAAACCCCACGGTACAACATAGTGAACGTTTACAGTAACATATTGTACATTGTAATAGAATCTGGGATGTTTGAGTGTTTAGAAGTGATGGGTCTAAGGCTGTTCACATGGAAACAGGGGATAAACTAGAGCATAGTCTTCTGACCTGTGCCATCACACCGTGTACATGTATACGACAGCCACCCGAGGGACAGGCGAGCAGGCAGCAGGAATTTGTACTGGAAAATAGTATGGGTCCTTGGGGTCCTGTCATCCGTCATCCACCCTGAGACCTGTCACTACAGCCAGGAAAAGCTGTCCTGGCTCAATTATGAAGCATTGTCCATGTCTGGAGACATCAGGCCCTGTTATCTCTAGCAGCACTGCAGCCAGGGGACCACAGGGAGCAGAACTCAGATTATACACACACAGTACAGTGTACTGCTACTACAGGATCATAATGAGACCTAGCTTATACCCCTTAAGCTTTCAACAAAATGGATCCCATTGGGACAATAGCCCAGGGTAGCTGGGTCCAAGTAAACAAAAACAGTGGCAAGCTTCTGGGTTTCTGTAGTTTTGAACCAAGAGTTATTGTTCCATTTTTGGGTCCTGTTGAGACTTGAAGTTGTTATTTTTTGGGGGTTGTGTGTACTTAGTGATGGCAGCCCACGGTATATGCATCTGTGATGGGCTTACAGGCGCTAGGCCGGAAAATACAATGTCAAAATACTTCTTCAGAAATGCTGAAAATGAGCATCTGGCTTATAATTGAGAGGAAATAACTATAACTGGAGTCAAATAGACTTAAATGAAAATAAGTAATGATTGGGTGGTGGTGTGGAAATTGGCTTGGATGGTTTCCAGATGTGTGTGTGTGAGTGTGTGACAGACAGACAGACAGACAGACAGACAGACAGACAGACAGACAGACAGACAGACAGACAAGACAGACCATAGAATAGCCATTTCAATAAGGCCAGGTGCAGTAGGGAGATTTCCCCTCAATGATTGCCCAGCCTCTTTCAGAGCCAAAAATACATTACACAATCATTTCAATCTACATACCCACCAATATGTTTCACAAGTGAATCATAAAACAATCTCCATGCTTCCATGACAGACAACACAAACTGATTCTATCAACAGACACTGATCCACTGGGCGCTAAACGAACAGTAGCCTGTAAACCTAAAAGCACAGCACAATATTTAAATGAGTGAGGAACCTGCAAGCATGACTAGCTATTCTCCAAACCAAACAAGCCTTCATGGTAACATGTGCAGTCCATTCTTTTCATTAAACACAAGTGTGTATTATGTTCCAAAACAAATATGCAGGTGAAAAATAAAGAAATAAAGAAGGCAATTTAAAGCATTAAAATGCTGAGCACATAATTCAATGTCCTGTCCTCTGGGTAGGTGCCATTTCAGTTCAATTTATTTTCAGTATTCCGTTAAAATTCTTCCAAAGCTCACATCACAATTATGGGTGAACATGGCTTTGTGAAGGGTCATCTCTCTCCCCCAGCCATTGCCTCCTCAATCAAAATATTTTAACGAACAGACAATTTTGCAAGGATAAAGTGCCTACAATAGACCTTGGACAAATCATAGAGTACAGAAACAGCAAATACAATGTGAATGCAGACAACCAGTTGTGACCTAAAGTTCATGTTAATACATAATGGACGTAAAGTATGTACAGTATGTTATATTAGAGTACGCAAATCTGACTTGACAGTTTTCACGTATAGCATACATGCTCGTATTGGAATTGTATATGGGTTGATCTGAGGATAAGTATATTTGCATTAGTAAAGCACATATTTTTGTGTTCATGGTCTGTGTTAACCACAGTTCTAAATATTATAAGGACCAGGACCACCCCAAAGAAGGTCCAAAGTGTGACAGAATGGAGAGAGTTTCTTATCACTACACATAGTGATACACAGGGAGTTGGCATGCTGTTTTAACTACGACCAGGACAACCCACTGATCTGCGCCAAGGGTCAGTTCGGCTATCTGACCTCTGCTTCAATACAGCAGATAAATGTTTTCTTGATGAAGATAACAGACTTCGTATATCAAATACAAAGACGAGTTTACATCTAGCTCTTATCAGTCCACATATAAATGGTGAGCATCTTCTGTTAGAAATGCAGTACAATGCTTTTGATAGGAAAGGCTTAAAGATAGCAGTACACCATTTGCCACATATCTGTAGATACATCAGCCCAAAATGTGACTGCATAAACATCAGGGTGTAAAAGCTATGGCACTATCACTCATGGTGTATCAATCATTTTACAACCTAGCGAATGCATTATGGCTAAGATAACATTCACTGGAGGCTCTCTGCCTGCTAATTTCACTGTGGAAAATATTTGATGGTATGCTGCTATGAAAATACAAAATGTCTCTGAGGAGCCATTGGCTGGTGCAGGATAGGTCCCTGTGCAAACTAAATGGGTGAGGCCTGATTAATGTAGGTCTTAAGCTACATAAATAAACGTTGTTATATTCACCAACAGCAGGGTTGTCATCAAAATGCTGAAACTGCTTACCACCTGCAGATACTGTGTTTCTTCCTGAACATGACTGGAGAGGAGAATGCTGTACAGGCATAATTGAATGCATTCTGACAGTCTGGGTGGTCTGCTCATCCAACATTGTCCAAATTGCAAGGTGTCACTCTCTCACTCACCCACTTACTCACTCACTCACTCACTCACTCACTCACTCACTCACTCACTCATGTACCCACTCACCCACTCACTCACCCACCCACTTACTCATTCTCACTCACTCACCCATTCTCACTCACTCACCCACTTACCCACTCATTCTCACTCACTCACCCACTTACCCACTTACCCATTCTCACTCACTCACCCACTTACCCACTCACTCACCCACTGACTCATTCACTCACCCACTTACCCATTCTCAATCACTCACCCACTTACCCACTCACCCACTTACCCACTCACCCATTCTCACTCACCCATTCTCACTCACTCACTCACTCACTCACTCACTCACTCACTCACTCACTCACCCATTCCCACTCACTCACCCATTCTCTCTCTCTCTCACTCACTCACTCACTCACTCACTCACTCACTCACTCACTCACTCACCCATTCCCACTCACTCACCCATTCTCTCTCACTCACTCACTCACTCACTCACTCACTCACTCACTCACTCACTCACTCATTCACTATTATTATTATTTGTGAGCACCTCCAGACATTTCCACAAAGAGAGGCATAAATAAGCATGAAATGGAAACTACATTGAATGTACAAAACATTAAGAACACCTTCCTAATATTGAGTTTGCACCCCTTTTGCCCTCAGAACAGCCTCAATTCATCGGGGTAAGAACTCTACAAGGTGTCGAAAGCATTCCACAGGAATGCTGGCCCAGGTTGACTTCAATGCTTCCCACAATTCTGTCAAGTTGGCTGGATATCCTTTGGGAGGTGGACCATTCTTGATACACATGGGAAACTGTTGAGTGTGAAAACCCCAGCAGCGTTGCAGTTCTTGTCACACTCAAACCGGTGCGCCTGGTACCTACTACCGGTGCGCCTGCTACCTAGGTTTTGGCCTTTCTAGGGAGTTTTTCCTAGCCACCGTGCTTCTACACCTGCATTGCTTGCTGTATGGGGTTTTAGGCTGGGTTTCTGTACAGCACTTTGATATATCAGCTGATGTAAGAAGGGCTATATCAATTAATTTGATTTGATTCATGTAAACACCTTACTCTGCTTATCTTAATCTGTATAAGGTCACAAACATCTGGTTTTCTGAGCAACATTTCAAATTATTAGGACATGTAAAGAGCTTAATTCCAGTGGTGTATTTGATCTGTGCCAGGACCGGGTAGCGCAAGCTTGCGTCTTATGCGCAAGTGAAGTGAGTTCGTAAAAACTGAAAGTATACATTTTATAAATAGTATTCACATTCAAACGTCATATGTCCGAACTCAAATAGTCTTTGCTGTGGTAGAATGTTTAGTTTGATTGCAGATTTTCGGCAAACATTTTATCAGAAGTCCCATCAGTAGACTGATTTCAGATGTGTCCATGTAAACAGGATTATTAGTGAAATCGTTCTTCTGCAAAGCATGTAAAAGTTATAAACAAACAAATGAAACCCAGGATTGGGAGTGGTTGACAGGGCACACGTTAATAAATTAACTGAATTTACACTTAGAATGACATCCCCAACATTAGGTACACTCTTAAGGGGCTCCCGAGTGGTGCAGTGGTCTAAGGCACAGGTGTCACTACAGTCCCTGGATCGTATCCAGGCTGTATCACATCTGGCCTTGATTGGGAGTCCCATAGGGCGGCGCACAATTGGCCCAGCGTCGTCCGGGTTTGGCCCAGTGTCGTCCGGGTTTGGCCGGGGTAGGCGGTCATTGTAAGAATTTGTTCTCAATAACTGACTTGCCTAGTTAAATTAAAGTCTATGTTGTCTCACTGTGGCAGTCTTTTTCAGCCGGGACAGAGGTTAAAGACCATCTACATATTTAAAAAAAATATAGTTGATTTCCGCTATGGGTAATGGACTTCTGCTTCCCGAGATGCCGCTCAGGACCAAACATTTGCATGACTTTAATACATGCATTTGTGATTTCTCTGCTTATTTCCCTGCATTTGCTTCTCCTCATCCCTCTTCATCACGCCTCATGATGTTCCTGCAGAGCTGACAGAGATGGAGGGCAGAGTATTCTCACAGACAGTTTTCTCTTTTTTTATGACAGCTAGCTAGGTTGGAGGAGCAATTAGTGTCACCTGAAAGCATTCCTCTGGGGAGGGGACGGACCGATGAAAACTCATCTCAGCCCAGGCCTGACACCCTAAAAAGCTCATCAGGACCAAACAACCCTCCTTTCTGTCCTACCCAGGGCCGGCCCTGGGCAATAAGCGACACAAACAGGCACTTAGGGCCCCCAGCCGCTAGGGGGCCCTCAGCCCACATGGCAAAATGTGTAGAATTGCAGGAAATTAACTTTAATAGTTCTAAAATGTTTTACCCACCAAATCTCGAAAAATAGTCAAAAAGCTAGGGCCGGCCCTGGTCCTGCCACCATTCCCCCAGGCCCAAGGCACAGGATGAAAGGTTCTCCTCATCTCATCTCAAGTTCATTAAAGTCACCATTGCTCTCAGAGCCTACATTACAGGAGCTGGCTTCGTTCCTCAGTCCCCAGTCAATGTGGCCTGCTCTGCTGTGGGGAGGGGGTGGGTGGGTGGAGGTACAACTGGACCAGGACTGGAGGGAGAACAACTAACTGACTGAAACCCTTTTCCCCATCGTGGTGAAACGTGTCCATACATTATTCAATAGTACAAGGTCTCCCTCAGAAGTGGTCAGTGCTGTCAAACGTAGTCGGTAGGCTGTTACTGTGGCTCCTTATGGGACTCTGCATGTGATCTTGTTTTACGAAAGAGGTATCGATGGTGTGTATTTGCAAACGCAGGAGTTCCTGGACTGTTTGTTAGAGAAAAGGCTTAAAAGTTCCTCCAGCTGGAGTCTTGGCGAAATGTATTGCCTGTCTCCACTATTAATTTGTTAGCTGAATGGGGAGGCGTACATCACTGACAAACACACTGACATTTCCCTCTTCATCTTGCCATGGTTTGTCAGGGTCAATGCCAGATGCATTTAGCTTCCTTTGTCAGAAACAGTGGAATTAAAATGAAAGTGCTGGAATCAATAGAGAAATTCTCTCTGCATGGGAAAGAAGCAACGTGTCAGCTATTGGCAATGTTTATTAACATGACTATTGATCAGAGTCAGAGGAACAGGGCCCCAGAGGCACCGTCAAACAGCAATCGTTAACCCTTGACTCAGTCTGAGCTGTGAACACTTCTCCATGCCGCATCACATCCAATAAATCAACCGATTGGTGGCAACCATCACATTTTACAAACAAAATCAAGAGAGTGGACTTGACAGTTCAGTCTTACAAAATATAGTCCCGCTTTATATAACGTTCAGCTTATAAAGGCTTTATAAATCCTTCATAATGCCTTCATAAGCACAACATAAATGTGATACAATGCATCTACAACCGTATTTCATGATTTATAAATGTGGCATAACTGTGTGATATAATCACCAATGTCACATGTGACATAACCCACTATGTTGAATATGATAGACGCGCTTTATAAAGGGTGACCTGTTGTGCTGAAGGATGGCACACGCTCTAAAGTGAAGCAATGTCAGTCCCATTACACCTAATCTCCTTCCCAGACACTTCTGCCCAAATGGTCTGTTGGACCAACACATCAATCTTAATGTTCAGTAGTTAAGGTTGGTTTAAAATACATTTTAAAGAGAAATTGTGGAAACGGGCAGGGTTTAGCCATAAATATGACATTTTTATATATAATTTGTTTCAAATTTGTAAATATTTTTATATTTACAGTGGGGCAAAAAAGTATTTAGTCAGCCACCAATTGTGCAAGTTCTCCCACTTAAAAAGATGAGAGAGGCCTGTAATTTTCATCATAGGTACACTTCAACTATGACAGACAAAATGAGAAAAATAAATCCAGAAAATCACATTGTAGGATTTTTAATAAATGTATTTGCAAATTATGGTGGAAAATAAGTATTTGGTCAATAACAAAAGTTTCTCAATACTTTGTTATATACCCTTTGTTGGTAATGACAGAGGTCAAACATTTTCTGTAAGTCTTCACAAGGTTTTCACACACTGTTGCTGGTATTTTGGCCCATTCCTCCATGCAGATCTCCTCTAGAGCAATGAAGTTTTGGGGCTGTTGCTGGGCAACACGGACTTTCAACTCCCTCCAAAGATTTTCTATGGGGTTGAGATCTGGAGACTGGCTAGGCCACTCCAGGACCTTGAAATGCTTCTTACAAAGCCACTCCTTCGTTGCATGGGCGGTGTGTTTGGGATCATTGTCATGCTGAAAGACCCAGCCACGTTTCATCTTCAATGCCCTTGCTGATGGAAGGAGGTTTTTACTCAAAACCTCACGATACATGGCCCCATTCATTCTTTCCTTTTACATCAGTCGTCCCGGTCCCTTTACAGAAAAACAGCCCCAAAGCATGATGTTTCCACCCCCATGCTTCACAGTAGGTATGGTGTTCTTTGGATGCAACTCAGCATTCTTTGTCATCCAAACACAACGAGTTGAGATTTTACCAAAAAGTTATATTTTGGTTTCATCTGACCATATGACATTCTCCCAATCTTCTTCTGGATCATCCAAATGCTCTCTAGCAAACTTCAGATGGGCCTGGACATGTACTTGCTTAAGCAGGGGGACACGTCTGGCACTGCAGGATTTGAGTCCCTGGCGGCGTAGTGTGTTACTGATGGTAGGCTTTGTTACTTTGGTCCCAGCTCCCTGCAGGTCATTCACTAGGTCCCCCCGTGTGGTTCTGGGATTTTTGCTCACCGTTCTTGTGATCATTTTGACCCCACGGGGTGAGAACTTGCGTGGAGCCCCAGATCGAGTAGATTATCAGTGGTCTTGTATGTCTTCCATTTCCTAATAATTGCTCCCACAGTTGATTTCTTCAAAACAAGCTGCTTACCTATTGCAGATTCAGTCTTCCCAGCCTGGTGCAGGTCTACAATTTTGTTTCTGGTGTCCTTTGACAGCTCTTTGGTCTTGGCCATAGTGGAGTTTGGAGTATGACTGTTTGAGGTTGTGGACAGGTGCCATTAATACAGGTAACGAGTGGAGGACAGAGGAGCCTCTTAAAGAAGAAGTTACAGGTCTGTGAGAGCCAGAAATCTTGCTTGTTTGTAGGTGACTAAATACTTATTTTCCACCATAATTTGCAAATAAATTCATAAAAAATCCTACATTGTGATGTTCTGGATTTTTTTTCTCATTTTGTCTGTCATAGTTGAAGTGTACCTATGATGAAAATTACAGGCCTCTCTCATCTTTTTAAGTGGGAGAACTTGCACAATTGGTGGCTGACTAAATACTTTTTTGCCCCACTGTATATAGTTTTAAATGTTATGATTATTTATTTGTGTTGTTCCAAAAGTCTGAATAAAATTACAGTTAGTGTAGTATGGTGCTTTTTTGGGGGTGGGGGGCTGAAGGGGTGGGATTCACCCAGGGAGCCATACAAGCTAGAACCGCCACTGGTCGCACCCACTAAGGCCAACTTTGAATGGTTTATATCGCAGGCTTATATGTGCTGTGTTCGCAATAGCCTGGGGACGATGTTACACAAAGAAACACTTACCTTGACGAAAGCCCCCAACCTAAAGAAATTGAAAGTGTCTTTCTTCTGGAACCAAGTTACATATTCCCCAGTACACAAACACGCACACAACCACAACGAGCAATACTGTGCGGTGCTGGGCGCAGTCAGGTCTTTGACACATTCAATAGATTAGCCACAAAATGTTGTGCGGTCGTCTCAGGTTGGACTACTCCAAATCATCTTGGTTTTGATGTACACAAGATTTGCAGGTCCATCAAACCATTTAAATACCTCTCACAATCTACAGTAACCTTTGGATCATGAGAGAACCCTCATCAACCAGCAGAACGTTATTAACCTATTTATTGACACGTTATGTAGTGTCCTGTAATACTTTGTTTGAAGTGAGACACTTTAGGTCATTCATAACACGTCCATAAAGACTATATCGCATGACGCTGTGCTTAATTTAAAGTCAGACACCTTTGGTCATTCATAACACATGCATAAAGAATTAATGATGTAAACACAAATGTAGTAACACTTATCACTAATAGTTCAAACAAATAAACATTAAAGACATGTTTAAAACCTGTTGTGACTAGGGGGCAGTATTTTCATTTTTGGAAAAATAACATACCCAAAGTAAACGGGACATTTTGTCAGGACAAGATGCTAGAATATGCATATAATTGACATCTTAGGATAGAAAACACTCTAAAGTTTCCAAAACTGTAAAAATATTGTCTGTGAGTATAACAGAACTGATATTGCAGGCGAAAGCCTGAGAAAAATCCAATCCGGAAGTGCCTCATGTTTTGAAGGTAATGCGTTCCAATGCGTCCCTATTGAGCAGTGAATGGGCTATCAACCAGATAACTTTTTCTACGTATTCCCCAAGGTGTCTACAGCATTGTGACGTAGTTTTACGCATTTATGTTGAAGAATACCCGTAAGCGGCTACATTGTGTAAGTGGTCACCTGATGGCTCTCAGAGTTATTCTCGCGTAAAATACAAAGGTAGCCATTGTTCCAATCGGTCCTACTGAAAAACCAATTGTCCCGGTGGATATATTATCGAATAGATATTTGAAAAACACCTTGAGGATTGATTATAAACAACGTTTGCCATGTTTCTGTCGATATTATGGAGCTAATTTGGAATATCTTTAGACGTTTTCGTGACCGCAATTTCCGGTCGATTTCTCAGCCAAACGTGAAGAACAAACGGAGCTATTTCGCCTACAAAAATAATATTTTTGAAAAAAAGGAACATTGGCTATCTAACTGAGAGTCTCGTGAATGAAAACATCCGAAGCTCATCAAAGGTAAACGATTTAAGTTGATTGCTTTTCTGATTTCCGTGACCAAGTTACCTGCTGCTAGCTGGATATAATGCTATGCTAGGCTATCGATAAACTTACACAAATGCTTGTCTTGTTTTGGCTGTAAAGCATATTTTGAAAATCTGAGATGACAGGGTGATTAACAAAAGGCTAAGCTGTGTCTCAATATATTTCACTTGTGATTTTCATGAATAGGAATATTTTCGGATGGGGAGTATCAAGACGTTTTAAACCATATATTTCCTTTTATCTGTACATTTTTTAAACAAAACAATACATTAAGTTTCGAAAGGTCCAACAATGCAATGCAAGCTTCAAAAGGTCCAGCAATTGAACATTACACAGGGCTGTGAATGGTGTAGCTTGTCCCTGAGCTGGCAAACAAATCATTATTGCCTCTCTGCCTGCTGAAGGAGGTACTGCATGTTGGTTCCAACCTTAAAAGCAGCAAAGAACGTTTTCAGGTCTGTTAGGAAATACCTTTGTCACACCATCTGGATAAGGGCATTTCTGTGCTGCGCCAGAAACTCTAAATGGGGAGATGGGAAACTCCATTCGATTCAAATGATTATGTTCCTCTTTCATTTACAAATGTCATGATATGACTATGAGAAGTGGCTGTATCGAGGGGAATTTTTAGTTAGCTGAGCCTGCTAGTACCTCCGGGTTACAACATTTCTGGAAGTTTCTAAATAAAAGTGCCCTATGTAATAGTAGAAATGTGTCAATAACCTGTAGTTATTCATGATATATGAAAAATAATTGACTAAACATGAACAATTATTCATATGTGTTCCTATTTAAGTGACATTTGCATTACATTCGTGTTTTAAAACATGTTCCAAGGTTAAATAAATGCCCCCAATGCAAATCACTGTATATGGAATACATATTGGCTGAGAGAGAACTATTCTAGGTGCCGCAGTAAAAGTATTATAGGGAATACTCAGTAGAATCTATATGGTGTCATTTAGCGGGGCTCTGAATAATACGGAGTGTTGCTGGCATTTTACTCCACCATTTCCATTGGTGGCCACAATGCGGTTCACTGTATATGGAATACATAATTATCACGTGTGCTTATTGCACTACAAAACCCCCACTAACCAAACCACATTGCAGGGTATACCCACTGAATTAAAGGGCACATACACAATAAAAAATAAAATAATACCAGACACACTTTAGAGTGTGTGTCATCCTGCAGCACAGCATTTTAGGAAAGGTTGAGGTCAGGTCCAATATTGACTATGTACCCAAGAGGGATAGAGGTTGGCCCATCCTAGAAATGTTTTAAAGTAATATGATATATACAATTTACCAGACACTTTATTCCAAAGTGACTTACATGCATTAATACATTTTTATGTACGGGTGGTCTTGGGAATCGAACCCACTTTCCTGGCGTTGCAATGCTCTACCAAAATGCATAACAGCTTTATGAATCCTCAATTTAATATGATTTATAAAGCTTTAATTTATTAAGCTGTGCTTATCCCACCCTTTATAAAGCACAGGTTTATGTCATATTTGACATTGGTGGTTATGTCACACAGTTGTGTCACACAGTTATGTCACATTTATAAATCCTATAAAGCAGGAAATAAATGTATAGATGATTTGTAACACATTTATGTTTATGAAGGCTTTAGGAAGGCTTTATGAAGCCTTCATAAACTGCACATCACTTAATGCAGGACCGGAAATATATATAGCATTGTTTTAATATTCTATGAATGCTTAATTAATCTCCACAAGAAGAAAAATGCTGAGGTCAGTATATTATTCTACATAACAGCAATACATGAACATACAGTGCCTTCGGAAAGTATTCCGACCCCTTGACTTTCTCCACATTTAGTTACGTTACAGCCTTATTCTAAATTATTATTACTATTTTTAAATTCCCTTATTAATCTACACGCAATACCCCCCAATGAGAAGGCAAAAACACATTTTCAGAAATGCTTGCTAATTTATTTTTTAAAAACAACTGAAATATCACATTTACATAAGTATTCAAAACCTTTACTCTGAACTTTGCTGTAGCACCTTTGGCAGCGATGACAGCATCAAGTCTTCTTAGGTATGACACTACAAGCTTGGCACACTTGTATTTGGGGAGTTTCTCATCTACAGATCCTGTCAAGCTCTGTAAGTTTGGATGGGGAGCGTTGCTGCAAAGCTATTTTCAGGTCACTCCAGAGATGTTTGATCGGGTTCAAGTCTGGGCTCTGGCTGGGCCACTCAAGGACATTCAAAGACATGTCCCAAAGTTGTTGTCCTGTTGGAAGGTGAACCTTCGCCCCAGTCTTAGGTCCTGAGGGCTCTGGAGAAGGTTTTCATCAAGGATCTCTCTGTACTTTGCTCCGTTCATCTTTGCCTCGATCCTGACTTGTCTCCCAGTCCCTGCCGCTGAAAAACATCCACTCAGCATGATGCTGACACCACCGTAGGGATGGTGCCAGGTTTCCTCCAGACGTGACGCTTGGCATTCAGGCCAAAGAGTTCAATCTTGGTTTCATCAGACCAGAGAATGTTGTTTTTCAAAGTCTGAGAGTCTTTAGGTGCCTTTGGCAAACTCCAAGCGGAGGAGTGGCTTCCGTCTGGCCACTCTACCACAAAGGCCTGATTGGTGGAGTGCTGCAGAGATGGTTGACCTTCTGCAAGGTTCTCCCATCTCCACAGAGGAACTCTAGAACTCTGTCAAAGTGACAATCGGGTTCTTGGTCCCCTCCCTGACCAAGGCCCTTCTCCCCCGATTGCTCAGTTTGGCCGGGCGGCCAGCTCTAGAAAGAGTCTTTGTGGTTCCAAACTTCTTCCATTTAAGAATGATGCAGGACACTGTGTTCTTGTGGACCTTCAATGCTGCAGATATTTTTTGGTACCCTTCCCCAGATCTGTGCTTTGACACAATCCTATCTCGGAGCTCTACGGACAATTCCCTCGACCTCATGGCTTGGTTTTTGCTCTGACATGAACTAACAGTGGGAACTTACATAGACAGGTGTGTGCCTTTCCAAATCATGTCCAAGCTATTGAATTTACCACAGGTGAAGTTGTAGAAACATCTCAATGATGATCAATGGAAACAGGATGCACCGTAGCTCAATTGCCAGCAGCATACCACCCTGCATACCACTGCTGGCTTGCTTCTGAAGCTAAGCAGGGTTGGTCCTGTTCAGTCCCTGGATGGGAGACCAGGTGCTGCTGGAAGTAGTGTTGGAGGGCAAGTAGGAGGCACTCTTTCCTCTGCTCTAAAAAATATCCCAATGCCCCAGGGCATTGTGTCGGGTGCCTTCTTTCAGATGGGACATTAAACGGGTGTCCTGACTCTCTGAGGTCATTAAAGATCCCATGGCACTTAGGGGTGTTGACCCCGGTGTCTTGGCTAAATTCCCAATCTAGCCCTCAAACCATTATGTTCACCTAATAATCCCCAGTTTACAATTGGCTCATTCCTCTCCCCTGTAACTATTCCCCAGGTCGTTACTGTAAATGAGAACGTGTTCTCAGTCAACTTACCTGGAAAAATATATAAATAAATACAACATTTTGAGTCTCATAGCAAAGGGTCTGAATACTTATGTAAATAAGGTATTTCTGTTAAATTTAAATATATATATATATTTGCAAAGTCTTCTAAAACCTGTTTTGCTTTGTCATTATTGAGTATTGTGTGTATATTGCTGAGGAAAATGTTTTATTTAATCCATTTTAGAATAAGCCTGTAACGTAACAACATTTTGAAAGTCAAGGGGTCTGAATATTTTCCGAAGGCACTGTATATATCCACGGAAATATGCCATTCAGACCACTTACTCAGCTTTTAATAGCTCAACCCAATTTTCTCAATGATGTATCTAGCATAGCTGAAGGAGAGCCTGATATACCTTCATTTTAATTGGTCCCTGTTTCCCAATAATATATCCCTGAGTGTTTGTCAAATCAGGCCAGGAAGAGAGAGAAAGAGAGGAGAGAGAAAAATAGCAGAGCGAGAGAGGGGGGAAATAGGGAAAGCGAGATAGAGAGAGAAGAAGTAAGAGAGTGAAGAGGAGAGAGAGAAGAAGTAAGAGAGTGAAGAGGAGAGAGAGAAGGAGAAAGAGAGAGGGAGGGGTGGAAAGATAGCTGTGCGGTGCTGGAGAGTAGGACTAATCGCAGTGTGTTATTGAGATGATATCAGTGTACCTTGACCTCAGAAGCAGCCTGTGTGACAAATCCCCCTTTACTTTCTGCTTTGAATGATGCTGACTCCAACCTCATGGAAAATGGAATCTTTTCCAAACCATGCTTTGTGAAATTAACCACATCCAGTTTCCATGACTCTGAAAAGCTTCAAAGATTCCAAGGTTCATTCCCCTCAAACCCCTTATGCTATCTTTCTCCTCTCTCTCTCTCCTCTCTGATCCCCTCTCTCCATTCTGTCCATTCGGACCCTGTATAATCAGAAGGGGGAACAGGAGGTGGCCCGTCTGAAGAGAGATTGGAGAGTCGAGAGGAGTGTATAACAGGAGTTTTCCAGATGGTAACCTCTAAAGAAGGGGCCAGGTAGACGAGTGGGCAGGGGAACAGAATGTATCAGAGAGATCAAGGTGGCCTGGAGAGAGCTGATAGCTAACCAACAGGCATTATTTGATCAGAAACACTCCTTAACGGACTTGAAATAGTTCAGATGCTCTGGCCAACTCTGGAAACTCTTCACCTGTCCCCTAAAAAAACAATTAATCTGAGGTGATGTGGAGAGGTGGAGAAGAACAAGAATAGAAACAAAGTAATGAGTTTCTGTTTTCCAAACTCAACCTATCTGCCGTTTTCTATTTGGATGCTGCTGCATCCAACACTGTAACAAAATGTACTCACTTATTGAGAACTGGTTACTAATGAGTGATCGGTATGGTGAACATTAACTAACCTAAGACAGTGTTACCCAAACTCAGTCCTGGGGCCCACCCCCCTGGGTGCAGGTTATGTTTTTTCCCTAGCACCACACAGCTGATTCAAATAACCAACTCATTGTCAAGCTTTGATTATTTGAATCAGCTGTGTAGTGTTAGGGCAAAAACCAAAACGTGCACCCGGGTGGGGGGTTGGGAAACCCTAACCTAATAGACAGATCTTCAAAAACGTATAATGTATTCACTGTTGATAGCTGCAGCAGTGAGGTTGAGCCACCAAGCTAATTGCAGTCAATGTCCCTGATACATATTTCTTCCTCACTTGCCCTCCTGTGCAAGACTCCGAGAGTGTTGAGAGGAGACCCAACACAGAAAAGGTCTCGTCTTGATTATGTGTTGCCTCCCTCCCCCAGACTCGTTGGTGTGTTGGTATATCAGGGGGGCTACTGAGGGGCCGAGAGGTCTCAGGGTGCAGCTCTATACGTGTTTAGAAACTCTACCAGCTGTGTCGCTCGATAGGGCTTCGGTGTAATTACGGCGGAGCAACATGAGGAATCCTAATGATAACAAATATTTTTCAGCGCAACTCTACTCCGTGGCCTTTGCCTCTCCATCTTCTCCATCCCTCCATTCCGCTCCTCCCTCACCTCTACTGTCCTGTCTGTCTGTGGGGATAGTGAGCAAGGCAGCTGGCGCATGGATGAGAGCAGAGCCCCGGAGAGAAGCACGCTCCACAAGGTTTTTCTGCAATTACACTTCAACAGGAGGCTCCCTCCCTCCTACAACTTCAACAGTATGTACTGAGGAACAGCCAGCCGGCTTGCTAGTGTCCCTACTGTTTCACTCAGGGGAGGCGTTTCCTCTTTGTTTACTGTCTGTTAGAGGAGAGGAGGCAGAGAGAGTCCAGGAAATCAACTTCGAGAGGGGTCATTCATGAAACTTGATCGCTGTGGTAAATACTGAATAAAAAACAGCTATTTACATTCTTACGTCTAGCTAGTGGCTAACACCCTAAATATAGCGCAACAATCCAATCATTAACACTTGTAGAAATCAGACCTGGTAAATCTATTGCAGCTGAACCGTTTGATGAATAAACAAGACAATATAATATATGGGACATAAAAGGTCTGAAGAAAGAACTTGATGGTCTATGGGACGCATCTTGAGGATTTATATAAAGTCTCACACTGATCCAGTTCTGTTATCTTGGTTTGTACCCTCCTCTGAAAAAAAAGGGTTCCAAAACAGCTGTCCCCAAAGTAGAATCCTTTTTGGTTACAGGTAGAAAGAACCATTTTTAGTTCCAGGTAGAACTATTTTGGGTTCCATGAAGAACTCTTTGGGGAAAAGGTTCTACATGGAACCCAATATGGTTTTACCTGAAACCAAAAAGGATTCTTCAAAGGGTTCTCCTATGGGGAAAGCCAAAGAACCCTTTAAGGTTCTAGAAAGCCATTTTTTTCTAAGAGTGTATCGAAGGTGATGAATATGCACTGCAACATCCATGCTTGAGAAATGGTATGATTACCACATTATTCAATTACATTACAACAGTGGCACATTAAATTGGATTACTGATTACAAATTAGACAGCGGTGGATGAATTAAAAAACAAACACTGTCGTTGTTACCACTGCCGTTCTAATCTAATTGTATACTACTTGGTTATCACAAAACCCAATCTCTATAATCAAGTAGAAAACTCGTAGATAACGTGAGCGGATGTCTCTGCCCCAGTGGATCCAGTGCTTAACTCTAAACTCCAGGAGGACACCCTGAGACACACTGGGCTGATCAGAAAGGCAGAAGCAATCTATTTAATCTGTCCTCCTTTATCTCCAATCATGATGAAAAAGAGATTAGTGTCTGAAAAGATTACATAAATAACTGACACAAATCTGCTCTTAAATTGAAGGGGCAGAGTGAACGCAGATTTTAAAAATTAAAAAAAAAGTTCTGGTGTTATTAATTGATATGATCTGAATATGTGCGCTTCTGTTTTCTGGGTGTAAATAAAGAGATTTGTTTTGCGGTTTATGTAATGCATTTTAAACGAGCTAGGTCTATGTAACATACTGTGTCTATGTATGCACAGAGAAGGATACACACTGAAGAACACTTCTTAATATTGAGTTGCACCACTTTTGCCCTCAGAACAGCCTCAATTAGTCGGGGCATACAAGGTGTCGAAAGCTTTCCATCGGGATGCTGACCATGTTGACTCCAATGCTTCCCACAGTTGTGTTAAGTTGGCTGGATGTCCTTTGGGTGGTGGACCATTCTTGACACACACAGGAAACTACTGAGCTTAAAAACCCCAGCAGTGTTGCAGTTCTTGGCCATACCCCATTCAAAGGCACTTAATTATTTTCTTACTCATTCACCCTCTGACTGGCACACAATCCATGTCTCAATTTTCTCAAGGCGTCAAAATGATTCTTTAACCTGTCTCCTCCCCTTCATCTACACTGATTGAAGTGGATTTAACAGGTGACATCAATAATGGATCCTAATATTTTTTACACTCAATGTATGTCTACTTTTACTGAGAAGAAATGGCCAGTGGCTTTTAAGGGAAGAGTACGTTAGTCTAGCATGTAAGGTTATATCATCACCATCAGAAGTACATCTAAACTATATCCACTAAGCAAAGCTTAGGAGCGGCAGGTAGATTTGTGGTTAGAGCATTGGGCCGGTAACCGAAAGGTTGCTGGATCGAATCCCCAGCTGGTAAAAATCTGTTGTTCTGCCCCTGAACAAGGTTTCCCAGTAGGCTGTCATTGTAAATAAGAATGTGTTCTTAACTGACTTGCCTAGTTAAAAAAAAAAAAATTAAGCTACAGTCTAAATACTGTAGGCACAGCTGCTACAAGATCAAAGATTCATACTATATTCATATTCATGCTATATTCAGGAACATCAACCAAACATTTAGCAGAATGACTATATGCATTCACCATCAGCTCTGATCTTGATCTCTCTGCCCTGCATGTCCATACCAATAACTCCAGGGTGAGATAACTATTTTCAAAAGTTTTAAACAGTGCTGTCTGGTGCAATTGAAGCACTATGGATTCCAAAAAGCTCAGTAGCAATTTGCAAGGACATGGTAGGGTATATCCAGGCGCGCAACTTTCACTGGGGATGGGGGACGGGGGGGTCATGTCCCCCCCCACATTCTGAAATAAAAATGTTGTCCCTCCCCCAACTGCATGTGATATAAAAAAAAGTGTGCTTTAGGACCATGCAGACGCCTCCGAGCGGTCCGGTAGTCTGTTTGGAGTATAAAGACAGCTGGATTTAGGACTGCACGGACACCATAGAGCAACCTGTTTGAAGGCAGAGCTTCTGGAAGGCTGGCTAGACCAGCACAGAAGAGCTGAGCACAGTTCAATGCGTATGTGTTGCGCTCTTTCACCGCGTTGTCAAAGCAAGCAGAGCAGAAACTGGCTACTAATTAGTTGATTGACGTAGATGGCAAGGTAATCGCTGTATAACTTAACAGAAAAAAACAAGTGTTTATTTGCAGTGCTGAACTAGTATTGTAACTGACATGTAACGTTAGCTAATGTTTCCTCCCCTCTCGACTGAGGGGAATTAATAAGCTAGGCTAGTTAGTAGCTACCATAGCCAGGTCAGATTTAGCCTCTTGTCATCTGTCAGATAGTAATAATAGCCAAGCTCATATCGCTAACAGCTGTTTTTTATATGGAAATGTTTTGTTCATTCAGAAGTAAATGAGCTTGACTAGCTTTTGCCAGTTGATGTACCATTCGAGAGAGAGCTGGCAAAAAGTTTGCTAACATTAGCTATTATTTTTGCCTCAATCACACTAGACCTGAATAAAACGATGAAACCATCGGTCAAACGATTGAAGATTGATGTTCTGCCATTTTTTCAGTGCAATGTGAGTTGTATTAGTCAGTACGGCAATGTAACGTTATTGATCTCTCAGTTTCCCAAGCTAATTCCCTACTTTTCACATTGACACAGCAATAAACAGCTCTAACGTTACAGGCGTCACTGTCATGGTGCACAGTAGAGGTCTGCGAGGGACTGATTTCTTCATCCCGCTCCAGCCCACATCTGTTGGCTTTCTGTTCGACTCTCACCCGCTACCGCAAGAACTGGTCCCAAACCCAACTGCAGTCCCGCAATGTTATTTTAGGTGTATGTGACGCAGTTCACTTGCAAGCCATGGTCCCAGCAATTTAGCACCCTATAGGCAATATAAAATGTGCAAAAATAAATGTAATTAAATTACCAGAGATTCACATGGCCCTTATATTGTATTACTGGGCTATATTTTTATAGCCTACCTTTTAGGAGTGGGAAAATTGTTTGATGGAGAAATATGGATGATCAACATTTAGGCCTATTTCTAGGCAACGTAGTAAACTATAGCCTAGTCGTAGGCATATTTAGGAAGTATATTTATTTGGAAAGATAACTTCCCCGTACTTCTCTGCCCATGCATAGGCTATAGGCTACTCTATTTAACTGAGACCACATGCGCACCTGATCTCGCAGGTATGGCTACTGAACTGGAAGCAGCAAGAATGATGACAGCAACACTGGCTACGTTTTGTATAGGCCAATAGGATATAGCTTACCTTTCAGGAAGATGATTTGTCAGGCAGAGACAAATAAATACGTAGGTAATCAATACTTATTGAAAATGAAAAGGTGCAACACTCGCTCACCGTAGTAGCCTAACCTATGTGTGCCCATGGTTACATTTTTTTATTGTATTTCGATTCACGTTGGTTGAGCACCCTCCACTTCTTTCCATTATTCATATTTATTTACAGACACTAGTGAACTGTAGTCTAATAATATTGAATTTCATTTCATATTCAAGTTAACTACCAAGTGACTCTATTTCAAATACTAGGCGCATTTGAACTCTCACGAATTCACGAGTGTGTGAATAATGTGCAAAATATGTGGTTTCAATACATTAGGTAGGCTAATGCATACAACGCAGAAAGAGGACCGTTTACAAATTATCTGTGGGACAACAAATATATTTTCATCTGCCCGTAGCATGAAAAATGTCGTCCACAGCGCTACGATCTCTGTCGGGATCCGCAGGCGTCCCGCGGGAATGCAACACTCTAGTGCAGTCAGTACACAACACTATGCTCATCATGTCTTAGCAGGATCAGATGGTGACAGGTGTCCCTGCAGGGTCAAACAGCAAGGGATGACCAGTCTATGGAGCTCAGGTGAATTTTGCAGTATATTAATGTTAGCAATTGATGTTACAAGTAGCTCTGAGTTTAGTAGTGACATTCCACAGATTCTAGACAGATGTTGAACTGAAAACCAACTCCTATTGATCATTAACTCTAGTCCTCTCATCCTCTGCATTGTGTATTAATCTTCAAAATATTCTTATATTAACAATATCAGTTAATGACACAAAGTTCCATCTTGATCTGATGGGTAGACCTACAGTAGCTACAGGACAGCAGTTTAAGCTTAAAGCTACAGTCTGGGATCTGGGAATAATGGTCATTTCAATGATTGAACCATTGTTTCTATTCTTGGATAACATAATGTACACCAAGGTAATTCTTTGTCATGCCTCATTTTCAGAATGTGACAGGGGTCTCAGCAGGGTCAGGCAGCCAGGCAACCAGCCTGTGGCAGAGGTGAGGGGAATTTTTTCAGATACAACACTTTATTCTCTCTGTACAGCAAACACTGGACAAGCCAGATGCTATTTTAAGGCAGTCTGACAAACCTCCAAAGATGATTTCCAAACTGTATCATGGGTTGATAGAGGCTTTTCCCAATGATATACAACATGTAAAACAAAAATGTGAGGAAGACCTTCACACAATCCATAGAACGTACTATATGCCAGTGAAACTGAATTACTTGCACTCAGAAATGTAATTCCTCTGCCGGAGGTGTAGAGCACAAAAGGGGACATATTTGCATATGTTATGGTCTTGTGAAGGTTGTATGTTCTTTTATCTCAGCATGTCTACAGATTCTCCCTTCTACCTGTTTAAGTTTGCTTGGACATTATGATACTGGAGACTGTTATGTGAAGAAACTGTCTAGGCATGCATTTATAGTGGCAAAAAAATGCATTGCCGTTAATTGGAAGGTTGGTTATCATCCCACAATGTCAAGTTATGTATCACTAGATATGATTTATTACAAGATTGGGCAACTTTCACAAGGTCTGGATGCCTCATATAGAATACAGTATGACAAAGGGGTGTCTCTATTGAAAACATGCCCACATCAGGGGAGATACCTATTTAGGCAATCCCTAGCTGCTGGGCTGATCAGTCCTGGCCCTGGGAGTCTCCCGTCACTCTGGTCTTGGCCTAACAATGTTTCACTAAGATCCTTAAGCTGAGTGGGGTGTGTTGTGTTGGGTTTGGGCATTGCAGGGTGGTGGACCCCTAGGGACAGGGATGGCGTGAACCAGCTATATTGTGTGCAAGCAAAAAGAGCTCTACAGTACTATTAGTCCTATGAGATTAATTTTATAGAGGATTTGCTGTTTCTGTGCATTAATGAATATTTGATGTATATGTGTTTTTTTTGTTTAGTTCTTTTGTTTCTAAACCTTTAACTTGGGAATAAAAAAAAAAGTAAGGCATGAACTAGGAAGGAAATTGTGTTGAGAGAGAATTGAGCTATTGACTAGACTGGTGGGGGTCGGTCGTGCAGGCGGCTCGGGCTGGCTGGTCGGTCTGAAATTCGATGTAGAGGATGTCTTCATAAAGAAAAACAAAAGTCTGTATTTTTTCAAGAGTTGTTCATTTGTTAGGCTATTGGTTAAAGGTGCAGCACAATATTTGTAATTGAATTATCCTAGATCTAGTTGAGTCTTATTAATCACTTAAACATATTTAATAATGATCTCTTACGTAGCTTTATGACTGTGGGCATTTTTGCTTACTTTTTATTCTAAATAGAGACAGCATATTCGATTGTGTAAAAATGCAGGAAATTAGCTTTAGATGTCCAAAAAATGCAGGGGAAGTCCCGCAGACCCCCCGGCAGGTTATGTTCCCCACCACTTCTAAAACCAAAGTGGCGCCCCTGGCAATATCAATGCTCATTATTGGTGAAATTACATTAGACCAACAGTGCACTGATTGACAACCAGCTGGAGTCTCTGTGTGGAGAAGATGGTCAGCTCTTCTGAGAACCATTCATATTACAATCAGGCAGGATAACAATGAAGGAAAGGTTTCAAAAAGCCCTGTAATCTATAGAATCATCACCAGGGGAAATACAGGTAAATAGCTGGTATCTGAATGAACTGGACTCTAACAGTTGTGATAGCAGAGACTGACTGGGGAAATGGGAGTCACTGAGATTATGATACTATTGCACTCTGTGCTGCAGATAGCCTCTCGGCCCACTTATCTATGGGAAACAGCAATAAGAGCAGTACACAGTGACCCTCAATGATGAGTGACTATCAGCAGGAAGCCTGCATGCTGCACACACCATTCCTCCTGACAGGCCTGTCAGCCTCCTGCTCAACACTGCTACTTACAGGGATATGCAAGGAAAGAGGGGAGAACCAACGTGTGGGCTTAAAACCACTGCCCAAAGTCCTGTTGCTTAACACATCTTTACTCCTACTTGCCATACTGTTTGCCATTCAACATAATTACATAATTAGTCTGTTTTTATGTTATCCAGAGTGTAGGTGATTGCAACTGTGCTGCTGGCAACAATTTAATTATGCTTTTTTGCCAACATTACTGACACCGGCCATATTCAACGGGTGTTTAGCATTTGGAAATTCAGCAGTTATTCTGCGCTCTGGCACACTCAGACGAGAGTGCTCTGATATTGGAGTGGATGGACATACCGAATTTAGAAATGCACCCAAAATGGTTACTTGCATAGTGGAGTCTTTTGTTAAGACATGTAGCTAGCTGGCTAGCTAGCTAACCAATGAACCATAATTGCAACTCATAACGTTACTACCCTGAATGAATATGCAGGTAGCTAACCAACCAGGTTCAATGTTAGCTATCTAACATTAGAAAAAGGAGAGCCGCACACTGTAGGAGCTCAGATGCAATTATTTTTTAACCTAATATCCAACATTTCGACAGACAAGCTGTCTTCATCAGGGTATTAGTTAGCTAACATTAGGCTATAATTAGCCAAGCAAATGGCTCTGAGATATGAATAATAAGATCACACACGAAACATTAGCTAGCTAAACAATGAACTATAATCCCAACTCATGAAGTTACTGTCCTGCATGAATCTGCAGGTAGCTAACCAACCAGGTTCAATGTTAGCTAGCTAACATTAAGCTTTAAATAGCCAAGACAATGTCTCTGAGATTCAAATAATAAGATCATACATGTAACATTAGCTAGCGAGCCAGCCAGCTAAAGTTAGCTAGCTAACAGTACACTTTAACTTGAAATTAAACCAGCTTCTGTCAAATTGGAAACGTGTAATATCTGAAAATGTAGCTAGCTAGACTATTTTACCCATATGCATCATGGATGGACGCGTCTCCTGTCACCGATGACATGGTTGCCCTTAGTTTGAGGATGTAATCCGGAGACAGCTGTTTTCTCCATCTCCTTAGCTATCATACTCGAATTCCACTGATTTCAAAACTTGGTCCTCCAGAAAGTTTAGAGCAACACTTATGCAGTTTAACTACGCAATACATTTTTTAAAAGCTGCTTAGACAGGATTACAGACACACACTGACCAGCTCAAATAGCCTCAAATATGAATCCTTAAAGAGATGGGTGGGGCTAAAGTTAAAAGGGTGTGAACGATGCTGAATGGGTGTAGACAAAGCAGAGCTCTCCAGTAGGTAGCAAAACATTCAAGGGCCATTTTCTCAAAAGTGAGGTTACAAGTTTATCAACTTTCGAAGCAGAATTACTTTCCCATTGTTCCTCAACTGCAGTGTTAAAACAACAGCAATTTACTCAATCAGTGGCAGGGTGTCCAAGCCAAGTCTTTATTGAGTTTTGGGTTGTAAAAGTTGGTGATTAAGCTGAAAGACACAGATGATGCATTACAAGAATGCCCTTCAGTAGTTAACTGAGGAGAATCCACATTTCTGGTCAAGAAAATGATCTCATATACTGTCTGACTGTTAATGATTGTAAACAAGGGGAGCTACGAGTATCAAAGGGTAACATGTTGAGAGCACATAACATTGAAAAATATTCTTTCTCCTTGGATTATGAAAAATAAAATGAGATTTATGAGGAAACTCCTGAGGCTCTACTGAACAACATTCTTTATTTCACATACTGTAGGGCATTATAATTGATGTGTCCTATAAAAAGAAGAATCATGTTTGCACTTCCCTTTCACTTTTCATGGTCAAAATGTATTTTAGTGAGTGTGTGGTGTGCGCTTGTGTTTTCATACAGTTTACTATGAGATATAATTAATGTGTGTGCGCCTATGCATGCGTTTTATTGATTCATCCAACAGTGAAGATCGTAATTACATCCCTCCTCGAGCAGAATCTATACAGCGAGAGAGAAATATGCACATGGGAGGCACCTTGGAACAGAACCCTTAATAATTGAGCAGTGCTGTGAGAGAGATGAATACAAACTCATAATAACTGTAATTCTGAAGAAGTGATCCATAAGAGATGCTTCAACCCTGTGTTGCCCCTGGTGGCAGCACCAATATACAATGCATATTCACTCATTTTTATTAGTCAATTCACTTAATATATGAGAAGTAAGTAGAAATTAAAGTGACAGGTGTGAGATTATGTTAAGGATTAGAGATAAACAGAGATACTGAATCCTTAACATAATCTCACACCTGTTACTATTCAAGGATATGCAATGCATGTGCAGTGGGTCAGGCTTGGATATATGTCCTTGTCTACAGAATCCGGCACCTTATCCACTAGAGCTGACATTAACATTTTGGACAACATGCCACTCTGCAGGACACTCTCAGGTGTCATGACTAGACTTTAACATTCATCTAAAGACTGTTATTTATCTAATTAACTAACTACTGTATGTTTCATTGTTACCCGATTAAATTAATCATGTAACAATTAACATTAGGATTTGGGGCACCACGAGAGCGGTTCTTTAAAGAGTTACCATCTCCCGAATTAAACTCTATAAGGTTTTTACCTGTCACATCTATAATCAGTCAACTTATAAATCATAACCTCATATCATATCACCATTCTGAACAGTCGTATCCTCCTTGCATCTGCAAAAGCCGGAGTCTTACTTATGAATCAGTAGTACAGAAATTGGTTTAATTATGTATTTACTAGCTAATTAAACGAGAACGCAGGATCAACACACACACTCTGCACTTTCTATTGACTGGATACTTATTACGCGGAAAACAGTTCCCTAGTGGAATGACAACAACATGGATGCTTATTAAAGAAGAGATGGAGAGGGAGAGAGAAGGACAGAGACACTTAACAAAGCCACATTCAGAAACTACTCTCACCTACAATAACCATATACTTTGCACACGAACCGCCGCACGCTTTGAGCAAGAAATCATTAATGTATTTACGTGAAATGCCTGTGTTCGCCGGGGATCTCGGTGAATAGGGCAGCCTTGGAAAGGGTGTTGGGCCTTTCGCGGCATGCTTGTAAGGCTCTGATTGTCCGAAATGGTTCCAACAACTCTTCTACTGTTGTCCTTCTTCGTAGTTGTCCGGTAACTGGTGACTTGTTGTGTAGTACTGAACAGAACTACAGAGTTGATTTTCAAATCAAACTTTATTTGTCCCATGTGCCGAATACAACGTGTAGACCTTACCATGAAATGCGTACTTACAAGCCCTTAACCAACAGTGCAGTTCAAGAAAGAGTTAAGAAAATATTTTGCAAATAAACGAAAGTAAAAAATGATAAAAGTAATACAATAAAATAACAATAATGAAGCTATATACAAGGGGTACCGGTACCGAGTCAACGTGCAGGGGTACAGGTTAGTCGAGGTCATTTGTACATGTAGGTAGGGGTAAAATTACTATGCATAGATAATAAACAGTGAGTAGCAGCAGTGTAAAAAAACAATGGAGGGGGGGGGGGGGGGTCAATGTAAATAATCCGGTGGCCATTTGGTTAATTGTTCAGCAGTCTTATGGCTTGGGTGTTGAAGCTGTTAAGGAGCCTTTTGGTCCTAGACTTGGCACTCCGGTACCGCTTGCCGTGTGGAAGCAAAGAAAACAGTATATGACTTGGGTGACTAGATTCTTTGACCATTTTTGGGGCTTTCCTCTGACACCTAGTATGTAGGAAGCTTGGCCCCAGTGATGTACTGGGTCGTACGTACTACCCTCTGTAGCACTACCCTTCCAATCGCTCTTGAAGATGCTTCTTTGAAGATAGGCTAGTCAGCCATATTGAAGGTTCCCCAGTGGGGTGATGAGAGTAGCGCAATACGATGGTTTGAGCAGAGTAACAGGATGGTCCTACTTAAACTAGCTTTCGAAAATACCTTACTTAGGACAGCTAATCAGCCGTACCTGATTGTCCGGGAGGTGAGTTTATCGTCTCCACCTTGTGTTGAGATTCAAAGTTCAAACCATTTTAAATGCACAGCTGCCGCTTCACACTTTCTTTGGATCAATTAGTTAATTCATAACCCGTCATTTACACCTTTTGCTTGACAGGGGCGGTTCCAGCAGGCTGGCATGCTCCCTTTCCTCACTTCGGGGCAGTGATTACTCAACGTGCAAAGTTATGGAAAGCAATTATCTCTTATAACTTCTCAAATCACACCCCTCTCTTAACAAAAACACTTTCATCATTTTGTATATTTAATGCACAACCCATAGTATGGAAACGTCATCTATGTAGTGGGAATACTTTAAATTACCGTATTTCCTTTATAATTTTTTTTATGACATCACAAAATAACAAACAAAATGACAGTAGTGTTCTAAAGATCGCCTCTGACCATTCCCCATGTTCTACGTTAGAAAGATTATTCCAGTATTTGCTTTTGAACGTGTTTGAGTTTCAGTGGGAAGAAAGCACACTGACTGTCTTTCTTGATGTCTATAGTATTCTCTCGGGTATGCAATCTGGTTTCTGTTCAGGTTATGGATGTGTCACTGCAAACTTATAGGTCCTCAATGATGTCACCATTACCCTTGATTCTAAGCAATGTTGTCCTGCAATTTTTATTGAGTTGGCCAAAGCTTTTGATATGGTAGTATTAGGGTCTCTGAGGGGTGTCTCTGAGGGGTCTTTGGCCTGGTTTGCTAACTACCTCTCTCAACGAGTGCAGTGTATAAAGTCAGAAAATCTGCTGTCTCAGCCACTGCCTGTCACCAAGGGAGTACCCCAAGGCTCAATCCTAGACCCCACGCTCTTCTCAATTTACATCAACAACATAGTTCAGGCAGTAGGAATCTCTCTCATCCATTTATATGCAGATGATACAGTCTTATACTCAGCTGGCCCCTCCCCGGATTTTGTATTAAATGCTCTACAACAAATCTTTCAAGCTTTCTCTACCCTTAACCTTGTTCTGAACACCTACAAAACAAAGGTAATGTGTTTTGGTATAAAAGAATGACCCTCTCCCCACAGGTATGATCACTACCTCTGAGGGTTTAGAGCTTGAGGTAGTCACCTAATACAAGTACTTCGGAGTATGGCTAGATGGTACACTGTCCTTCTCTCAGCACATATCAAAGCTGCAGGTTAAAGTTAAATCTAGACTTGATTTCCTCTATTGTAATTGCTCCTCTGTTACCCCAGCTGCCAAACTAACCCGGATTCAGATAAGATAAGATAAGGGTGCTCTCGAGCAGCTAGATGTTCTTTGCCATTCGGCCATGAGATTTGCAACCAGTGCTCCTTATAGGACACATCTCTGCACTCTATACTCCTCTGTAAACTGGTCATCTCTGTATACTCGTCGCAAGACCCACTGGTTGATGCTTATTCATAAAACCCTCTTAGGCCTCAATCCCCCCTATCTGAGATATATACTGCAGCCCTCATCCTCCACATACAACACCCGTTCTGCCAGTCACATTCTGTTACAGGTCCCCAAAGCACACACATCCCTGGGTCGCTCTTCTTTTCAGTTCGCTGCAGCTAGTGACTGGAACGATCTGCAACAAACACTCAAACTGGACAGTTTTATCTCAATCTCTGCATTCAAAGACTCAATCATGGACACTCATACTTACAGTATTGGCTGCTTTGTGTGATGTTTTGTTGTCTCTACCTTCTTGCCCTTGTGCTGTTATCTGTGCCCAATAATGTTTGTACCATGTTTTGTGCTGCTAGCCTGTTGTGTTGCTAGCATGTTGTTATTATGTTGTGGTGCTAACATGTTGTTGTTATGTTGTGGTGCTATCATCAATGTAAATAATCCGGTGGCCATTTGGTTAATTGTTCAGCAGTCTTATGGCTTGGGTGTTGAAGCTGTTAAGGAGCCTTTTGGTCCTAGACTTGGCACTCCGGTACCGCTTGCCGTGTGGAAGCAAAGAAAACAGTATATGACTTGGGTGACTAGATTCTTTGACCATTTTTGGGGCTTTCCTCTGACACCTAGTATGTAGGAAGCTTGGCCCCAGTGATGTACTGGGTCGTACGTACTACCCTCTGTAGCACTACCCTTCCAATCGCTCTTGAAGATGCTTCTTTGAAGATAGGCTAGTCAGCCATATTGAAGGTTCCCCAGTGGGGTGATGAGAGTAGCGCAATACGATGGTTTGAGCAGAGTAACAGGATGGTCCTACTTAAACTAGCTTTCGAAAATACCTTACTTAGGACAGCTAATCAGCCGTACCTGATTGTCCGGGAGGTGAGTTTATCGTCTCCACCTTGTGTTGAGATTCAAAGTTCAAACCATTTTAAATGCACAGCTGCCGCTTCACACTTTCTTTGGATCAATTAGTTAATTCATAACCCGTCATTTACACCTTTTGCTTGACAGGGGCGGTTCCAGCAGGCTGGCATGCTCCCTTTCCTCACTTCGGGGCAGTGATTACTCAACGTGCAAAGTTATGGAAAGCAATTATCTCTTATAACTTCTCAAATCACACCCCTCTCTTAACAAAAACACTTTCATCATTTTGTATATTTAATGCACAACCCATAGTATGGAAACGTCATCTATGTAGTGGGAATACTTTAAATTACCGTATTTCCTTTATAATTTTTTTTATGACATCACAAAATAACAAACAAAATGACAGTAGTGTTCTAAAGATCGCCTCTGACCATTCCCCATGTTCTACGTTAGAAAGATTATTCCAGTATTTGCTTTTGAACGTGTTTGAGTTTCAGTGGGAAGAAAGCACACTGACTGTCTTTCTTGATGTCTATAGTATTCTCTCGGGTATGCAATCTGGTTTCTGTTCAGGTTATGGATGTGTCACTGCAAACTTATAGGTCCTCAATGATGTCACCATTACCCTTGATTCTAAGTAATGTTGTGCTGCAATTTTTATTGAGTTGGCCAAAGCTTTTGATATGGTAGTATTAGGGTCTCTGAGGGGTGTCTCTGAGGGGTCTTTGGCCTGGTTTGCTAACTACCTCTCTCAACGAGTGCAGTGTATAAAGTCAGAAAATCTGCTGTCTCAGCCACTGCCTGTCACCAAGGGAGTACCCCAAGGCTCAATCCTAGACCCCACGCTCTTCTCAATTTACATCAACAACATAGTTCAGGCAGTAGGAATCTCTCTCATCCATTTATATGCAGATGATACAGTCTTATACTCAGCTGGCCCCTCCCCGGATTTTGTATTAAATGCTCTACAACAAATCTTTCAAGCTTTCTCTACCCTTAACCTTGTTCTGAACACCTACAAAACAAAGGTAATGTGTTTTGGTATAAAAGAATGACCCTCTCCCCACAGGTATGATCACTACCTCTGAGGGTTTAGAGCTTGAGGTAGTCACCTAATACAAGTACTTCGGAGTATGGCTAGATGGTACACTGTCCTTCTCTCAGCACATATCAAAGCTGCAGGTTAAAGTTAAATCTAGACTTGATTTCCTCTATTGTAATTGCTCCTCTGTTACCCCAGCTGCCAAACTAACCCGGATTCAGATAAGATAAGATAAGGGTGCTCTCGAGCAGCTAGATGTTCTTTGCCATTCGGCCATGAGATTTGCAACCAGTGCTCCTTATAGGACACATCTCTGCACTCTATACTCCTCTGTAAACTGGTCATCTCTGTATACTCGTCGCAAGACCCACTGGTTGATGCTTATTCATAAAACCCTCTTAGGCCTCAATCCCCCCTATCTGAGATATATACTGCAGCCCTCATCCTCCACATACAACACCCGTTCTGCCAGTCACATTCTGTTACAGGTCCCCAAAGCACACACATCCCTGGGTCGCTCTTCTTTTCAGTTCGCTGCAGCTAGTGACTGGAACGATCTGCAACAAACACTCAAACTGGACAGTTTTATCTCAATCTCTGCATTCAAAGACTCAATCATGGACACTCATACTTACAGTATTGGCTGCTTTGTGTGATGTTTTGTTGTCTCTACCTTCTTGCCCTTGTGCTGTTATCTGTGCCCAATAATGTTTGTACCATGTTTTGTGCTGCTAGCCTGTTGTGTTGCTAGCATGTTGTTCTTATGTTGTGGTGCTAACATGTTGTTGTTATGTTGTGGTGCTAACATGCTGTGTTGTCATGTGTTGCTGCCATGCTATGCTGTTGTCTTAGGTCTCTCTTTATGTAGTGTTGTCTCTGTTGTCATGATGAGTGTTTTGTCCTATATTTATATTTGATTCATTTTACATTTTTAATCCCAACCCCCGTCCCCACAGGAAGCCTTTTGTCTTTTGGAAGGCCAAATTGTAAATAAGAATTTGTGCTTAACTGACTTGCCTGGTTAAATAAAGGTTAAATAAATCAAATTTTAAAAAAAACATTCCTTTGGTGAATTTGGAGAGCACAGGACAGAATCTTCTGCTTTGATTTACAAAAGGACGTGAGTGTCAATCCCCATTAGCTATTTCCTCACCCCTCTACGGTTGAAAGGGGGTCTGATTGAAGTTATTCATTGCAAATCTGATCTGACCTATTTGGATTCTCGTGGACAGTCATGACCCAGGTTTACATGTCCATTTCATTACAGTCCTAAGAGCCTGGGCAGATTGATCCTGTGACATCCTGCAGACAGTACTGCCTCCTTGAGTGGCAGATGATTTGGAGTGGTAACACATGCCCTGGCTTCAATCAATATCTGCCGTCACCAGAGAGGGAGGTGAGAGACTGTCTATTGAGTTGTTCTATCTCTCTAACTGAACACTAGGCCTAGCATGTGACTGTACAGCCCTTTATCGCATTTGTCCAAGGGCCTCTGCCCATTCATCCACTGGTCTGAGCCTTTTAGCCCCTGGGTCCAGTTGGTCCTCACATGGACATATTCATCCCATCAGGCTACCTGCCTCAGTGATGTGGGTTGATAAACAGGGCTCTGCATTCTTTCCAGCACCAGCATTTCATTATATTCCACTACACAGAGACTGCCTGCTGAGATAGGAGTCCACTGGAGGGGCTAGAGAGAACAAGAGCTACTATATCAAAAGCTTGCCTGAGAGCGAGGTTGTGTGTGTGTGTGTGTGTGTGTGTGTGTGTGTGTGTGTGTGTGTGTGTGTGTGTGTGTGTGTGTGTGTGTGCCATTAACCTTAGCATAGATCCAAAACCCCAAGCAGGAGAAAAACATACATACAAACAAACACCCTCCACCTAAACTTATCTTAGCCCTCCAGAGCCGGGCGGGATGAAAAAGCTCAACCATTCAAGGTCTTTCGTATTAAATTAGGTGTTTGGAGTATTAGAAATGCCAGGGAAGGGGTAATGTGGAGATCGTTTTGCAGGAAGGACAGAAAAATAAGGAAGTAAACATTCAATAACCATTACCATGTGTGTCTGTGGGAAGCCAAGAACTAATCATGGCCCAATTTCGCAGGCTGATGATTTGCATAAGGCCAAAAAAGTGCACTACCGTTCAAAAGTTCGGGGTCACTTTTGAAAATTCCTTGTTTTTGAAAGAAAAGCACATTTTTTGTCCATTAAAATAACATCAAATTGATCTGAAATACAGTGTAGACATTGTTAATGTTGTAAATTACTATTATAGCTGGAAACAGATTATTTTTTATGGAATATCTACATAGGTACAGAGGCCCATTAACAGCAACCATCACTCCTGTGTTCCAATGGCACGTTGTGTTAGCTAATCCAAGTTTATAATTTTAAAAGGCTAATTGATCATTAGAAAACCCTTTTGCAATTATGTTAGCACAGCTGAAAACTGTTGTCCTGATTAAAGAAGCAATTAAACTGGCCTTATTTAGACTAGTTGAGTATCTGGAGCATCAGCTCTGCCTAGAAGGCCAGCATCCCGGAGTCGCCTCTTCACTGTTAATGCGATACAGAATTATACATTTTGTCTGGAAATTTAAATGAATCTAAATGCATATTGACCTATTTAATGTGTCTCCACATACATCAAGTAACTTATTATTATTTTTGCTAGGGAAAATAGACGCACCATCCCTTCCTTCCCTGGAGAAAATAATGACTGATGCCTGCTTCCATAGATAAACATTGGATGCAGCCAAGACGGGAGCAGTGAAAGAGATGCATTCAAAGTGAGGGCCCTCTGAATGCATGCTAGCAAATGGAACTCGGGGTTGTCTTTTACCCACGCTTTCGCAAACAATTTTAGTAGGCCATTGTGTCTCAATAGATCATTATGAAATTACGGCTGACTAAACATTTCGCTGTGCTGTGGTGTCTCTGCTGCTGGGTCTGTATTGATTGTGGTGGGACTGTTGCTGTGACAGCCCAGAGATAACAAGTTCCACATGAATGAATAGAAACACAACAAGCAAAGAGCCCTGGCTGAATTCAGATTTCCCCTTACCACTCCAAGAGAACATTTTCAGGAATAACTATAATGGTTTTATTTTGAAACTACTCTAGTTACAAGTAAGACACTTGCTAAACATGAAGTGCGGTTGATTTTCTTTCTTGTATTTTTCCTTGAAGTCATGTGAAGCTCAAGGCTTTGTAATGGCAGAAATAAGCTGCACTCATAAATGTTGACATGAGCCATTTGTTTCATGAGCAAGCTGAAGTGTTATGTTAGTTTGAGATTCCAATAGATGCATAGCTCATTAGCATTTGGGCAGCTGAAAATAGCATAAAGGTGTAACACTTCATCAGAGCCGCTGGCTCTAACGACAGCCATGATAATTAGGTTAAATGAAGGTAGGGAAGAGAGAGAGAGAGAGAGTGCTAGAGTGGTGCTAAAACAGTGTGTCCAGCAACACTAACCCAAGGCCTATTGGCAAACCTGGACCTAACAGCCCTCCTTTCATTTCCATTAACATTAACACGCTGAGCAGGTTTCCATTAAAACCTTGAGATGTGGGAAAGTGTATGGATGTGAACCCCATAAAAGGGACAACTTAAACAGTATCCTGTTTTCACTGACCTGTACTTCAATCCCGTATCCCAGGTAGACCGTCACCACATAGGTGCAATCCACTCCAGGGTCGGACGACAATGCTGCAGAATGCTGCTGTGGAATCTTGATGTGGCCCTCGGGGTCAGTGAAATTCACAGTGCAGGGACCTGGCACAGGAGAAATGAAAAGACAAGTGATCCCTCTTCCCAGACTACTGATCCATCTCTGACAGCCCATCTGTGTCTCAGTGGCCCTCTAACCCCCTCATTAACTCCCCAGATTCCCTGCCTCTCAGCCGGGCCTTGGAGATCACGCCGCCCCTCAGCCATCTAGACCCACTAGAGAGGACAGCCAGGCAGCACAGATCAGGTGGAGCCGGCCTCTGCAGATTGGTTTGCCGCATGATCAGCTTTGTGATCCTGGGTGCCAAATGAATAGGAGCTGTCAGCACGGAAGGATGAGAAACACTGACTGGCCCTCTCCAACGCTATTCCTGCCACGCTGTACAAGACTCTGACTAAAATCTGAGTAAACACTGTAAACGAGAGGCAGTCATGCAGGCCACTTTAGGTTACTGCTAAGGGTTGACATCAGGGTTTGGAACCGGTCATGGAACAAAATCAACATTTCTTTTGACAAACAAAATCAGAACCGTCAATGAAAGTGAAATATACTGTTCCGGAACAGAACCATTATTTTAAATGCATGGAACCAGTTAATAACATTATTTTCCTCACAAAACGCAACAAAGTGCCTATGCAAAGCCCTACTCTTTCCCTACGAAACATATTCTAGTGTCTGCTAGCCTGCCTGCTGAAATTGCATAGGCACTTTGTTGCGTTATGTGTGGAAAATAACATTCAAAGATATTCAGAGTTCCATCATAGAAGCCACTCCTCTGTAGGTATAATTATGTGGGCCTAATTCAGATAATGCATGTCATAACAAGATGCCCTGCGTGTCAAGCCAAGCCTTCTCCACCACCCTCTCTCGCACTCTCCCCACCAGCAAAATTTCAGTCGCATCACGCACCCTACACTCATCTGTCGAATGCACACTCAAAAGCAGGCTGCTCTATCCACACTGATTGGTAGTGTAATTTAATGTTAAAGTAAATGTTTTTTTTAATGATTTCAGAGGTTTAAAAAGTAACAGAAAGGAACGATATAAACTGTTACTTTTTTTATTTGTAACAGTGGAATGGAACAAAAAAATAATGGTTCTGTTCAAAATGAAATGATTGTAAAATAGTTTTGGTTCCAACCCCAAGTTGTCATACTCTTTTCTTTGGATTTGGGAAGGTTGTGTGTTTTTTTTTATTGGGCACTGGAGAGGGAAGTTGTCACGCCTGCTCCCTCTCTCCCTCCCTGGCGCTCGTGGGCGCCTGGCTGCCAATCACTACACACTCCTGCCACCTGTTTCCCTCGTCACGCACTTTTACGCCTCAGCCGGATCATCAGGCTCTCATGTCTCAGCTGGCTCACTAGGCTCCCACATCCCAGCGGGATCCTCAGGCATTACGCCTCAACCGGATCGTCAGGCTCCCACGCCTCAGCTGGTTTGCCAGGCTCCCACGCCTCTGCCAATTTGTCGGGCTTCTACACCCTCAGCCGGCTTGTCCAGCGCCCATGCCTCGGACGGCCAGTCAGGCTCGCCCAGGTGGGAGGGGGGTACTGTCACGCCTGCTCCTGCTCTCCCTCCCTGGTGCTCGTGGGTGCTAGGCTACCCAGCACTACGCACTCCTGCCACCATCATTACGCACACCTGATACCTGTTGATAATTAAATGTTCACTCCCTGTACCTGCTTCTCATCTCCAGCACCGGGTCTTACAGAAGTACATTTGTCCCCTGGTTTACATTCACCCTTTTGCAGGTTTTACTATATAATGTCTTCCATCCCAGCCAAATTTTGTAATCTGCTTGCATGTGCCTCCCTCCCCTATATCAAGGTGTTTTGGTACTTCTGCACTACGCTTTTCTGGGTGTTAACTTTTACTATACCATAAGTCAATATAGTATACTAGTCTAACTGTCTATCCTGCCCTCTATCCAACATTCATAGTGACAATAGTGGTAGATGGATTGTTTTTCCAGATCTGCAATAGGCTAACTAGCATCATACCACACGTAAAATCATTCAAAGATGCACCAATTTTCAATGTAAGTGGAGAGGCCAGGTACGTCATTGCACATAAAAGAACAGTGAAGACAAAAAAATGCAAGAGAGGGGGACAATACAATTATCCTACCCAAACTATTCTACAACACCACAATGCAATGAAAGTTATACTCTAGGCTGTAAACTGCAGTGAAAATGTAATTTCAATAACGATGCAAAAGCCCTGTGATTTGATTATTTAATTCAATATGGATTAGTTGTGGGTATGCCCTTGGCAGTTTATTAGCTCTAGAAAGGCAAAGTTGCAGGCCAGTCTGGATATATTTTAAGTTTTGATACTGAGATGTGCTGTCTGTTGCAGATCATCATTCTCCCAAGTCATCCTATAATAATGTGGCCACATATTGTATGCTCCCAGCAGGCCCGGTTATTCAGGAAAGCTTAACACACGCTCTGCCTCCTCTCCGATCCTAGTGGCTTTTCCTTGCGTGCCTAGAACCTAACGCTTCAAGGTCATGTGAAAATATTTGCAACATTGGGGAAGCGAGTGCATTTTTCTACGACACCTCGAATTGGACAGCCTCCGAGTACATTTTTAACTGTTGATAGTTTAAGTGATTTGACGATACCTGCATTAAAGCTGCTAATCTAAAGCCATTGCATTAGGGCCATTACAGAAAAGCAGCAGTTGCCAAATGGATGTAATTGGATTTACATACTTCTACTTCACTCTATACTGTGTGTGTGTATGAGACCAATGGAAACAGAAGTTACCTGGTGTCTGCATGGTGGTGATGGTGGTGGTTGTGATGATGGTTGTGGTGGTCATTCCCTCATCCACCTCTCCTGTGGATAAGGCGGTCAGTTTAGTGAGCTGGATGCCAGGGTCTGTTTTGTTCTTTACCCCTGGTTCCTCTGACTCACCTTTCTCCGCCCTAACTGAGGTGGTCAGGACAGGGGGGGGCAGGGTGGCTTCCATGATAACTTCCCCCTGACCATAGGCGCTTCCATTCAGGAAGGGGGGGGCATTGGGGCTGCGGCCACTGACTGTAGGGGCAGTGGTTGCCACTACAAGGGTGGTCAGGGAGTCTGTGGTCACTGCCACCTTCTCTGCCTCCCTGGCCTTGTCCTTGGCAAACTGGTTATTCTGAGCCATGCTCACCAGTAGCCCAGGGTCTGTGGAAGCAGAGATGGTGAGGGGGGTTGTGGCAGCCACCGTGGCAGTAGTGGCGATGTCAGAGAAGGCAGGGGCGTCCTCATGTGGCACCAGGCGAGTTGAGGCATCCCCCGCCTCAAAGGCAGTAACAGAGCCGGGCATTGTGGGATGTCCTTCCACATCTCCATGGTCTGTGAAAAACCGCTGGTCCCCCTGGAAATCTTTAGTGAGCAGGAGTTCATGTAGGGCGAAGCCTCTGAAGACAGGTCGGTGGTTGGGGACGTTCATGGAGGATGCTGTGGTAAAATGGTGGATCTCACTCTCTGTGTCCTGTGTGGACGAGTGTGTGAAGGCTCCGCTGTCTGCTTCGACTCTCCTCTGGCCCCCAACATTTCCATTCTCTAGAGAAGACACTGGAGAGAAACACACCAACAGCAGGGAGGTATTAGAGTATACTAGAAGAGAAATATAATACCAGAGAACATGATTCCTAAATATTACATGACATTTTTATAAGTAAAACAAAAATCTACATTGGATACATATTGTTGTAATTGCAAAATCTGTTAGTCTAGGATTTAGTCTAGGGTTAGGGACCCCCATTTACCAGGCTGTAAGGAGCATTATGAGTGGATATCTTGTTACATAGAAGGTTAAGTGCAGTGACTAGTGAGTAAAGTGGAACAATAACCACCCTGATTAACTAACCACTACTGTAGACAAATTGCCACAAGAGGCCCTTAGAAAAGGCCCTTCAGGAAAAAACCCTCATGATAACCCTTTGATGATTCATTTGAATACCTTTATTCCTCCTTCTTCCAATTAGCCAAAGTAAAGATTTTGCTCTGAATGTCTCATGATTACCAAATATAATAATGGCTGAGCCGTAGAGAGTAATTATTCCCACCTGCAGCAGTTAAGATGCAATCAGGAAGCCCCAGGGTATGGGTGCTAAATTCAAAAAGTGGGAGGGATGATAATGATAGCTCCAAATTGCTCTCATACAGTATTTCTGTAAGAATCCAAAACCACAGTGTTAAATATATTTGCTCTCAAGAAGTAAGGTTGGAAATGAACAGTGCTTTTGAAAGTGGGTCCTTTTTGCCGGAATGACGGCTTAAGTGTCAAAATACACACCAGAGGACGTCTCTCAGGGTTAATAAAGAGCAACAACACGATCATCTTTCATCTCTTCTACATTTATCTCCATTAGTATAGGGAATGCCTTTAAAAAGTTTTGTGACAGATTAATAATGACAGTCCTCACTGTGAAGCCTGCAGTAAGTCAGCATGAGTGTTCATTATCGCAGACAAGCTCTGCAATCACAGCCAGAGCGAGGGAAAGAACTGAAAGGAGAATTTCATCAAGAAAATGTAAATATTCGTCTGACTTCTGAGATAAAAGATTAAAAGACACAAGTTTTCTAAAGGACAGACTCTAGCTGAAGGATGGCATGACTTTCAGAATGTAGATTACCCCTAGTGTGCATATGCATGCACACTGGCACACACACACACACAATCCCTTGACCCACACTCCTTAACCACATGCCAGAGAAAGAAGTAAACCATGATAAAGCACAGAAAACACACAATCCTTGTAGTGGAAAAGCACTTTGAAAATGGAGAAAAGTGTGTTATCTAGCTACTGTGATTGTCTCCAAAACCCCAGACACAACTGCCAAAACAACAGGCAGTGTGAAGAGATTGATATGGCACAGCAGTGATAACGGCTACTTCTCTTGTCCTTTATCAGAGTAGGACCTCAGTGAAATGGAAATAAAGGGCTTACAAAAAGCTCTCTGATGTAATACTGCCTTATCTGTCGTAAAGAGTAGGATATGCTGCTGGGATTTTATATACTAATTGTCCTTGACAGTTTCAACACTTATGGTTGTGCTGCGTGGACAAATGTGACAAGTTTCAGGAAACTAGGTGCATGTCGCGCGTCACTACTTCACAGGAGAGGCATTTGAACAAAAACCTGCGTTTTTTGGCAGTAATGCCATCTGGAACATGTAAACTTTATTTGCCTTAATACCAAACTTGTATGCCATCTGTAAATACAAATACATTGTTTAATTACGAGCCTAGTTGGTTTAGGAACGGAAAAAGACAGGAACCTTCCTGTTAGCCATGATTGACTGAGATAATGGATGGACTGGACATGCCGAGAGATGAGTTCGGGTTTGGTCTGCCATGTAGCACGCTTCTGTCTATAATATGAGCTGCTCAGTATGTGTAGATAATCCTTTCTAATGTGGCTTTTTGAAAGATATCACAAAGAACTGTGATAATGTTGCAAATGCTCTCCACTCTCCACTTCAAGTTTGGAAATCAGTGGAATTCCCGGTGGAGTAGGATAATAGCTAAGGAAATTTAGAAAATTCAGGCATTTGATTGCAAATATACAGATGAAATCAAAAAAAGAACACACAAAGGCTGTTGTATAAAACATGGCATCCGTAACAGAGGGAGAAGCGTTCATACATGTATACAGGTAAGAGAGTCTAGCTAGCTACATTTTCAGATATTATACATTTCTAATTTTGGCAGAAAATAATTTTCATTGCAAGTTAAAGCGTACTGTTAGCTAGCTAGCTAATGTTAGCTGGCTGGATGGCTCGCTAGCTAACGTTACATGTATGATCTCTGTAGTAATATAATTTGTATCTCAGATCCATTTGTTTTGCTAGTTATAGCATAATGTTAGCTAGTTGGTTGAACCTAGTTGGTTAGCTTTAGCGTTATGAGTAGGAATTATAGTTTATTGTTTAGCTAGCTAGCTAGCTATCTACATGTCTAAACAATATATTTGATTTGATATACAGTGGTGTGTGTTTACCAGAGACAGGAATGTGAAGAACAATATGACCTGCACCAAAGTCAAATTAGGATATGACGTTAGGCCAACGAGGCAGTGTCCAAGTTCTACATTTTTCCAGTAGAATGCCCTGCTTTTATTTCATCATACTCACAGCCGTAAGCTGTTTTCTGTAATTAGCCATTAACTTGAAAATAACGATCTTGTTGTGAGTATTTTTCTGTAATAATGAATACAAATTAGCTAAAGTTAAGATGATGTCAGCTTTATGATATGATCATTATTTGAACTGGCTAGCCAGTTAACGTCATGTTAGCTAGCTAACTAGCTAGAAACTAACAAAAACATTGTTTAGAAAGTTGCCTGGTTCGCTAGATTGACCTATACTAAATACATTTTTAAACGGATGAAATCGTTGGTTGTTTTGTACACTCCCGTAATCAATCTGTTTAGCACATGGCATCACATGTGAAGAGATGGGTGGGGCTAAGGCTTAAGAGGGTGTGAAAGAGGCTGAATGGGTGTAGACAAAGAAAAACGCTCCAGTAGGTGTACCAAAACATTCAAGGGCCATTATCTCAAAAGTGGACTAACAACTTAATCAACTTTCGAAGCAGAATTACTTTGCCATTGTTGATCAACTGTAGTGTATGATTTCTAGCTCTGAGTCTCTACTTTTATCCAATGTAAAAAAAAAAAAACATTTCAAATGTTGCTACATAAGACCGAATTGAGCCGGTCGGTCACAAATAGAGAGATACAACTATTCAGTAGGATGAATGTATAGTAAGTTTGTGATTATGAAGTGTCTAATGTCTAAATCTAACCCAAGATGAATGACAAAATATGGTTCAACCGCTAGGCTACACATGTACTGTAAGTCTGACATTTATCTCAAACTTCTCAATGTCACTATCCTCTGAGAAAATAAAAGAGAAACTCTTTACAGCTCTCAACTTTACATGCTAAATAATAAATAAATAAATAACCTAAATAAAATAGTTTGAGGCAAAGCCATGTAAGCGGATGCTTTATGCTCCCTCCAAGATTTGATCAGCAATGGTGAATCCACGCTGTTGTTAGAAATAATCACGGCATGACTAAGGAGAATCCGATTTTGGTCGATAATAATGATCACAATTTCAGAGTGCAATTCAATTCCGAAACAGACCTGAGCTTCCCTCCAGAGACTTATCTGCCATTGTAATTGAATTTGCCTCTTGACACTGTGCACTCATGCTAGGTGTTACTACACACTCTTTAGACGCTAAGTATTATGGATTATACTAACTCTCCCTGTGGCTGAATGGTAGTTTTAGGGTTGACAGTGAGGAGTCAAACGAAGATGTTTGCACACCTTTTTGTGAGCAGGACTATCTGAAGCCTTTCAAATGGAGACGTTGACTCACAGTTTTAGATCTTTTAGAAATGACTTTGCTTTGATATTTTTCAGAGGGAAAAATACAGCGATCCAGGGGATCCAACCATTCTGTTACTGGTGAGAGACAACATCTCTACCACCTTTTTTTAGTCAGTTGGAGTTACCATTGCTGGTAAGGAAGAAATTAACCACAAACACAAACTCCACGTCAGTAGCACTAGGATAAACAAACCCTTTACAAATCCAACGGGGTGAAATGTTTTTTTGTTTTTTTTACTTCTACAGACCAGCAAAACCGATCAAACGATCAAAAACAATACTTCTCACAGAATAGTTCAATCATAAGAAACACAATGCTTTACTTGAGCTGTGTGCCCTCAAGCAGACTCCAGCTTGCCAGTTGAACACAACTGTAACTTATAGCAGAGTTTGCTGTCTGCATTAATTAGTTGTTACAGAAATAGATAAGACATCATTCATTCATATTGTATGCATTATCCTGTAGTTACAGTAACTACTGTTTATATTGGGCTACAGTAGACTAAAAAGAGATCAAACAAAGCCATTCACCCTACATCTCCCAGCTCTGCTCTGACTGTTCTCAGTTGTCCAGAACACTCCATCTCTACTTCATGTCACAAACACATGCTGCATTATCTAGCCGCTTGGTGACATCTGGGCACAACTCCCCTCTGAACTGGCTGTGTTTAGTGCTGGAGGGAAGCCTGGTCTATGAATCAGAGTAAATACAGGCAGAGATGGCTCTGTGGCAAGCGGACCAACCACAGGACAATGTACAACAGCCAACACGCCCAGGGCCTGCATGGCTGCCCAGGGACAGTTACCACAGTTGATTTCGATCTATTTTTCACCTCACGCTCTATCACAGGTTGACACCCTCTCCCTCATACCATCTCCTATTTTCTCTCTTTTCCTGGTACATCTCTCCAATCATCTCTATCTTCACCTTTTCATTCTCCTTTCTTTTCCCATTTCTTGGAATGGATCTCTCTATCAAGAACTGTGACTTGGCGCATGAGCAAGCGAAATGGTGAGAATGAATCGTTTCACCAAGGCAATTAAGACACACTGAACAAACCACTGATGCTCTATGGACTTCACTGCCTTCCCCCAAAAAATCCAAAAAGGAATTCCTTGGTACATATTGAACTGTATCATTTATCCATCTTCCGATGCTGAATGATGTCCAGAATTACTATGTGTGTCCGTGTGCAAACACACATGGATCTGGAGACTATTTTGACACCTTAATTAGCTTGCGCTCTGTGGGTGACAGTTTGTTTTAACAAGGCGGGAGAGCTGCAACCACACTTCACATGGGGAGAGATGAAAGGGTGTTGTTGACACAGACAGAAAAATGAGTGAGATATCCCAGAGCGGGGGGTTCTTGAAGCTACGGCACCCAAAGAGGCAGTGTAAGCCACAGAGCTGAAAATACTGACAGAAAAGCAAATCTCTAGGATTCAATCCAGCAACCTTTCGGTTACCGCCCAACGCTCCTACCCGCCAGGCTACGAGGTAAAAATTGGTCATTCTGCCACTGAGCAAGGCAGTTAATCCACTGTTCCCCGTGCACCGAAGACATGGATGTCAATTAAGGCAGCTCCCCGCACCTCTCTGATTCAGAGGGGTTGTGTAAAATGCGGAAGACACGTTTCAGTTGAATGCATTCAGTTGTAAAACTGACTAGGTATCCCCCTTTTCCTCTCTAGTGGAGTGTATTTTAGCCACACAACCTGGAAGCTGAAAAGCATGAATCAGTGATGCAAGGAAATACCGTTGAATTCAAAAGTTTGCATACACTTAGGTTGGTTTCAACCACTCCACAAATTTCTTGTTAACAAACTATAGTTTTGGCAAGTCGGTTAGGACATCTACTTTGTGCATGACACAAGTAATTTTTCCAATAATTGTTTACAGACAGATTATTTCACTTATAATTCAATGTATCACAATTCCAGTGGGTCAGAAGTTGACATACACTAAGTTGACTGCATTTAAACAGCTTGGAAAATTCCAGAAAATTATGTCATGGCTTTAGAAGCTTCTGATAGGCTAATTGACATAATGTTAGTCAATTGGAGGTGTACCTGTGGATGTATTTCAAGGCCTACCTTCAAACTCAGTGCCTCTTTGCTTGACATTATGGGAAAATCAAAAGAAATCAGCCAAGACCTCAGAAAAAAATTGTAGACCTCCAGAAGTCTGGTTCATCCTTGGGAGCAATTTCCAAACGCCTGAAGGTACCATGTTCATCTGTACAAACAATAGTACACAAGTATAAACACCATGGGACCACGCAGCCGTCATACCGCTCAGGAAGGAGACGCGTTCTGTCTCCTAGAGATGAACGTACTTTGGTGCAAAAACTGCAAATCAATTCCAGAACAACAGCAAAGGATCTTGTGAAGATGCTGAAGGAAACAGGTACAAAAGTACCTATATCCACAGTAAAACGAGTCCTATATCGACATAACCTGAAAGGCCCCTCAGCAAGGACGAAGCCACTGCTCCAAATTGGCCATAAAAAAAAGCCAGACTACGGTTTGCAACTGCACATAGGGACAAAGCTCTTACTTTTTGGAGAAACGTCCTCTGGTCTGATTAAAAAAAATAGAACTGTTTGGCCATAATGACCATCGTTATTTTTTAAGGGAAAAGGGGGAGGCTTGCAAGCCAAAGAACACCATCCCAACCGTGAATCACGGAGGTGGCAGCATCATGTTGTGGGGGTGCTTTGCTGCAGGAGGGACTGGTGCACTTCACAAAATAGATAGCATCATGAGGGAGAAAATGTATGTGGATATATTGAAGCAACATCTCAAGACATCAGTCAGGAAGTTAAAGCTTGGTCACAAATGGGTCTTCCAAATGGACAATGACCCCAAGCATACTTCCAAAGTCGTGGCAAAATGGCTTAAGGACAACAAAGTCAAGGTATTGGAATGGCCATCACAAAGCCCTGACCTCAATCCTATAGAACATTTGTGGGCAGAACTGAAAAAGCGTGTGCGAGCAAGGAAGCCTACAAACCTGACTCAGTTACACCAGCTCTGCCAGGAGGAATGGGCCAAAATTCACCCAACTTATTGTGGGAATCTTGTGGAAGGCTACCCGAAGTAGCCCAAGTAAAAAAAAAAATGTAAAGGCAACGCTACCAAATACTATATGTATGTACTGTATGTAAACTTCTGACCCACTGGGAATGCGATGAAATAAATAAAAGCTGAAATAAATCTTTCTCTCTACTATTATTCTGACATTTCACATTCTTAAAATAAAGTGGTGATCCTGCCTGACCTAAGACAGGGATTTTTTACTCAGATTAAATGCCAGGAATTGTGAATAACTGAGTTTAAATGTATTTGCCTAAGGTGTATGTAAACGTCCGACTTCAACTGTACACATGCGTTAGCCTACTAGTTATACAAATTGCCTTATTATATTTAAAAAATAAAATCTAATCCGCTAGCCTATACTTGTAGCTTTGTAGGCCGCATGTGCTGCACCAGAATTGCATGTTTTCTTCGGCTTTATCATGGTTTGAAGATGTGCATATGTAAACTTCTGACTTCAACTGTATATAATACTTTACTGTGCAAGTGACATACAGCAGGTACTCTTGTATTGAAGACTAGATTTTTCCAAAAATTCAATACATTTGACATAGCTGGTCAAATTGGGCAACAGTATAACGTTTATAAACTAGTTTAGATGGACTCAAGGCAATGAGCTGGAATATAGCACTTATGTCTACAACTATGTCCAAATGGAGTCTAGTATCACCGGAATGATGTGGTGACAGTTTAGAGTAAACAACCATCAATTCTCTTTTCATCTCTGTCTCTTTGCCAACTCTCTGTCTGTCCCAAAATGTCTTGAGTTGCAGATTCATTATTAATGCGCCATTCAATTGTTATGCTCGTGTTTTCCACAAATTGCAAAGTCATTTTGGAAGGATTGATCATGAGGTTGGTTGATTTCAATGCATAACGAATAGATGCTCAATTATTTCTGCCCCGAGGCCAGATGTTCTCACTTGCAATCACCCTTTGTTTCTATTGATCCTGAAATGACTCCCATACCAAGAAACACACATTCATACATTACAAATGGGAAATGGAATCAACATTAGCTCTGAAAATCTGAATGGTCTCAGAATTTTCAGAAGCACTGCGTCCCCCATCAGTCCCAGACAGAAGGCGTATAAGTCAATGTAGCATTTGCTAAAGCAGAGATGCAGAGTGCTTTTACTGCTGCCATAGTGTGTGCCATAATAAAAAAGTTTGATCGCACCATTCAAGAGGCAGAGTAAACAATTTCTTTACAAAGCCTCTCTCTGGCTGACAGAGAACTGACACATAGCGTTACATTTTACTGACAGACTCAACACCAGTCATTAATCTTCCTGGGTGACAGAAGCAATTCAAAGGTATTTTGATGTTCTGGGTTAGGAGTGGGAAACATTTCCTTGTAGCCTTATTCTGTCACAACAGGAGCAGCCCAAGCTGCTCTTAAAAGCAAACTAAACACATTTGACATCTCGCACAAACTAGAGAGAATAAAAGATGTAAAGGAAGATCTTCATAAAGTCTGACTGTACACATGAGCCTGCCTCCTCCAACCCAAGACACATGATTGCCCCCAAAAAATGTATTGACGGAAGCGTTGAGAAATGTAAAGGAAGTCACTAAAGGAATATATATACGATTGCAAGCAGACTTCTGAAATCTATGTGAGAGGCATTCATTATTTTGTTTTTCCATAATCATCTCCATTTCCGAACTGGATTGTCATGTAGCTAATGATCAGAGCATAGCCGTGAAAGACTATATACTTCTTCAAATCTCTTCAACTATTCATCTCACTCTCTTTCTCCTCCTCTCTTTCTCTCTTTCCCTCTCTCTCTCTCTCTCTCTCTCTCTCTCTCTCTCTCTCTCTCGCTCAATTTCTCCCTCTCTGTATGAACAGAAGGAACATGGAGGTTGGTCAGTGACCGTACAGCTCCTGCCCTTCAGTGGGAATATTTAGTGAGAGTGGAGAGTGGGAGTTGATCCCCCCGGGTAAACCAGGGTTTCTCATGCTCAGATCAATAGCGGATCAATGTTCAGGGAAACATTACCCAGTGAAGACAGGCAGGAAACATCACCATGGTGATTTTACACTCAGAGTCAGAGCTGCTAGGCTAATTGATGATCTCAATGATCTCAATCCACTCTCAAACCAGTATCAGAGCAGACATGCAACAGTGTGAAACAAACATTAAAATGGCACACATACTAAGGAACCTCCCTTTGCAATTGGTGATTGTGAGTAGTGGTCCATGGTGGAGGGTCTAGTTTAAGAGAGCATGGCTCAATACTTCCATTCTCTATGCCCTGTTTAGCTGTGTCCTCATGTGGTGATAGTGAAGGTCACCTCCTATCATCTGCATAATGACCAATGTAAAGGGTCCATACTGTATATGCTAAAGCTATTGCTCAGAGGAGATGCTTTCCCCTTCTGAAACACCTTCCATCCTTCAACCTAGTCATTGGCTGAGCAGGTGGAGAGACATGCAGAAACACACATACGCATATGGTACAGTAAACCTAAACTGTGAACTTGCAGTGACCATTTTTCCCAGATCAACACATTCTGTTGAACAAACCAATTAAAAGTTCAGGGATTTCTATTTTTGAGGGATGGAGTACTCAAGGACTTTGAGTGGTTGAAGGACTTTACCAATCAGGCGTAAATGTAATATGCCGACTAATCTAAGTGTCCCTGAGAGAGACGGGAGACAGGAGTGGGAGGCTGACAGAGTGCTGCTTCACTGTCAGATAGATGTGATCCTGACAGACATGCCCATTCTGGGACTGTGTGATGGGGGAATGACTTGCTTTACCCATAGATACAGGGATCAGTCAAGAACAATACACCAAGGTCTACAGGACAATGAGTGATGAGACCAGAGAGGGTGTGAAAAGAGGAGAATGGATTGCTTAAAGTACATGAGACAGAAGTCTGTTTCTCCAGTGTATCATCAGGCTTGGCATAATGTGAAAGCTAAACGGTAGCTAAGTAAACAAACTCAAAATGACTGTTTCAACTAAACAGCTTATGAGGGTTCCAGGTCTGTATCCTCCACAAAGTAATAGTGTGGGAAAGGGCTACACAGGGGCAGTGGAGATCTGACACAGAGAGAGCTAAGCGATGAAGAAAATGTCAAGCCTCTGAGACCTCATTTAAAATATCTAGGATTGCTATTCCACAGCAATAGCCTGGATCTATTTTTTAGGATGCGGCAGACAGTCAACCTGACGACAGCAGATTTGAAATCCTGACCTGAACAAGACTGCAGAATAGCAAAGCAATTAAGGATTGTTTTTGTTCCTCTTAAAAAACTCTAATCCAGGCAGTATTTTGTTTTATTGGATTCTTCTTGGCTGTGCTCTACTTAGAGACTTTCTGGCACTGACTGCATTTGACTGGCAGAGAGAAAATCACTGATTGTCTCACCATAGACTGGTTGCAAGAACTTTGGATTGGGTGCTAAACACCACATAGCTAGGGTAGGATAGAATGAGGCAAAGAAAAATACAATGCTTCACTAGAAGAACTCTTCTTCAGCCACAGACAGAGAGATTGTTAAAGAGAGTTGGTTAAGGTGAGAACAAAAAAATCGATTGAGGCAATCAGAGAAATTGTAGAGCAGCTCTGCAGCGTAATACCTGAATTTCTGTCTCACTCTATCTGATCCTACTGAGGGAATCTTTTAACAATTCCTTTCAACCCTCTCAGCCAAAGGAAGTGTTATGTTGGGCGACATTCTGATTGGAAGAAACCTCTGCTTAGCACTGAAATCCTGTACAGTACATTGTGTACATTCCATGTCTTTCTTTTTTTACGGCAAGACAAAGAGTGAAAAATCACAGGGATTTCTCCCCCGTACGGCATCAGAGCAGAGAGAGAGAGAGAGAGAGAGAGAGAGAGAGAGAGAGAGAGAGAGAGAGAGAGAAGGGGAACTAATCAGGCAGAACGGGACAGGCTCCAGGGAAGCTGCTGATTGGCACCAATCCTCTAATATCCAGCTCTTAATTTCCTTATTATTCTAGAGAGATACTAGACAACAACAAAAAATCTATAGTGGCCTTCCGCTTGTCTGAAGTTACATTGTTGCCATCACAAGACGGCTCTACGCGACAGGCTTTCTCATCCCCTCCTTAAGGGGGTCTTGCTGATGGATTGAATGCATAGTGAACTCATTTAAATGACTGGGCTGGCCAGACTGTTGTAGCTAGGGACCTGGATCATTATGAGTCAGAATGAGCAATGGTCTGAGGCAGAGTAATATACAGTGCATTCGGGAAGTATTCGGTCCCCTTCACTTTAACCACATTTTGTTACGTTACAGCCTTATTCTAAAATGGATTAAATACATGTACCTCATCAATCTACACACAACACCCCATTGTGACAAAGTGAAAACGTTTTAAGAAATGTTTGCAAATGTGTTAAAAAAAAAACAGAAATATCTTATTTGCATAAGTAAGACCCCTTGCTATGAGACTCAAAATTGAACTCAGATGCATCCTGTTTCCATTGATCATCCTTGAGATGTTTCTACAACTTGATTGGAGTCCACCTGTGGTAAATTCAAATGATTGGACATGATTTGGAAAGGCACACACCTGTCTATATAAGATCCCGCACTTGACAGTGCATGTCAGAGCAAAACCAAGCCATGAGGTCGAAATAATTGTCCGTAAAGCTCAGAGACAGGATTGTGCCAACACACAGATCTGGTGAAGGGTACAAAAACATTTCTGTAGCATTGAAAATCTCTAAGAACACAGTGGCCTCCATCATTCTTATTTGGAAGAAGTTTGGAACCACCAAGAGTCAAACGTGGGAGAAGGTCCTTGGTCAGGGAGGGGACCAAGAACCCGATCAAGAACCTGATGGTCCCTCTGACAGAGCTCCAGAGTTCCTCTGTGGAGATGGGAGAACCTTCCAGAAGGAAAACCATCTCTGCAGTCCTCCACCAATCAGGCCTTTATGGTAGAGTGGCCAGACGGAAGCCACTCCTCAGTAAAAGGCACATGACAACCTGCTTGGAGTTTGCAAAAGGCACCTAAAGATTTTCAGACCATGATAAACAAGATTCTCTGGTCTGATGAAACCAAGATTGAACTCTTTGGCCTGAATGCCAAGCATCACGTCTGGAGGAAACCTGGCACCATCCCTACAGTGAAGCATGGTGGTGGCAGCATCATGGTGTGGCAATGTTTGTCAGCTGCACGGACTGGGAGACTAATCAGGCTTCAGGCAAGCTCTGATTGGCACCAATCCCCTAATATCCAGGCCTTAATTTCCTTATTATTCTAGAGAGGCATTAGACAACAAAAAAATCTATAGTGGCCTTCCTCTTGTCTGAAGTTACATTGTTGCCATCACAAGACGGCTCTACGCGACAGGCTTTCTCACCCCCTCCTTAGGAGGTCTTGAAGATGGATTGAATGCATAGCGAACTCATTTAAATGACTGGGCTGGCCAGGCTGTTGTAGCTAGGGACCTGGATCATTATGAGTCAGAATGAGCAATGGTCTGAGGCAGAGTAATATACAGTGCATTCGGAAAGTATTCGGTCCCCTTCACTTTAACCACATTTTGTTACATTACAGCCTCATTCTAAAATGGATTAAATACACGTTTTTCCTCATCAATCTACACACAACACCCCATTGTGTCAAAGTGAAAACAGGTTTTTAGAAATGTTTGCAAATGTGTTAAAAACAAAAACAGAAATACCTTATTTACATAAGTATTCAGACCCCTTGCTATGAGACTCAAAATTGAACTGGCCGTTATGGTAGAGTGGCCAGACGGAAGCCACTCCTCAGTAAAAGGCACATGACAGCCCACTTGGAGTTTGCAAAAGGCACCTAAAAATTTTCAGACCATGAGAAACAAGATTCTCTGGTCTGATGAAACCAAGATTGAACTCTTTGGCCTGAATGCCAAGCATCACATCTGGAGGAAACCTGGCACCATCCCTACGGTGAAGCATGGTGGTGGCAGCATCATGGTGTGGCAATGTTTGTCAGCTGCACGGACTTTGAGACTAATCAGGATCGAGGGAAAGATGAACAGAGCAAAGTACAGAGAGATCCTTTATTAAAACCTGCTCCAGAGTGCTCAGGACCTCAGACAGGACAACGGCCATAAGCACACAGCCAAGACAATGCAGTAGTGGCTTCGGGACAAGTCTCTGAAAGTCCTTGAGTGGCCCAGCCAGAGCCCGGACTCGAACCCGATCTAACATCTCTGGAGAGACCTGAAAATAACTGTGCAGTGACGCTCCCCAACCAACCTGAGAGAGCTTGAGGGGATCTGCAGAGAAGAATGGGAGAAACTCCCCAAATACATGTGTGCCAAGCTTGTAGTGTCATACCCAAGAAGATTCAAGGCTGTAATCGCTGCCAAAGGTGCTTCAACAAAGTACTGAGTAAAGGGTCTGAATCATCCTTTGTCCTTGACAAAGGAGATGATTGTGGACTACAGGAAAAAGAGGACCGAGCACGCCCCCATTCTCATCGACAGGGCTGTACTGGAGCAGGTTGAGAGCTTCAAGTTCCTTGGTGTCCACATCATCAACCAACCAACATGGTTCAAGCACACCAAGACAGTCGTGAAGAGGGCATGACAAAACCTATTCCCCCTCAGGAGACTGAAAAGATTTGGTATGCGTCCTCAGATCAAAGGTTCTACAGCTGCACCATCGAGAGCATGGTATGGCAACTGCTCGGCCTCGGACTGCAAGGCAATACAGAGGGTAGTGCGTAGGGCCCAGTACATCACTGGGGCCAAGCTTCCTGCCATTCAGGACCTCTATGCCAGGCGGTGTCTGAGGAAGGCCCTAAATATTGTTAAAGACTCCAGCCACCCTAGTCATAGACTGTTCTCTCTGCTACCGCACGGAAACCGGTACCGGAGCACCAGGTCTAGGTCCAAGAGGCTTCTAAACAGCTTCTAACCCCAAGCCATAAGACTCCTGAACATCTAATCATCTAATCTGTGCATAGTCTCACTATTGTTATTTTACTGCGGATCTTTAATTACTTGTTACTTTTTATTTCTTACTCGTATTTTAGTTAGGGGGCTCATAAGTTAGCATTTCCCTGTTTCCCTGTTGTATTCAGCGCATGTGACTAATACAATTTGATTGGAATACTTTGTAAATGTGATATTTCAATTTTTTATCTTTAATACATCATCATTATGGAGTATTGTGTGTAGATTGATGAGGGTGGAAGAAAACTATTAGAAACATTTTAGAATAAGGCTGTAACGTAACAAAATGTGGAAAAAGTGAAAGAGTCTGAATACATTCAGATTGCTCTGAATCGAGAGAGTTGTGCCAATGCGGTTTCTTTCTCAACATTTCGAGAGTGCCACTTTCTCCTTCATAGTCGTTTGCTTAGTGATAATTGACGCTTCCGCGTTGTGCTGTTTGTTTCTGATGGTTTTCAAAGCCGATGAAGATGTCCAGCGAAAGCAGATATGCAATTTATTGGCACTACAACACTGTACAGACTTGTATTAACATTATCCCCAATGCTAAACCATAAAAACGTCTGTTCATTTCGGTGCTCTGTTTAACTTCTTTACCGCGGGTCATTTCATAGGGAATTGTTGGAGGTGCTCTAGTATTGTTACATCACCAACATTTTGAGAATAATGGCAGCCATTCTAAAACCTGGCCCAACTCTCTCACTGGGCAAAAAACTGTCTGAATCAATGTTGTTTCCATGTAATTTTTACCAAAAAATGAAATGTGACGATGTTGAATCAATGTGGAAAACTGATTGGATTTGCAAAAAGTCTTCAACGTATTTTTTTTCACCCAACTTTGAACTTAAATCCAATGACATGGTGGCATTTGTTTTTATTTCACATTGAATTGACGTTAGTTGACAACTAAATGTAAATAAGAAAAATAGAGGTTGAACTGACTGTAATGTCTGCAGCCCACTTTCCAGGTCCCTTTCCAGATCCCAATCACCAGAATTCTAATCACCTGTTCACACACCTGCATGTCATCATCCCACACTATTTACTTCAGTTCCTTGCACCCCACCACTGTGAGGTATTGTTTGTTTCGAGACACTTTTTTTCGGAGCGCTGGTTTTTCCCGTCCGTCTCTCCTCCTGTGTATGATAGTTTTTGCCTGTCTCACTCACAAATATTTTTGCCTATTCCCTGCCGGTACTGTTGGACCTACCGCGTATGCCTGCCCCTGGACCCAGTCTCCTCCTATGGTCCCTTTCGTTAAACACCTGTTGCACTCTGCGCTTGAAAGCAGCTCTCTGTCTCCCTCGTGTTCATTACACTGACGTCTGCCAAGTGGGCTCTATACCATGGGGTCCAAAATGATTGACACCATTCATAAAGATGAGCAATAATGACTGTATAAAATAAATCATTCAAATACTGAGCTATATTGTATGCTCAAAGCTGTATTATATTGTTTTATACTAATACAATTGCTCAGAGAAAGAGAGGTTGTTGAACAAGTAATACTTAAAGTAGTCAAAAGTTTAGGATTTGGTCCCATATTCCTAGCATACAATGACTACAATGATCAAGCTTCGGACTCTACAGACTTGTTGGAGGCGTTTGCTGTTTGTTTTGGTTGTGTTTCAGATTATTTTGTGCCCTATTGAAACGAATGGTAAATAATGTATTGTGTCATTTTGGAGTTACTTTTATTGTTAAGAAGAATAGAGTATGTTTCTAAACACTTGTAATTTAATGTGGATGCTACCATGATTACGGATAATCAAGAATGAATCGTGAATAACGAAGAGTGAGAAAGTTAGAGGGTCAAAGATCATAACCCCAAGACATGCTAACCACCACTGTTATTGGTAAAGGTGAGAGGTTAGTCGTATAACTTTTTAAACAACATCTATTTTAGGATTTTATTCTATTTTATTAGAATAAAATCATATAATTTCATTATCTGAATTGTATATGTTATACAGTCACTATTGCTCATCTTTATCAATGGTGTCAATACATTTTGGACCCCACTGTATATATGGCTGCCTACTGCTGGTGAGGATATGGTGCAGGTGGGACAGGGTGATACGGAAAGAATGAAGAAGAATGAAAGCATGGAGAAGTGAAAAATAAGCGTAGCACTGCAAGTGGAAACTTTGTTTGGCATGTCGGATTCTATAAAATAATAGAAAACAAAAGAATGAAAAGCACACGGAAAGAAAAGTGGAACCTTTAACAAAGAAAATCTCACATTCTCTTCCCTCAGACAGTAATTGCCTTTATAAAAGTAAAAGTGTTGGTTGAGGATCCGTGGCTTTGACATACCCTTATGTGAAAAGCAAGAATTCCCTTCAAAAGCTCCGGCAGGCAACTGCCTTAGAGTGGAAAGGATAACAGTTCATTGAGTTGAAACACCTGCCCTCCCCTTTCATCCAGACACCCTCCATCTGCCCTTTGGCGTCATTAAGTGGAACCAAAACTTTTATTTTCATTTATTATGGCTTCTATCCGTGTTCCAGCTCATCGAGCCACCGTCCTTCAGACAGGCTTTGAACAAACTGTTGCTCAATGGCTCCAATAACCTCATCAGACACAACCTTTAGCTGGAGCGGAACCCAGGCAGAGGCACGGAGCACCACCATTAGCATGACAGCTGTACAGGGTGTTAGAGTAATGTAGCTACTGTGATAGAGATGGACTAACCCTAAACAGACATGAACCCAGGAAGAGGGAGTCAAAAGTGAAACCTCTAGGAATCCTAAGAGATGACTGGTGTACCTCCACTGACTAAACAATTATTCATTGCAAAAAATATGTAGCGTCCTGACAGCAAAGCAAAGCATGCAAATGAATGGGCTATGGGTAGCTCATCGTGGAAGTTTGCTGTCAGAAAACAGAAAGGGCGTTTGATCAATAAAATATACTTTCAATACTTTTATGCTTTGCTGACCTTTATTATTTGTCTGAAGTACTGAATAATGAGAACTGACAGAAAGCATCAGCTGTGCATTTTCCATTTTATAACAGGGTTGGGGTCAATTCCCTTTCAAATGCAGTCAATTCATAATTGAAAACCAATGAAAACCCATGAAACCAATTGGAATTTCAGTGTACTTCCTGAATTGACTGGAATTGAAATGGAATTCACCCCAACCCTGTTATAAAATGGAAAATGCACAGGTGTCGCTTTCTGTCAGTATCAAATAGCTCAATAAATTCCAATTAATCTAATATATATATATATATTTTAAGTATGTACGGCCTGGTTCTGTGTACGGTGATAACTTTGATCTATCATAAATGTAACCCATATGCCATATGATTAGGGTTGCCATAAATCCTGGTTGGAGGTTTCCTGATATCTTTCTTATTCCCTGCTGATTCCTGGATCCGCACACCGGGATTTCTGGAAAACCAGGGAATTTATTGCAACCCTACATATGAGTATGTAAATTACAGTACATAAGACACTCCAGTAGGCTTCTTCTGCTGGGTTCACCTCTGGGGTCTGTGTCTTATTCTCTGTGATGAAAGCATGTACTGTACATTCTAATGACACATACAGTAAGTAGTATGTGCACGCACGCACACAAAGCGAGGAATGGGGAGAAGAGAGGATGGAGAGTACTGTGTGAATACAGATGGAGCATCGCCCTCTCATCTGACAGAAAGACCTCCTCTAGCTCCCTGACTAATTTCACTGTCTCCTCTCTCTCCTCCCTTTCTCCCTCTCCTCCACTGATCTCAATGGCTATGACCATTCAATCAGGACAGATGAAAAGCAACGGCAAGAACCAATCCCTTCTAAGAATAAATCTACTCCTCAAGCCAACCATTGACCTTATGGTGTTTGAAACACTCCAAGACGAAGGTTAGTGTAGCTGACTGCAGGTTCTATGGGTTTAGAGACAATATAACATTTACATTTTAATAATTTAGCAGACACTCTTATGCAGTGCATACATACGCAAACTTTTTTTCCTTTTCACTGGTCCCCTGTGGGAATTGAACCCACGTCTGTGGCGTTGCAAACACCATGCTCTACCAACTGAGCCACACGGGACCAGACTACTAGTTCAATCGTTGACTTGTCACAGAGAGCGTCAAGAGTAGAATCCTTTTCCAATTCCCAGGGAACTGATGACAGGCATCAATCTGCCTGTGTAATCAGCCCAGGGCCTAAGGCAGAGCAGGACAGCCAGGGGGAGCCAACAGAGTGATGGGGAATAAAGTACTGTCATTAGCTTCAATGGCTCCCGCTCCCTCCCGCTTCACTGAGGGAAGAGTTATCCAGATCAAATTTAAATCTCATTCACCAAAATGAGGGCAATATGAACGCTACAAGCACTCTCCCTATACTCTTTACGCCTGTCGTAAGTGTGGCCAATGAAGCAGATAAGGAGAGGGGAGAAAGTAGGATAAGAGGTGGCGAGAGAGAGAAGGAGAGAGACAGCTTGGGATTGTTGCTATTCCCACAACATTAACTGTACATTTGCCATAAACATTATTCTTAGAAAAAAGTGACACGAAGGAGGTGACAATCACACGAAGGACAGAAATAAACTGAAAGTAAACTGGATTTGTTTATTTTGTCCCATTGAACATGTCAGCCACACTCTGTAATAATCTAGGTAAATAGAAAAAACGAGAAAGTCCAATCTCTCGCCGTGTGTGTGTGTGTGTGTGTGTGTGTGTGTGTGTGTGTGTGTGTGTGCGTGCGTGCGTGCGTGTGTGTGTGTATTCGTGTGTGTGCATGTCAGCAACAGAGCCAGCCTGGGCTGCTCTGGCTGTGGGATAAATGGCCTTGTCTGGAGGGCAGCTCTTTGCCGGAGGCCCCCAGATGGGCTACTGGAGCAGATCAGATATGCTTCATGTGTCGCACTTCCCGCACATCTCTCATCAGCACTCTGACATCAGGGCCTGAATCACACCATCCAACTACCTCCCTCTATTGCCCTAGCTCACCATATCCCCCCCTCACTCACAGCACCCCCTCTCTCCTGGTTTGCTTATCTCTCCATCTCCCAGCTGGATCAGATGTAGCACAGTGTAGCGCCAGCTGCCCAGTAGAGTTCTCCTACAGTAGACAGACAGACAGACAGCCCACTGGGCACAGACGTCAGTTCAACATCTAGTTTTGATTTCATTTGGTTGAGATGTCATCTAGCGTGAATTCAAAGTGAAATCAACAAGACATTTTACCACGTCATTTCGGTTAAAAGTTGGGTGAAAAAAATACAATGCCCTTACATTGATGACTTTTTTGCAAAATCAAGTAGTTTTCCACGTTGACTCAATGTCATCACATCGACTTTTTGGGGTTGAAATGACATGGAAGCAACGTTGCCCAGTGAGAGGAGAGGACAGAGACTGCCTCATAAAGCTCATTACACTCACTGTGACCAGGCCTGTCTAGTTGGGCTGTTCACGCATATACAGCAATACCAGGCCAGCCATGCCCAGCTTTTCAAATCAGATCAAATCAAATGTTATTTGTCACATGCGCCGAATACAACAGGTGTAGACCTTACCGTGAAATGCTTACTTACAAGCCCTTAACCAACAATGCAGTTTTAAGAAGAAGAACAAATAAAAGAAATATAACAAATAATTAAGGAGCAACAATAAAATAACAGTAGCGAGGCTACATACAGGGGGTTCCGGTTCAGAGTCAATGTGCAGGGGCACCGGTTGGTCGAGGTAATTGAGGTAATATGTACATGTAGGTAGAGGTAAAGTGACTATGCACAGATAATAAACAGAGAGTAGCAGCGTAAAAATGATTAACTTTCCACACTGAGAGAATAGTCCATCCCTCCAGCCCGGCCCACCCATTCCAGTCTGCTACCTGCAGGACATGGAGGTGTGTGTTTGGCAGCGAATCTTCATAGGGGATCTGGCAGAGTTGGCAGACAGAGAGGAACAGACAGACAGCATGAGGCCTCTCAATTAGCAGTCAACATGGCCAGTCCTCAGCCAATACCTCCCCTTGTGTACAATCCTCATCCTTCTGAAAGACTGAAGAGGAATTCACCACTTTCTGTTTCTGTGGTGCATCGTGGATTAATAGTTCACCACAGAACACCGGGAGGTCTGTTTGAGTGTGAAGTATAGCATGGAGGATTAGACACGGGGACAGAGCAGAATTTGGTGGAAAACTGGATTTTGAGACTTTTTTCCTTGTCTGCTGGTCTGAAGTCAGATCCCAGTCCACCGGGGGGAGTGAGAGAGCAAAGCTGCAGACGCATGTCATCATGCTGAGGCATTTTAATAGGCTGGGTGCATGTAACACTGAAATTGCTTTCACGCAGTTTGGCAGGAGTATGTCAGAGAGCAACACCAGGCGAGGGCCTGGGAGTACACAAGTCTGAAAACATAAACGGCGTAAACAAAAACATTAGGTGCCTGTTGGGAGCCGGGGAAACCCAATATTAGAGTTGACACTGATGGATGCACAGGTCTAGATAAAACAGCTGAGCTCCACCGGGAAGTAGAATACCATAGGGATAACTCTGTGGCAGGTGTCTGGCCTATCACAAGGCATTCCATGTGTTTCTGGTTAATGTACATAGTGTTTAATGGGAGCTTGGGCCAATTAGGGGATGACCAGAGCTTAATACCATAGTGCTATGGAGTAGTTCATTTACTGCCAGAGAAGAAGTTGCCGTTGATGAAAATGAAATAGCAACTGACCACAATTGTGTGCGTGTTTACGTGTATGTGTAATGTGTGTGTGTGTGTGTGTGTCTGTCTGTCTGTCTGTCTGTGGATGTGTACAGTATAGCATGACTCCCTTTGCTGGTGACAATGCTACAGTTAGCATCCAGAGCTTGGGTCTTGGGCACAAATTGGGTCCTGACAGAGTCCAGTTTAATGAAGAAATATGGAGGCCTGTGGGAAGAGAGAGTGGCTGGCAGATTTATGAGAGATCAAGAGCCCATCCTTCCCTCCCACTGCCTCCTGTCCACGGCCAATAGATTGCCTGCTGCTGCTACTCACTATAGCTCAAATAAATGTTTTCCCTGCCCGCTGAAAATTCATACTATTCCAATATTTACGTGTCAGGCAGGATCTTGTTATGAGTCTGGAATGATTCCTGTGTATCCAACTGTATTTCCACTGTCATTGTCGTGTTTAGTAGCGGTTTGGCCCTGACAGAAATGTAGTTACCTGCCAATTAAGTATTGTTCAAAGGCAAGTTTCAGATTTCTCTGATCATCATCAGAATAGAACTCTTCTCTCAATGCTTGGATATCAAATATTTTCTCCTGTCATAACAAACTGTCACATGAACCCAGAGAAAGCAGATATCAATCTCTCAAAGTGAAAGCAATGAGAAAATAAATTAAACTACCACATAGCCACTATATAAATGAATGGTGTATTCTGACGATAGCACTGCATTTCATAAGTCAGAGTGAGACCAGCTTATTAAATTATGTTGGAATTGCTGTGTCTGTAGAAGTGCAGCTTACGCACATTTACAAACAGCTGTCTTCGGTAAATGTAATAATCCAAATAATAGGATTGAAGTGCTTTATCCTCGGCCTTTCCATGCCGAGACAGCACTGCAGGAGTTCTGCTCTAGACCGCTCTATTCCTACGTCTACCCAATACCATGTAGTGTGGTAGAACAAAGACGGGCGTACACTACTCTATTTTTAGAGGTTACGCTTTTAAGATTTGTCTACTCGGTAGCGTGTGGCCATCACCGACGCCTGTTTAGTATGAGCAGGTCAGAGACGCAATCTGAGGGCTTTCGATCCCGGCTCTCGATCCCGTCTTTGAGCCGTCCCAGACGTCCCGGTATTTTTATCGGCACAAAATCTGCAATGCTTTTGTAGTGCGAGATGTGTAACGACAATGTTCGGGTAACAGTGATCAGCATTAGCCAATCAGAGCATGTGAGGTAGCCTAGCTAGCGTAGCCCAAAAAAAGGAAAACAAAATGGCTTCCAAGAGAAGAGCTGGCAGACAAATCAGTACACAAACAACAAGTGCGACCAGCTGTTGTTCACTGTCAAGCTTAATCTTCGTTTGGCACTGTCTGTCTCGTCTTGTGACAAACAAAGTCATGTTCCGTTTTTGTTTTCGCGAGAGTGGTTTCAAGAATCCTCACGACCAAGTGAAGAGTCTTGTAGCGTGTGACCCTCGTCTGTGCCACATTGTTTAGTGTGCGCACCAATACATTGGCAAGACAAAAGCATTTTTAAACATAAGACGCTCATCAACGTTAGGATTTTGAAAGTCGTGTAGTGTAGGCCCGGAATAAGTAAGAGCTTACACATATAGAATGCATGTAGAACCCCAGTCGCCCAGTGCAAAAACATCTGCTGGTTCTGATGGTGGAATGTGCACTATTGATGTTGTTGTGCACTATCTGTGAATATGGTAGGTACTGTATCTTTGTGTTGGACTTCTACTAGCTGCAAGAAGCAGAGAGCTGCCTGATGGTGTGAGAGGTACTTAATATAAAATTACTAAGGGCTGTATATTACATGTACTGCAAGCTAGAGAAAATCAACAAACCAATTGATTTGAAGCACCTGCAGATGGTAAGAACAGAGTCTGGATAATGAACAGACTCTCAGAAAGAAAGTGTTCTGTACCCTAAACAAGCTTTGGCTGTGAAGATCCATTTAGACAGTCACCCGGACTCCTACCACTGCGCTAACTACATCTGTTAGCATCACAGACATACAACAATACAGTGTTATTTTCTATTGGCTTCTGTGTAATGAAAAGAATCATGTTAGCTTATTAGGATTTTTCACTATAGAACTGTAACAAAATTGGATTTCAAGCCTGGCTAGCTCGGGAAGATCTGGAGAAGGAGAAGTGGAGCAAGAGGGAGAGAGTCAGAGGGAGAACAAGTAAATGAAAAATAAAGTGAAGATTCAAGTGGTTCAGCATGGAAGGTTTTGAAACAAGAGAAGTAAAGGTTTTAGTGGAATGCTGTTCATTCTGCTGATATTGCTGACATACTGTCAGGGGCAAATTGGACATCTGGCATTTCGGGCAAATACCAGATGGTCTGGTCAATTTTTTTGCCTAGTGGGCCTGTTTAACTTGTTGTTTTTTTGCTCAAAATGAAAATGATCTGGCTAATAATGGGGGCCTCAAGGAATAAAATGGGCCATTGTGGGGATCTCATGGGCCAGAAATGGGCCAGTGTGTTAGAAATCTGCCCCTGCATACTGTAGTTATTAATGGCAACTATAACAAATTATAAATTATACATTATATGCAGAGGCAGATACAGATACAGAATCCAGTAGAATGCCTGAGGAGACCATCAGCAGTGTGCTGTTGCCGACTGACCCTATCACACAGAGGGTTTGCTACTTGTGTGGGCGACTTTAAACAAACACGCGATTCATCCAATCAGGTTAATCAAATGTCTCTGCAGACAATAATGTAAAGGGTAATAGAGCAAATAGAAAGCTTAGGTAAAGAGTTTGTTGCAGTCAGGTATTAACGTTGGGTTACGATTAAATCATGGTATAAATTCCACATTGACACCAAGGACAACACTTTATCTAGCTTTTCAATGCATGCCAGTCATTGATATGAGCAATGCCTGCCACACAATATAGCTAAAGCTGGCATTGTGATTGAAAGGTCAAATGGAGACAGGTAGATGAGTGTCTCCAACAGAGATTCAAGAGCAAGAAAGCTGCATTAGTTAAACTTTGCAAAACTATCTGTTTCACTCTGGCCTAGACTGAAATCTGTCTTCAAAATTGCATGCCGATCATCAGCGGGGCTTATAGATTTTCCCTGAACAGTATTTCAATTTTCCAAACAAATACAATTTCAGGACCAATCTATCCTTGTTGTAAAGCACAGAGGCAATCCCACCATTGACATTTTGTGTGGGTCTTTTTCAGAAAATTTGCTGGAAGTAATCTGAATGGTAAGACACAATGATTGATTGAATACAATGTCGGTGATAAAATGGGTCTTTATCTCTGTAGAATCAGAGACATTTTCAACTCTTCTGCGTTTAGAGAGCATACAGCTTTAACACTGTACAAAACAGATTTTACACACACACACACACACACACACACACACACACACACACACACACACACACACACACACACACACACACATATACTAATGACAGCTACGAAAGATTAGGCGGCATTCATCCAAGTCTGACCACTAGAGCCGCTGGGGTCTAAACCTGCATTGGTTATTTTACAATCAATATGTATGAAGGCCTCTGGGGGGATAATGTAGAGGTTACTAGAAGGACATTTCCTTGTGTCCACCCCAGACTGACTGAGGCAGGAAACTATCCCCTGAATGTTTTACACACACACACACACACACACACACACACACACACACACACACACACACACACACACACACACACACACACACACACACACACACACACACACACACACACACACACACACACACACACACACACACACACACACACACACACACACACACGCACACACACACACACACACACACAGAAAAATAAGCAAATCAACAAAGCGAGGCAGCAGGCGAGTGTCGGGCAGGGAAGCGGCAAGGCAGGCTGGCTGCATCCAGTAAATTATATGTGGTTTGGTCTCTCGCCACACAGCAGGGAGCAGAGATCACTTCCTGAGAAATAATAAAGATGATCTGCTGCCCTTTTTCCTGCTTCACGATAGAAATGTCAAGACATCTAGAGGAATGTTATTGCAAGGTCAAGTACTACACACACACACACAACACACAGAGCTCTGTTGAAAGGGCAAGCCTCTCTCTTTTTATTTACCAACCCTCAGATCTCCACCGTTCTGTTCGGTTCCCCTCGTGTTCCGTCCTGCCAAACTGCACTGAGACTCTGGGGAGCTCTTCAAAACCCTTTAAACTCAGCAGGTATACTCATGAAAGACCAGCTCTGACCAACCCTCACCCCATATCATCATGTAGCTAATAAACATGCAGGGGAAATTACATTCAACACCTGAACCTGTTTGTTTGTGTTTGTAATCCTAATTGAGACCACACAGACACGCTCCAGTCACAACAGCCACCTTCCTGTAATGTCTCCCGCTGGGATCTGACATCACTGTAGGATAAACAAACGGTGTTATACAATCAGTTACAGCACTCTGATTAGCCTTGATGTATAATTACAGTGCTTCAGATGCCATAACACACCACAACATTCAGGAGCGCAGTTCACACTCAATTTCCCCACAACAGCCAGTAATTTTATAATGAGACTTGCCAGGTGCAATTGGTTTCAATACACCTGCAATCCTCCATATTATGCTCTCCTTTACCTTAGTGTGGCCCACCAAAGACATACTGTACAGTATCTTAGGCAATCATAACCTTGCACAGTGTAAGTAAGAGCAGAGCAGTGGAGGCTGCTGAGGGGAGGACGGCTCATAATAATGTCTGGAGCGGAGAGAATGGAATGGCTGGTTAATACCTTTCCACTAATGATAGCCGTTACCACGTGCCAATCTTCCCCAATTAAAGTGCCACCAACCACCTGTGGAGGGAGCACATTGTGCACTTGTGCTTTGTATATGTGTAGAACTAGGATACCAACCAATAATCTCACTACATCCCACATGTGCCCACCCACTCAAAAAGTAAGCACTATGTGCCATTTAAAGTTACACTAAACAGACTGACATGATTGCCTTATTGTCCTCTGCTGTCAGCACTAACCATCTGTGCTTACAGAGGTGAATTCAGCTGATGAAACTTCCTCTCTCTCTCTCTCTATATATATATATATATATATATATTTAAATCTTTCTTCTCTCTGTGTTTCATAGTTTTCCTTCAATTCGCAAGAGGCTGAATGTATCTCACAGGAGAAAGCGTCCGAGTGAAACAGCACCCCTCTGTCTCGACGTGTAGGCCATCTATCTGATGCTGTCTCATCCAAACGAGTATGACGTTGTTGCCGCCTGTAGCATTGAAAGCAAGGGAAGCCAGAGAGCATTTGGCCTCCCTTGATAAAAAAGCATTACAAAAATGGCAAGCAGTGTTGAGGTAAACTTGAGCGAGCTCAACTGTGAATGGTCCACCAAAAAAAGTGTCAAGGGAAGCCAGCATGAATTTTGGCGTCACTCCTATCAAATCCCATTGAGGGCATACGTCATTGACAGAAACACTTGAATTGTTGCATCTCGTTGTGTTGTTGTCCTCCAATAGCTATCTAGCTAAAATTGTCCCTTTCTTAAATTAGAAATGGATGGGGAAAGGGATCTGGACTTATGGTTTTACATAATTCTCTGTACTGGCAAATTATAATAACGCCGATTCTGATCCAACCATTACATTCTTGTGCCCCTGGCCTGATCGGATGGAAGTTCAATATGTAGCTAGATGTAGAATGATAATGTTAACTAGCTAACACTGCCCATAAATGGAAGTTAGGTTAGTGAGCAAGCATTTTAGCCAGGTAGCCTAGGACAGCAAAAATTAAGCGTGCACTGTATGACAGAGTGATAGATAGTTTTGTCAACATGGAAGAGAGGAGGATGGTATTGGCATTTCTCTACAGGTAGGGTGAGTCAGTATGTTTTTCTACTTGCACGAACGTGCACACACACGCTATACACACACATACACGCTATACACACACTGAAATCCGAACCATGGACAGCCACATCACATTTAGTTTACATTGATTGGACTAAATTGTTTTTTGGTATCTTTTAGTTGTCACTGTATTAGACTAAGCAGATGAGATTTGATGATGTTGAAATGTCGAAGTTGAATGGTGCTGGAATAGTGGAGGCAGCTTTGTAACTCTGTGGTTCTAAATCAATAGTTGTTTAGTGGCGGAAACATTAACTTGCTTGATCATGCTGTAGGTAATGTAACTGTCTGTTACTGTACATGCAATATGCTTTGTGGACTTCACTGGACAGAGGTTGCTATCCGGATATTATGTGATAAAACAAAGGTGTGGTTGAATTTATTCTGCCACAATGTCTTCTTATTGTTTCAGCCTTTTAGCCTATATGTGTATCACGGTCGCAAGGCATATGAATTAACAGGATATTATAGAGCAAACAACGCAATTATCACAACACATAGGCTTCCCCAGTGATTATACCCACACACCGCTACTGTGCAGGGAGCTCATTGAGAGACACTTTAATAGAAAACACATCAGCTACACCCTCTAGCAGGTTTCACAAACAAAGAACCCCAAAACCCCAAGACTTTTCTCCCTTCTGTTTTCCAAAGTGATTTGGACTGATAGCGGCACCATCAAAGGTAGGAGCAAGCTGCATAATTCATGGAATTTTCTTAAAGGACAATTGGCTGGGGGAAGTGACAACTTATTAAAGGGAAATAAAGCACCACAATGAACGAAAGAGCAGCAAAAGGAAATTAAAGACAGCATTCCAACAGAGTCAGTTAAATATATATTAGTAATAGGGGTTGCAACAATTGCGGAGGATCATTTTAGAAAGAGAGGGTCCAGATTGTCTAACCCAGCTGATTTGTAGGGGTCCAGATTTTGCAGCTCTTTCAGAACATCAGCTATCTGGATTTGGGTGAAGGAGAAAAGGGGGAGGCTTTGGCAAGTCTTTTTAACTTTACTGATTTATTATACAATGTTTCCTCGTCGCTTCCTGTGAATGATTAAGAGCTGTCCATCAGAGCCCACTGGGCACACACTGGTTGAATCAAAGTTGTTCCAACTTAATTTGTTAATGTATTGTAACGTGGAATCAACATGGAAAATACATTGGATTTGAAAAAAGTCAGCATCTGTTTTCATCTGATTGCAGCCAGCATTGTAAACGTTGAAATTACGGTAAAACTTCAACTTAATACATTGACTTAACCTGCCTGACAGGTTGTTACATCAATCTAATTTCAACATAATCAACAGAACTATGTACAGTATACTTTGAAAGTTGAGTTGAAAATTCCACATAGAAATGTTAAAACTTTTTCATCCAATATTCAATTTGAAGTACTGATGATTATCTTAACATTCGCACTTCTTTATCCAAAAGTAAATCCCATTTGCATGTGCAACATTTCCATATGCACCGCTATCGCTTATATTAGCTAATAGCCTCAGGCTTCAGTACCCAATGGGAAAAAGACGATAGCTTAACATTACAATCCTATCCCAGAAGTATCATAAAAAATGTAGAGAATAAAATACACTATAGGGTAAGAGGTGAAAATGGTGTGAAATGAAACACAAAGAGCACAACATGGCGTGAAACAGACTGACAGGCGAGATCCGGGAGGAAATTGCAGTGGCATGTATTGTTAAATGTCAGGCTTGTTCTTCACCCTCCCTTCAATATTATTTTGTTTAATGTGTCAATCTTTTTCCACTACCAGAGAGGCTAGTTTAAATACCATCTTTGTTTGTTGGTTTAAGGCACAAGAGAATTCCTTATGCAATTTACATAATTTTGGAAGTGTTGTACAATGTCCTGACCTTTCCTACAGTACCTAGCAAGTCCAATGACATTGGCAAAGGATGTCAATATAAGGCATGTTGCATGATTTGAACTGACTCAATGTCATTTGTGTGTGAGTATAGCACTGAGACAGAATACACAGGTGTATAGTAGCCTCCGTATGACAGGCATGGCTCCCACCCTGAGGGGAGGAGAGAATGGTGTTAGCCTGAGGGAGGGTTAAAGTTCTAAAGCTGGGCCTGTTCTATCGGTTTTAAAGGGAGCCTGTGGGTTAAACGATGAGGACTCACTACCCTGGGGCGGTTACTGCAGCCCCCAGATAGACGGAGCCAGACAGCACAGAGCCAGAGAGCACCAGACTACATCTTATAGGGGAGGCAGACGTCATCTGTGTGTGAGTTCTGCCTGGGAGCAGAGCTTACTGCAAGGTCACTCATCCACTTGATAGGGGCCAGTCACATAACCTCACTAGCACACCTGAGAGATCTGTTACGAATGGCGCTGCATTGGATAGTAGCTGTTTTACGGGCTCCCGACCAACTTTTGATGTACTTTTGATGTACATGTTTCCGGCATTATTTCCAATGACCCGGAAAGAGCTTCTGGACATCAGAACAACTATCACTAACCTGGATTTAGGTGAAGATTTCTACTTCAGCGAGTCGGAGGCGCAGGACATACTGCTCACCCGGACCAGGCCCTAATCCCAGGGGCACGGAAAAGAAAAAGGCAGCGTAAGAGAGGCCGACGTGTGGGCAACCTGACGAAACTACGCCGGCAAGTACATAAACTGCCTTTACCCTCTGTTCTACAATCACTGGAGAACTAACTGGATTAGCTCTGTTCAAAACTATCCTATCAACAGGACCTGAAGAACTGGAATATCCTGTTTTACGTAGTCGTGACTGAACAAGAACATGGATAATATACATCTAGCTGTTTTTTCTATGCATCGGAAGGCAGCGTCGTAAGCTCAAGGGAGGAGGTGTGTGACTCTTTGTTAACAACAGCTGTAGACCATGCTATTTACCAAGAGAGTTTTCATCTATATTTTATTGTAGCTGTCTATTTAGCACCCCAAACCGATGTTGGCACTAAGATCGCACTCAATGAGTTGTATAGGGCCATAAGCAAAGGTGATTTTAATGCAGGAAAACTTAAATCCATTTTTACCCAAGATCTAACAGCATGTCACGTGTGCAACTCAAGGTGATAATCTGACCAGAACTCTATCCTCTTGAATCCTGCTTTCAAGCAAAAACTCAAACAGGAAGTACCATTGATGCACTCAATATGGAAGTGGTCCGATGAAGCTGATGCTAAACTACAGGACTATTTTGCTAGCTCAGACTGGAAAATACTGTATCCCAACCAGAAGCCATGGACTACAGTCAACATCCGCACAGAGCTAAAGGCTAGAGCTGCCGCTTTCAAGGAGTGGGACACTAATCTAGACACTTATAAGAAATTCTGCTATGCCCGTCTGATGAACCATCAAACAGGCAAAGCGTCAATAGAGGACTAAGATCGAATCCTACTACACCGGTTTTGACACTCGTCAGATGTGGCAGGGCTTGCAAACTATCACTGATTACAAAGGGAAACCCAGCCACAAGCTGCCCAGTGATGCAAGCCTACCAGATAAGCTTAAAGGCTTCTATGCTCGCTTCTAGGCAAGCAAAACTGAACCATGCATGAAAACACCAGCTGTTCCGGAAGACTGTGTGATTTCGCTCTCAGTAGCTAATGTAAGACCTTAAGCAGGTTAGCATTCACAAGGCTGCAGGGCCAAATGGATTACGAAGACATGTACTCAGAGCATGCGCTGACCAGCTGGCAAGTGTCTTCAATTATATTTTCAACCTCTCCCTGACCCACTCTGTAATACCTATATGTTTGAAGCAGACCACCATAGTCCCTGTGCCCCAAAACACAAAATAACCTGTCTAAATGACTATCGCCCCTTAGCCATCACATCTGGTGCCATGAAATGGTTTGAAAGGCTGGACATGGCTCATATGAACACCATCATCACAGACACCCTGGACCCACTCCAATTTGCATACCACTCCAGCAGATCCACAGACGAGGCAATCTCTATTGCACTCCACACTACCCTTTCCCACCTGGACAAGAGGAACTTTCGTCAAATGTATGCCCTGAGGTCAATTGTAAGTGCTGTTATTGTGAAGTGGAAACGTCTAGGAGCAACAACAGCTCAGACACAAAGTGGTAGGCCACATAAGCTCACAGAACAGGACCAAGTGCTATAGCCCTCGGTTGCAACACTCACTACTGAGAGACAAACTGCCTCTGGAAGCAACGTCAGCACAAGTACTGTTCGTCGGGAGCTTTATGAAATGGATTTCCATGGCCGAGCAGCCGCACACAAGCCTAAGATCACAATGCGCAATGCCAAGTGTTGGCTGGAGTGGTGTAAAGCTCGCAGCCATTGGACTCTGGAGCAGTGGAAACACATTCTCTAGAGTGATGGCAGTCTGAGTTTGGCGGATGTCAGGGGAGCACTACCTACCCGAATGCATAGTGCCAACTGTAAACTTTGGTGGAGGAGGAATAATGGTCTGGGTTTGTTTTTCGTGGTTTGGGATGGGACTCTTAGTTCAAGTGAAGAGAAAACTTAACGCTACAGCTTACAATGACATTCTAGATGATTCTGTGCAGTTTAGGGAAACAGTTTGGGGAAACAGTTTGGGGAAGCCTTTCCTGTTTCAGCATGACACTACCCCCATGCACAAAGCGAGGTCCATACAGAAATGGTTTGTCAAGATCAGTGAGGAAGAACTTGACTGGCCTGCACAGAGTCCTGACCTCAACCCCATCAAACACCTTTGGGATGAATTGGACTACGAGCCAGGCCTAATCGCCCAATATCAGTACCTGACCTCACTAATGCTCTCATAGCTGAATGGAAGCAAGTCCCCGAAGCAATGTTCCAACATCTAGTGGAAAATCTTCCCAGAGGAGTGGAGGCTGTAATAGCAGCAAAGGAGGGACCAACCCATGATTTTGAGTAGTTGACTCAAAGAGAGAGAAAGACAATAGTTGAACAGTTTTGAACAAATTAATTTATTCAAAAATGAGGGAGAGAGGGAGATTGAGAGAGAGCTAGCTATATTTCATAGTTTATTTTTTACTTTCACCTACTTAGCTAGCAAATGAAGCTAGCTAGTTTAGCCTACTCAAACAACCACCTTAAACAGAGAGGGATGCTATGTTAGCTAGCTGGCTATGGCTATTCAACACTGGAACTCTTCCAAGTCAATGTAAGCTTTTGGTTTTAATAATTTATTGCCATCGGGGCCCACAGTTGTAACTGCTAAACTGCTTGCTAACTGTACACTGTACTGCATGATTGCATCGGGTTTACTGACCCATTAGCTCTAGTAGCTATGTTGACTATGACGTTAGCTAAAATGGTGACAACAATGTAGACTGTGTGTAGTGGTTAGCGGTTATGATATGAAGGTTCGGCTTCGAAAGTTTTTTTTCCCTGGTCACCGAGAGCTGATCAATCAATCAAATTTGTTTATAAAGCCCTTCTTACATCAGCTTATGTCACAAAGTACTGTACAAAAACCCCAAACAGGGGTTTTAGGCCTGTGATCAGAGGTGTATTCATTCCGCTGATTCTGTTGAGAAACGTTTCTTAAACGGAAGTAAACAAAAAGGTTGATAAACATATCTGAATTTGTCCAATAGAAACTCTCATTTGCAACTGTTGGACTAATGATTACACCCTAGATCAAATGGGTATAGGGCAACATTTGAGTATCCTGTAGTAGCCTTAACCTATCGATGTTACATTGAGCTCTGTGAATAGAATATGAATGACAGCCATCCAATCTGCTAGAAATTAGACAAAAAAAACTGTCCTCCCTCATCTTAAACGACACCGACTGCCACTGAAGTCAAGGGGTAGGAATACTTTCTGAAGGCACTGTATCTACCTCAATTACTTCATAGTCCTGCACATAGACTCAAATCAAATGTTATTTGTTACAGTTTTTGACAAACGCTAGGATCCAATTCTCAATACTTAGGTCACTTTTTCAAAACTCTTCACACAGTGTGCACAACAGCAGTCTATGTGGGCTAAACTGTGGATCCTTTTTCATTGCTTTGGCACAAAATGCATTCAATGACTACATCTTTCAAATTTCATGAATTATTTTCTCATTTAGACACAACCACCTCCAAAACACTATGCACCTACAGGCCAATTTGCACATGTTTACATACTCTTTTCAAAACTGTTAAACTTAAGTTCAAAACCTAACATAACACAAAATTGATTAAGACAGCAATATGCTACATTTCTACAGTAATACCATATCGAAATGTATTCCAAATCTAAAAAATGAAATACTATCAAAACAATTAGACCAACCACAGCTGATTCCATTGTAGCTGAACACCTACCCAGGTGTTAGTCTTTCAATTTCATTACCATCTATACAAAAGGGGACATCTTAGGAATAATGCTGTACTATAATGTAAACATGGACCCAGCCAGAGATAGAGAAGAGGCTGACAGAGGAAGAAGAGTGGCTGGGAGAGGGAGAGGTAGAGGAGGACATATGCGTGGTGGAAGAAGACTAAGAGGAAGATCAAGAGCTGTCTCAGATGAGATTACGGTTACTATAATTGATCATGCAATAAATCATGGTCTATCAATGAGAGAGGCTGGTCTGAAAATGCAGCCAAACTGGCATCTATTGAGAGAAATTTCCAGCAAAACAATAGGTAAGATGTGCATTCTGCAAAGGCATCTGACTGAGCTGCACATTACAGAAGTAAATTGAGCAAAGCCTCCAAACCCACTTTTGTGTATTTGTTTTTGTATTTCTGCTTAGGACCCAACGGTTACCTCCCACAGGCGGGAGAGGCAGGATTTTCACTGCTGTGCAGGAAACTGCAATCGTTGATATGGTCATCAGAAACAATGGCATAAAATTCACAGAGATTCGGGACAGTGTTGGCAGACAACATTACATTTGGAAATATTCACAATGTAAGCATAACAACTATTTCTAGAGTCCTGAAACAACATCAAGTCAGGATGAAGCAGTTGTACACTGTCCCCTTTGAGAGGAACTCTGAACGAGTCAAGCACCTCAGGAACCAATATGTCCAGGTAAGATGACTATAAAATACAGAACTGGTTTTGAAAAAAAACAAACAGGGCAGAGGCACACAATAGCAAATGTTTAAGTATAATGGAAACTACCTAACTCTTATGTTGCCTTGTGGATTTATTTTAGAGAGTCATGGAGATTGAAGCCAGGCAAACATCGCACATATTCATCTTTGTGGATGAGGCTGGTTTGAACGTGGCCAAAACACGGCGGTGAGGAAGGAATGTGATTGGGAAAAGAGCCACAGTGGATGTCCCGGGCCAGAGGGCCAACATCACAATGTGTGCAGCAATATCCGCTGATGGATTGCTGTTACACAAACCGCTAATTGGGCCATACAACACCGAGCATCTCATTTCATTCCTGGATGACCTCTATGGAAGGGTTGTGCCAGGTGAGGAAAGGGTTGCAGTGAGGTGAAATCGGCCAACGTTTGTAATTGTATGGGACAATGTGGCATTTCACCACTCCCATGCAGTCACAGAGTGGTTTGCAGCCCATCCCAGGATGGTGTAACTTTTCTTCCCACCTTACTCTCCATTCCTCAACACCACAGTGGAATTATGTTCCTCATGGAGGTGGGAGGTTTATGACCACCATCCACATGATCAAATGTCCCTCTTGGACGCAATGAATGCTGGATGCCTGGACATATCTGCAGAAGATTGCCAAGGATGGACCAGGCATGCCAAAATATAATTTCCTAGGTGTACTGCCAAAGATGACATAAGATGTGACGTGGATGAGAACCTGTGGCCAAATGCAGAAGACAGGGTTGACTAGCATTGCTACTGTATCTGTATCGGTAGATGGTGTATACACAAATTCTTGTATTTTGGAATCACTCAATGCCAAAAAATGACATAAAAAATATTGAAGCATATTGCATCATGTCTGAGAGGTGTCATTCTTGTTTTGTAAAGACATTTTGCAAAAGAAAACATTGTGTAATGCTACCTGTTGTTGGTGTTTTTTAGGTCATTGTTTTATGAGTGACAAAGTGTACTTGCTGAGTGACAACCTTTGCTAGTGTTATGGAAGAATGAGTTGATTTGAGACATGTCTGTGTTTTGGTAGTTTAGTGCATTTTGGATGTGAAATTAACTGCTGTGCCAAGCTGAAAGTTGGTTAGAAGAACTGTGTGAAGAGTTTTGAAAAAGTGACCTACTGTAAGTATTGAGAAATGGGTCCTAGCGATTGTAAAAAACTGTAAATGCGCCGAATACAACAGGTGTAGACTTTACAACGAAATGCAACAAGCCCTTTATCACCAATGCAGAGCTAAAAAGCTAAACAAAATAGCAAAATAAAAAAGGGAAATAGTAACACAATAAAAGAACAATAACAAGGTTATATAGAAGAACTACCAGTGCCAAGTCAATAATTGAGGTAATTGAGGTAAGGGGTAAAAATGTCTGGGTAATCAGGCTGGATAATAAACAGAGTAACAGCAGAGTATGTGAAGAGTGGGTGAAGAGGGTGAAAGTGTGTCTATGTGAAAGTGTGTGTGTGTGTGTGTGTGTGTGTGTGTGTGTGTGTGTGTGTGTGTGTGTGTGTGTGTGTGTGTGTACGTGTGTGTGTGTGTACGTGCGTGTGTGCGTTTGTGTGGGGTCAATATGTGTGTGTGTGTGTGTGTGTGTGTGTGTGTGTGTACGTGTGTGTGTGTGCGTTTGTGTGTGTGTGTGTGTGTTGGAGTGTCAGTGTAATATGTGTGAGTGTGTGGGTAGAGTCCAGTGAGTGTACATAGAGCCCAGTGCAAGAGATTCAGTGCAAAAATACAATAATAAATACAAAAAACTCAGTACTGGTAGCCAGTGTATATATCTAAATAAATTACCTCGTACCCCTGCACATCGACTCAGTACTGGTACCCCATGTATATTGCCAAGTTATTGTTACTCATTGTGTATTTATAATTTTATTACTTTTTTTACTTTTCTATTTTGCATCTATTTCCTTTCTCTCTGCATTGTTGGAAGGGCATTTCACTGTAAGTCTGCATCTGTTGTTTATGAAGCATGTGATGAATACAATTTGATTTGATTTGTTATTTTTTATCTGGCAGTAGGCCGTCAGATCAGTAGTCTCATATGCACCTCCAGGAGAACAATTACACCCAAATGGGAGCAGAGATTTCGAGGGGACTTGGATAGGTACTGATCTGCCACACACAATCTAGTACTCTGTATCTCTTAGGAATGGAACACATATTCTGAATCACCCCAAAAAAGATAGTTAGATTCTGTCAAACAAACATAATCATTTCTGAATAAATCTAAACTGTAGCAATTGCAATGTATGCTTTCCAGACTGCATAGCCATTTTTCAATTGTTAAGGCAAAAGGGGACGTTAGGGAATCTAACAATGATTGTGATCATGCACCTGATACTGTATCTACGTCCATGACATCAAAACATCAATAATCACCCTTGCTGACTACACTATGTCTCTGTGGACAAGGTTGTTGGTTCTTAGAGCTCCTCATTCATCTACTAAACAGAAACTCAGTGGGAGACCCATGCAGTGAAACACTGGCTTTGTATAGGAAGCACTGCTGAGGATCCTCTCCTCAACATACTGTATTATATTGAAATCCCCCATTGAAATATAATTAGCCTGGGAGATTAACGTAGAATCATAATTGGATATATGGAATGTGTGCGACGTAGCAACTGCTGACCAAAAATATGTCTGGTCTCAGCTCTTTGATAGGTATTGTGTGTGTTTTAATGGTTATTTCTGATGCTCCAGAGCACAGCGTCCTGATGTCCTATTTTACATGCAGCGTAGCGGGCCACAGAAACAGCCCTGACCTATCGATTGGTCTGTAAAAGCGTCTTCTTATCAGCAGAGAATTTATGTCTGGTGGTATACAGCGCAGGAGCTACCGTACGTTAACAGATAAAACAATCCATCTGGTTGGAGAGAGAGAGTTTAAGGAGTGCTCATGTTTTTAGTGGGGAGATAAGGGACAAAGTGATGACCCTGAGACATTACAGAGTTTGGCATTGGCAGACAAGTTTTATTGCTCAGAAAAGGTCACTGTTGCCATAAAGCAACTCAGATGCAGAGTCCCTGGAAAAGGACTGCTGATTAGAACTGTGGTCAGATCATAACTCATCCAGGAACTCAGCAAAGAAACACACAACATCCTGTCCTATACCTCTACAGTACCTATTCCCATCAGCAGATCTCCTGACATGGGAAAATCTAAGAAATGTAAGAGATAATTTTAAATAAAAATTGTGGAGAAAAGCAAGCTGGAAGGCCATGGTGGACAAGGATGGACATTTCTCTGAGAGAAAGGCCATTACAAAGCAGTTATGTTTCTGCTTACAGTATGTAGCTGAATCTTTACAGCTGTTCTCCAATAGATTGGAAAACGTCACTTTTCTATGTACTGTACTTTTGGCTCTACAGTCATGTAAAGCACTCCATGAGCCTCAAACTATGAAACACCTCACTTCAAATATCAATGCAAAAAAATGAAATAATGCATGCAGCTTGTTTTCAGCTGCAGAGCTGATGTAAGACCATGACTGGTTAGAAACAGCAACATCAATAGATGAGATGTGTTTTTGAAGAGAGAGTGTGGCTGCCCACATGAAAAGATACTATAGTATACTATGGTAAAAATACTAGCGTTTTTGCAGACTTTAGTAGTATTTACAGTTAGCTATATTATTACTATTCTAATATATAATAAAGTTTTATTTTACTATAGTTATTCATGTAGTGTTTTGCGGATTGTAGTATACTGTAGTATTTACTGTAGTGTTTTTGCAGACTTTAGTAGTATTTACAGTTAGCTATATTATTACTATTCTAATATATAATAAAGTTTTATTTTACTATAGTTATTCATGTAGTGTTTTGCGGATTGTAGTATACTGTAGTATTTACTGTAGTGTTTTGCGGATTGTAGTATACTGTAGTATTTACTGTAGTGTTTTTGCAGATATAACTGTAGTTTTTACTATAGTGTTTTTGTTTTGTTTCATTATCTTTAACATAGAAGTGGAGGCTTTCTCCTTTAGGAAATCTACTGGAGTATACTAAAAGAGAAAATGTTTCGTAACCTGTAGATAGGTAGGACTGGGGTCTGAACAGATCGTTCAGAGCTTCTGCTCTATAACCTGTAGGAAACCCAATATATGGTCTATACTTGGCATGTAGGTTAATCACTTATGGGTGGGATAAATTGGTATATGGGGGAGGGGAATAGGCAGGGTTTATGCAAATGAAATACTAAAGTGTTTACAGTAACACTTTACTTGACACCAAGTGTCATAACACGGCCATAAATATGTAATATGTCATAACACGGCCATAACTATGTAATATGTCATAACACGGCCATAACTATGTAATCTGTCATAACACGGCCATAACTATGTAATATGTCATAACACGGCCATAACTATGTAATATGTCATAACACGGCCATAACTATGTAATCTGTCATAACACGGCCATAACTATGTAATCTGTCATAACACGGCCATAACTATGTAATATGTCATAACACGGCCATAACTATGTAATATGTCATAACACGGCCATAACTATGTAATATGTCATAACACGGCCATAACTATGTAATCTGTCATAACACGGCCATAACTATGTAATATGTCATAACACGGCCATAACTATGTAATCTGTCATAACACGGCCATAACTATGTAATATGTCATAACACGGCCATAACTATGTAATATGTCATAACACGGCCATAACTATGTAATATGTCATAACACGGCCATAACTATGTAATATGTCATAACACGGCCATAACTATGTAATATGTCATAACATGGTCATAACTATGTAATATGTCATAACACGGCCATAACTATGTAATATGTCATAACACGGCCATAACTATGTAATATGTCATAACACGGCCATAACTATGTAATCTGTCATAACACGGCCATAACTATGTAATATGTCATAACACGGCCATAACTATGTAATATGTCATAACACGGCCATAACTATGTAATCTGTCATAACACGGCCATAACTATGTAATCTGTCATAACACGGCCATAACTATGTAATCTGTCATAACACGGCCATAACTATGTAATATGTCATAACACGGCCATAACTATGTAATCTGTCATAACACGGCCATAACTATGTAATCTGTCATAACACGGCCATAACTATGTAATCTGTCATAACACGGCCATAACTATGTAATCTGTCATAACACGGCCATAACTATGTAATCTGTCATAACACGGCCCTGTCAGAATATGGCCATAACACATGACACATATATTTACACCTGTTGTGACATATAGTGCGTTATTTTATGGCTGGTTATGGCCCCAACATAATTACTTTTTTCACTGTCAAGAAGTTTTCTATCGTTTGAAAATGTGTTTCTTAAATCCGTTATTGTTGTTGTAATGAATTCTTTACAGTCATGTTTTTTCCATCATATTTTCAATAACTTGTGGAAAACAGACTTTATGACACTGTCATGAAGCATTATGACCATCCTGTGTCACTTTACTTGGACTAAGAAAATACAGTTTATGACACTGTCATGAAGCGTTATGACCATCCTGTGTGACTTTACTTGGACTAAGAAAATACAGTTTATGACACTGTCATGAAGCGTTATGACCATCCTGTGTGACTTTACTTGGACTAAGAAAATACAGTTTATGACACTGTCATGAAGCGTTATGACCATTGTGTGTCACTTTACTTTGGACTAAGAAAATACAGTTTATGACACTGTCATAAAGCATTATGACCATCCTGTGTCACTTTACTTTGGACTAAGAAAATACAGTTTATGACACTGTCATAAAGCGTTATGACCATCCTGTGTCACTTTACTTTGGACTAAGAAAATACAGTTTATGGCACTGTCATAAAGCGTTATGACCATCCTGTGTCACTTTACTTGGACTAAGAAAATACAGTTTATGACACTGTCAAGAGACATTTTGACCATCATAATCATATAAGCCAGATAGACCTATCTGGTGCATACCCGTATACCAGTCAAAAGAATGTGTCTTGTCCTGCTCCTAGAATCTGCTCCTGCATTCATCCCAGTCATCAGCAACAGAGCATTGGGCAGGTGCATGTCTGACATCAATGTGTGCGCAATTACAATTACAATTGAATATGGTCAATTAAAAAATAATATTTATAACATCATAACCAACCACAAAATAACTACCGTGGTAGGTTTTGTGTTTTTTTTACACTCTTATGTTGGTGTCATAACCATCCATAAATAAAGCAATATATGTCACAACAGGTCTGAATATATGTGTCATGACAGTGTTATGGCCAAATTATAACATGTTAGGACAAGTTATGTCAGCTCTTACCGTATTTACCTCAGTTAAAAAAGTCATTACTGTAGACATTTCTGAACTATTTACTACAGTGTTTTTTGTAGACATTACTGTACTATTTACTACAGTGTTTTTTGTAGACATTACTGTACTATTTACTACAGTGTTTTTTGTAGACATTACTGTACTATTTACTACAGTGTTTTCTGTAGACATTGCTGTACTATTTACTACAGTGTTTTTTGTAGACATTACTGTACTATTTACTACAGTGTTTTTTGTAGACATTACTGTACTATTTACTACCGTGTTTTTTGTAGACATTACTGTACTATTTACTACAGTGTTTTTTGTAGACATTACTGTACTATTTACTACAGTGTTTTCTGTAGACATTGCTGTACTATTTACTACAGTGTTTTTTGTAGACATTACTGTACTATTTACTACAGTGTTTTTTGTAGACATTACTGTAGTATTTACTACAGTGTTTTTTGTAGACATTACTGTACTATTTACTACAGTGTTTTTTGTAGACATTACTGTACTATTTACTACAGCGTTTTTGCAGACATTACTGTACTATTTACTACAGTGTTTTGTTGTTGTTGATAAAACTGTAGTATTTACTATAGGAATCAACAGTTTACTACAGAATTTGATAGTAAGTACTGTAGTTTTCTGTAGTAGGGTACTAGGGGGTCATTTTCCCAACCCTTTTCCCCGGCTTCCACTGCTCTTGCTCAACAACAGAAATTCCTCTGTGTCTTCACAACGTTTGGAGATATTTCAACAAAACGATTTTGTGGTAAGTTTATCATAAGTTTGTCGATATGTTCCAATGAAGTTGATATATATAAGTAGGAAAACCTTAAAATTAAAAAAACACTTGTTTAGAGAGAAAATGTTTTTGAGTAAAGTAGTAATATGTTGGATGAGTGTGTTAGGGGCATCACTTTATTTGTGACCTATGTACAAACTAGAATCATGCAACGGCAGAGCATAAGAGAGTTTCCACATTAATGTTACACTGAATTAATTTAGTCACGTTATTGTTATTAAATGTTATATTCCAATGGTATTTAATGTTATTAGTTATATTCCATTCCAATATTATATTCCAATTAATATTTTTTTAATTAATTCAAAACAACTATTGAAAACCTTTGGCTCCTGAATGTCATTTTAAAGACTGATGGGATTTAAAATATTGCATTATTCAAATAATGTTTAGTGCAATTGTACATAATGAACTGTATGGAAAAGGAACAAAGAAAATGTATGTGTAGGTGAGTTAAAAAGAGGGACTTTACATCAAACCTTCTCATAGTGCAGATATTAATGGTAACATGTGCAACACTCCCCACCCCCCCACCCCCCCACCCCACCATATGTATTTAAATAATTAAAATAAGACAACTAGAATTAGCTTTTAACTATTACTTACTAAAGAATGTATAAATAGAACTGATTAAATGGATTTGAACAGCCTATGCCTATGCCCCTTTTCTAAAAACAACATTTAACGAAATAACCAAAAAAGTGTAAACTGTAGACATGCTTCTCTTTATAGTATATTCACCTAAGCATGACCTTTATCCACATAACATTTTTTTTTCCAAAACGTAGCTTTTTTTGTGTCAGCAATTAGACATTGTTCTTAGGAGGGGCTAGTTATCCCCTAGTACCCTACATTTAATTATTTTTTAATGTGGGTGGGGTGGTGGTGATAGCAGGGGCAGACTGTTATGTGCAGCTCAGCATGGCTGCCCTGCCCCCATGCTGGTCTGGCTCCCATGTGAAGTCTGTGGGAATCACGGGAAGGCTATGTTTGTTTCTCGGGGAGGATCTAAACTTGAGCAGTCATTGGTAAGCCTTCATAGGCAGCCAGTGAGATGAAAGAGCTTGAGTCAGTGGAGAAAACAGAAGGCAAATTTAAAGCACATTTGGGATCGAGGGGGTGATTTCACAACAGAAACAGAAAAGCGAGTTCAAAGTATTGAAAGTCAATTGCTGTTTGCAGTGGGATTCTGCCAAATATCAACTGATTCAAATGAAGATGTCTGGTGGTGTCACACTGAGCTGGCAGTAAATGTAACAGCAGAGATGATGCAATAGAAGGAGCTGTCCATAGCTCACATTAATGCTTCCATTACTCCTGATAGGTGAGGAGCAGGGTGGGTGGCATGGTGGGACTAGGTGATGGACCCATCCAACAGATTTATGCTGTGATCTCTGGCATATCTCAGCCACTCAAGGCACAACTCAAGGACAGCAGTGACATCATGGACTGCAGTGTGGGACATTAGGACTCCGATATTAGAACTAGTATAGAGAAGTTCACTTCTCAGTGCAGGGTTATATGAGTAGAATATATTGCGCTAACTTTAAGGTGTGCCTTCCCTTGTCTGAGGTGCAGCTTGCCTGCTATTACACCAGTCTGTAGAGACAGAGGAGTGTTCAATGTCAACAGACAGACAGAATGAGTCAGACAATGCAAACAAAAACACACTTGTCTTTAAAGAAACATTTTCAGATAGTCCCTTAGAATGTCGGTGTGATCAATAATTCATTCGCAACTGTTTACCAACAATTATCTTTACTCCTTTCTTGACAAAAACGGTCAGAAATTGCAGTACTGAATGTGAGTACGTCTGCCTCCTTTCATTACTAATTACCACAAAAGCGTTGGGTCTTCCACTGAATACACTATCAGCTTAAACTGCCATCTACAGCTGGCTTTGAGAAATACATTTGACACTTTGTGATGTTTGAATAATTTGACTTGATTTTAAACAAAGCAGCAACTTCAGTCTCACTGAGGCAATGTTACTTTGTATTAGCCCAATGAGTCCCACAGTCACGCCGGCATGATTTACTGTGGGACTGTTAAACCTTTTTAAACAATGTGTGTTTAAGCTACAGACTTCTGGGTTGTACCATTGGATTAGTCTATTTATTCTGCATTCGTTGGTAACATTAGTCTGTGTGATTAACGGGGGCTGAGCTAGAGCAGTACTTGTGAGAAAAGGGTGGATCATGAAGGGGCCCGGGACCGGCAAATTTTTACAAAAACGTCAGAATGTTTTGATGTACTGTCACGCCCTGACCTTAGAGAGCCTTTTAATGTCTCTATTTGGTTTGGTCAGGGTGTGATTTGGGGTCGGCATTCTATGTTTTGTTATCTATGATTTTGTATTTCTATGTTTTGGCCGGGTATGGTTCTCAATCAGGGACAGCTGTCTATCGTTGTCTCTGATTGGGAACCATACTTAGGTAGCCCTTTTTCCCTACTTTCTTGGTGGGAAGTTGACTTTGTTTATGGCACATAGCCTTTGAGCTTCACGGTGTGTTTTTGTAGTGTTATTTGTTTTGTCCGGCGTCATTTTGATTAATATACGAAACTGTAGGCTCACCAAGCTGCACCTTGGTCCTCTCCTTTCAACAGCCGTGACAGAACTTCCCACCACCAAAGGACCAAGCAGCGTGGTAAGGAGGACTGGACATGGGAGGAGATCCTGGCCGGAAAAGGATCCTACACGTAGGAGGAGATCCTGGCCGGAAAAGATCACCTGCCATGGGAGCAGGTCGAAGCAGCAAGGAAGGCGGAGGCAGCTAGGAAAAGGGATTACACAGGGACAAGGCTGGCACTAAAGACCGGGAGGCCACTCCAAAAGAAATGGGGAGGGGGGCACACGGGGAGAATGGCTGAGCCAGGTTGGAGACCTAAGCCAACTCCCCATGCTTACCGTGGCGGGCGTCGTACTGGTCAGGCACCGTGTTATGCGGTGGAGCGCACGGTGTCTCCAGTACGCGTTCTTAGCCCGGTGCCCTACATCCCAGCTCCCCGCATCTGCCGGGCTAGGGTGAGCATCCAGCCAGGACGGATTTTGCCAGCCCTGCTCTCCAGACCTCCAGTAGGTCTCTATGGCCCAAGATATCCTGCGCCGGCTCTGCGCACTGTCTCCAGTACATCTGCACAGCCCAGTGCGTCCTGTGCCTGCTCCCCGCACGTACCGGGCCAAAGTCACCATCCAGCCAGGATGGGTTGTGCAGGCTCTTAGCTCGAGACCTCCAGTGCGCCTCCACGGGCCAGTGTATCCGGTGCCTCTGCCAAGGACAGGGCCTCCTGTATGTCTCTCCAGCCTGGGGAGTCCTGTGCCTGCGCCCAGAACTAATCCTCCTGTATGTCTCCCCAGCCTGTTGAGCCCTGTGGCAGCTCCACATACCAGACTGCCCAAATGTCTCCTACCTCCAGTGACGATCCATGGCAAGAAGCCTCCAGTGGTGATCCATGGCAAGAAGCCTCCAGTGGTGATCCATGGCAAGAAGCCTCCAGTGGTGATCCATGGCAAGAAGCCTCCAGTGATGATTCATGGCGCAAAGCCTCCAGTGATGATCCATGGCGCGAAGCCTCCAGTGATGATCCATGGCGCAAAGCCTCCAGTGATGATCCATGGCGCAAAGCCTCCAGTGATGATCCATGGCGCGAAGCCTCCAGTGATGATCCATGGCGCGAAGCCTCCAGTGATGATCCATGGCAAGAAGCCTCCAGTGATGATCCATGGCGCGAAGCCTCCAGTGATGATCCATGGCAAGAAGCCTCCAGTGATGATCCATGGCACGAAGCCTCCAGTGATGATCCATGGCGCGAAGCCTCCAGTGATGATCCATGGCAAGAAGCCTCCAGTGATGATCCATGGCGCGAAGCCTCCAGTGATGATCAATGGCAAGAAGCCTCCAGTGATGATCCATGGCACGAAGCCTCCAGTGAGCAAAAAAAAAAAAAATGTATTGACAGTATTCATATAAAGGTTTTTGCTTCCGCGGATGTTATTTTTTTGTTGACATTTGTCATTAAAATTCATGAATGCAACTGTTTTTCAATTTGTTTTGTGTTCTACTTGTAACTCTGGTTGTCCTGAAAAGAAAAAGGTAAAAGATTTCATTGTGAGCCTAAATATAAGGGCTGGACATGCAGATAAATGAAAAGACGATTTTTGCTAGGGTCTCGGAACTGATAGGGTTAAATGTCAACTACAGATCAAAGGTCTGTAACTAGTGAAATTAGAAATCACATCTACCAAAAAGACAGCACATGTCAATTCTACACTGTCAGTTTTCAGAACTTTGGTTCATCCCAATGTCGACAAAAAATGTCAAACAAATGTGAATGTCTACTGCTGTTCACCAATGATTCCGACTCAAGTATAAAAATAATGGTTGGTTGGTGGGTTCAGTTGGAAGCAGCAGAACAGGTCAAGTCATTAGAACATATGAAAAGCATGTTCTGTGCTTTGAAAGTCTGACATTGACTTGAGGCAAAGGCTTATGATGTACATGGTAAACAGGTTGCCAGTCTACCTGGAGGTTTCTGTTTCCAACAGAGGGACTTTCATTCTGAGGCCTGGTTGTTTGAGATGCTGGCCAGAAAGAGTAACCACAGATGTCATGTGAGGTATTTACTTTGTGTGGTTTGGCCTGAACCAATAGGTCAAATGAGGAGTGGGGTGTAAAGTAATTTGCCATGCTTATTCAAGTGTTGACCTTTATCGGGTCAAATGACTTTGAATGTGGATTGTACAGTATGTAAAGGTCAATAGCTACTGCATTGTATACTATTCTGCTTTGAAGTGTAGGCATACCATACACCCCCCAAGTGTCCCTCTTTACTGCATTTACATTCTATAAAAAATACTTCAGCCTTAAGCAGAGTAATAACCACAATTTTCACTAAAGGTCAGGGTTGGGCAACAGCATGAGATTTCAGACTGCACCATTACCATTCACCTTCAAATCAGAACTAAACCCAAGACACTCATTTTATATTAAAGTTAAAGTTTGATTCATTATTTGTATTTATTATGTTTATTTGGTAGGGAAAATGCACAAGAAAAAGTCTCAGAGACTGAGAAAACATGTCACACCAGATTTAGCTTATACATAATTTCCATCTGTAGTCCCTAAAACATCTAGACAAAGGTGAACATCTAGACATGGAAACATTATAAACATTTAGACAAAGGTGAACATCTAGATATGGAAACGTTATATACATCTAGACAAAGGTGAACATCTAGACATGGAAACATTATAAACATTTAGACATAGGTGAACATCTAGACATGGAAACATTATAAACATTTAGACATAGGTGAACATCTAGACATGGAAACATAAACATCTAGACGTAGGTGAACATCTAGACATGGAAACATTATAAACATCTAGACATAGGTGAACATCTAGACATGGAAACATTATAAACATCTAGACAAAGGTGAACATCTAGACATGGAAACATTATAAACATCTAGACGTAGGTGAACATCTAGACATGGAAACATTATAAACATTTAGACATAGGTGAACATCTAGACATGGAAACATTATAAACATCTAGACATAGGTGAACATCTAGACATGGAAACATTATAAACATCTAGACATAGGTGAACATCTAGACATGGAAACATTATAAACATCTAGACAAAGGTGAACATCTAGACATGGAAACATTATAAACATTTAGACATAGGTGAACATCTAGACATGGAAACATAAACATCTAGACAAAGGTGAACATCTAGACATGGAACAATTATAAACATCTAGACATGGAAACATTATAAACATCTAGACATAGGTGAACATCTAGACATGGAAACATTATAAACATCTAGACATAGGTGAACATCTAGACATAGGTGAACATCTAGACATGGAACAATTATAAACATCTAGACATGGAAACATTATAAACATCTAGACATAGGTGAACATCTAGACATGGAAACATTATAAACATCTAGACATAGGTGAACATCTAGACATGGAAACATTATAAACATCTAGACATAGGTGAACATCTAGACATAGGTGAACATCTAGACATGGAAACATTATAAACATCTAGACATAGGTGAACATCTAGACATGGAAACATTATAAACATCTAGACATATGTGAACGTCTAGACATGGAAACATTATAAACATTTAGACATAGGTGAACATCTAGACATGGAAACATTATAAACATTTAGACATAGGTGAACATCTAGACATAGGTGAACATCTAGACATGGAAACATTATAAGCATCTAGACATGGAAACATTATAAACATCTAGACAAAGGTGAACATCTAGACATGGAAACATTATAAACATTTAGACATAGGTGAACATCTAGACATGGAAACATTATACACATCTAGACATAGGTGAACATCTAGACATGGAAACATTATACACATTTAGACATAGGTGAACATCTAGACATGGAAACATTATAAACATCTAGACATAGGTGAACATCTAGACATGGAAACATTATAAACATCTAGACATAGGTGAACATCTAGACATGGACACATTATAAACATTTAGACATAGGTGAACATCTAGACATGGAAACATTATAGACATCTAGACATAGGTGAACATCTAGACATGGAAACATTATAAACATTTAGACATGGAAACATTATAGACATCTAGACATGGAACCATTATAAACATCTAGACATAGGTGAACATCTAGACATAGGTGAACATCTAGACATGGACACATTATAAACATCTAGACATGGAAACATTATATACATCTAGACATGGAACCATTATAAACATCTAGACATAGGTGAACATCTAGACATGGAAACATAAACATCTAGACGTAGGTGAACATCTAGACATGGAAACATTATAAACATCTAGACATAGGTGAACATCTAGACATAGGTGAACATCTAGACATGGACACATTATAAACATCTAGACATGGAAACATTATATACATCTAGACAAAGGTGAACATCTAGACATAGAAACATTATACATCTAGACATGGAAACATTATATACATCTAGATATAGGTGAACATCTAGACATGGAAACATTATAAACATCTAGACATAGGTGAACATCTAGACATGGAAACATTATATACATCTAGACAAAGGTGAACATCTAGACATGGAAACATTATAAACATCTAGACATAGGTGAACATCTAGACATGGAAACATTATATACATCTAGACATGGAAACATTATATACATCTAGACAAAGGTGAACATCTAGACATGGAAACATTATAAACATCTAGACATAGGTGAACATCTAGACATGGAAACATTATATACATCTAGACAAAGGTGAACATCTAGACATAGAAACATTATACATCTAGACATGGAAACATTATATACATCTAGACATAGGTGAACATCTAGACATGGAAACATTATATACATCTAGACAAAGGTGAACATCTAGACATAGAAACATTATACATCTAGACATGGAAACATTATATACATCTAGATATAGGTGAACATCTAGACATGGAAACATTATAAACATCTAGACATAGAAACATTATACATCTAGACATAGGTGAACATCTAGACATAGAAACATTATACATCTAGACATGGAAACATTATAAACATTTAGACATAGGTGAACATCTAGACATGGAAACATAAACATCTAGACAAAGGTGAACATCTAGACATGGAACAATTATAAACATCTAGACATGGAAACATTATAAACATCTAGACATAGGTGAACATCTAGACATGGAAACATTATAAACATCTAGACATAGGTGAACATCTAGACATAGGTGAACATCTAGACATGGAAACATTATAAACATCTAGACATAGGTGAACATCTAGACATGGAAACATTATAAACATCTAGACATATGTGAACGTCTAGACATGGAAACATTATAAACATTTAGACATAGGTGAACATCTAGACATGGAAACATTATAAACATTTAGACATAGGTGAACATCTAGACATAGGTGAACATCTAGACATGGAAACATTATAAGCATCTAGACATGGAAACATTATAAACATCTAGACAAAGGTGAACATCTAGACATGGAAACATTATAAACATTTAGACATAGGTGAACATCTAGACATGGAAACATTATACACATCTAGACATAGGTGAACATCTAGACATGGAAACATTATACACATTTAGACATAGGTGAACATCTAGACATGGAAACATTATAAACATCTAGACATAGGTGAACATCTAGACATGGAAACATTATAAACATCTAGACATAGGTGAACATCTAGACATGGACACATTATAAACATTTAGACATAGGTGAACATCTAGACATGGAAACATTATAGACATCTAGACATAGGTGAACATCTAGACATGGAAACATTATAAACATTTAGACATGGAAACATTATAGACATCTAGACATGGAACCATTATAAACATCTAGACATAGGTGAACATCTAGACATAGGTGAACATCTAGACATGGACACATTATAAACATCTAGACATGGAAACATTATATACATCTAGACATGGAACCATTATAAACATCTAGACATAGGTGAACATCTAGACATGGAAACATAAACATCTAGACGTAGGTGAACATCTAGACATGGAAACATTATAAACATCTAGACATAGGTGAACATCTAGACATAGGTGAACATCTAGACATGGACACATTATAAACATCTAGACATGGAAACATTATATACATCTAGACAAAGGTGAACATCTAGACATAGAAACATTATACATCTAGACATGGAAACATTATATACATCTAGATATAGGTGAACATCTAGACATGGAAACATTATAAACATCTAGACATAGGTGAACATCTAGACATGGAAACATTATATACATCTAGACAAAGGTGAACATCTAGACATGGAAACATTATAAACATCTAGACATAGGTGAACATCTAGACATGGAAACATTATATACATCTAGACATGGAAACATTATATACATCTAGACAAAGGTGAACATCTAGACATGGAAACATTATAAACATCTAGACATAGGTGAACATCTAGACATGGAAACATTATATACATCTAGACAAAGGTGAACATCTAGACATAGAAACATTATACATCTAGACATGGAAACATTATATACATCTAGACATAGGTGAACATCTAGACATGGAAACATTATATACATCTAGACAAAGGTGAACATCTAGACATAGAAACATTATACATCTAGACATGGAAACATTATATACATCTAGATATAGGTGAACATCTAGACATGGAAACATTATAAACATCTAGACATAGAAACATTATACATCTAGACATAGGTGAACATCTAGACATAGAAACATTATACATCTAGACATGGAAACATTATATACATCTAGATATAGGTGAACATCTAGACATGGAAACATTATACACAAAAACAGAAACACATAAATACTGTACGTCATACATAAAAAAACAACATTGCCCATAGAAACACATTGCTATTGGACAAAACATGTAATATACCTATTAAAATATATATATCTATATTGTACATAGCCCAGTTATTTCACGTATTGCAATGATACCTGTGTATGTACTAGTGTGTCTTCTGCTGCATTGAAAGTCAGTTTAGCCTTTTAAGTTGAAATCAATGAGTGCATGACTGATTGGACTTTATCATTTTTTTGTCTCAGTCGAGAAAACTTGGAGTTATCTTGTAAACCAGGCAGATGTCTGAGAACAGAATGAAGTTGTCGAAACTAAACAAGTTGAACATGGTAATTATTTTAACATTATAAGCTGGTATTCCCTCAGAAGTCAGAACATAACATATTTTTTTTAATAATCCACTTTAAATCAACATTCTGGAGAAAATGTTCAGTGATAGAATTCAGATTTCAGGAGCTTAATTTTATAGTTCAAGGGTAACAGTACTCATTGCCATAATCCCCATTATCCCCACAGCTCCATAGTGATAAGATAGTTTTATTTTTTCCAAACTATCCCCATTATTAATTTTCACCCCCAGCCTATCATCCCTTCAGATAGCACACAGTTCTCCATTCTATATCAGATCATAAAATTGTTGTAAGTGGTTTAAAACTACAATCAGAGAGAGAGAGAGAGAGAGAGAGAGAGAGAGAGAGAGAGAGAGAGAGAGAGAGAGAGAGAGAGAGAGAGAGAGAGAGAGAGAGAGAGAGAGAGAGAGAGAGAGAGAGAGAGAGAGAGAGAGAGAGAGAGAGCAGTTTTAATTAATGTTGCTCCACTTCTCCCAAACGAATCCCTGCCACTGTAGGATTTACTGGCATTACTGATACTGACAAAATGATCGCTCAGGGAGAGATAAAACAATATAAAAGGAGCAAAAAAAAAGGGCTTTGAAACAACACCCACTCTGGTCTCAAAACGAGTAAAGCACTTATTCAACGTGGCTGTTAGTTAAACCAGTAATATACTACATTATGTCAGCTAATTGACATGGATCTTGTGACATGGACACGAGACAGCAACAGGCTTTGATTTATGTACTTTTAGAGTAGACATAACCCACTTATAACCTGATTTACTGCATGAGTAATATAAAACATGCCAAGTCAGAATTATAAACTGTTCTATTGTAGCAGCAGCAGTATTTTGAAAAATGTGTGCGTCCTTTGCCTCATAAACGCTTAATCTTTACTCTCATAAGATACAAAATAATCTTAATATTTGACAAGCTCCCATGTTGGACATCACATTGAGTCTAGTCTGAATACCTCCAGCAACATACCAAGCAGCTCCCATGTTGGACATCACATTGAGTCTAGTCTGAATACCTCCAGCAACATACCAAGCAGCTCCCATGTTGGACATCACATTGAGTCTAGTCTGAATACCTCCAGCAACATACCAAGCAGTGACTTAAGAGCTCCTTATGTTTTTAAAAAGCATCAAGGCACAATCACACTGCCTTTCTCCACGGATCTGTGTATTTGTGAAATTCGGCTGAAATAACAGGGGTTTTGGCCTCTCCAATTCACTGTCATGCTCAACTTGTATAAATATTCAGATGGAAAGGACCAGAGGCTAATGCAGTCTTATGGGCAATTTTAGGAGAGCAGAGATGATGATGAATTGCATGCCAGCTGTGATTTTAAACCCCGCAATGAGGAAGAGAAAGGCAACCCCCTGCCTGCTCCTCCCTTCCTCCGATCTTCCCTTCCTCCCCTCATCCTCTCCTCCCATCCTTAATCTTCTCTTCCTCCCAGCTTCCCCTCCTCCCTCCCATTTTGACATTTCTATTATGGAGGAGTATCTACTCCAGTAAAGCAGGCTGCTGCCGCCTGGCACTACCCGCTCCTACCTGCTCTAACTTAATCCTTCTGATATTTCAATAGCCCACTTGCCTTCCTCAGAAACACTGACATAATATTTTATATTGAATCCAGTTCAAGATGGGGGGTACCAGTATGGAGGGTTCGTAGTGGATTTGGGGACCACAGAGTCCTGTTTCTATAGTTCAATTTTTCATGCATTTTCTTAGAATTTTCTTATCGGGCATTTCCATGTAAAGGACCCAAGAGCACTAAGTAAATTCCATGTAAACGACCCATGACACCAAGTAATTTCCATGTTAAGTCATATTTGCTGTCAAATGACAGCTAAGAGTATGTATTGTATTGTTTTATTAAAGGAAAGATCCACTCTAAAACAACTATATTTTGGTATTTGTTTCATTACTCCACTATTGATATATTCCCAAAATGTTATAAATGTCAGCAATCAAGTTTTCAAGATGTAGGACTTTCATAAAGCAAATTGTTTTGCATAATATATTTTGCATCATATGATGATGTATCAATTACTGCTGAGCGATGAACCATTTTTTGGGGGCTTCAATTACTTCCATTTAGTTCTGTTTTTTTGTGAGCTCAACATGCCATTTCTCTAGAGAGAAATCAAATCATTCATGAGAGAAATTGGGCATGTTCGAGCGCATCACTTTTGTGAAGTCGGTGACCATCGTTGGCCACCACCTTTCAAAGAGTGTTGCATTATGGACATAAAAATTGTCAGAGTTGCACCTACATGTCGACTGCATGAACTTTACAACAACCATGTGATCAAAGGTCATGAGGTTTCGACTGCAGTCGACTTACATTTTCTTCAGTTTCTCCTCACCAGCTGCAACTTGCCACCATCACGTGCATTGTGGGAGGCACTATTTGTCAACCAATCATTAGAATGTTTTTGTTTGACCCATGCAAACAGGACCAAAGATGTGACTGCATTAAGAAGCACCTTTGCCTCGATTCATATGTACAGTATACAGTGGATATCTACAAATTCATGTGATATTTGAGGCTCTCTCTCCCCAATTGATAGTACAATGTACACATATATTTACAGTTGTGAATGTGAGATATGGGGTTGTAATGTTCGACATTACAAAGAAACACTTTTATATACAATGGGAAAACTGCCACGTTGCATGCACTGAGCCTTGCTGTTGGAAAACCACATCACCGTCCAACTTTTGCCTGTAGCAGATGCACCTCCCCCGACTTTCATCTGCAGTCAGTTGCTTCAGCCTTACCACTCAAATGAGCCCACTAGGTCAAGAACTATGTGGGACGCTGGGCGTTGTAGTTTGCATTAGGCAAATATTCAACTCAAATGTGGTCAGTTCTGTGCTGAACTAGTTGACCATTGAGCCTATTCTACCCAGCTCAGACAGATGGATAGCCTACATAGACCCATGAGAGAGAAATGTACACAACCCAAAGACAACAGGGATAGAGACTACCGGATTGATAGTTTTTGTAGTTTGTAAGAAGCAGTCTTGAAAGTACAATATGACTTATGTACCTTGAAAAACTTGTACAATTATTTTGTCAGACTGCTCTGCAGCATACATAGGCAGGTACGAGCAAGTTACTAGCCTAGCTAAATAGGATGACTTAAAGACTACAGTATGGGGAGCACAGAGAGCGTTAGATGGTTGTCTGGTTGGCTGCTAATACCTGAGATGAGATGAGATGACGACTTTAAGGAATTAAAAATAATAAAGTCATCAAATAAAAGCTAAGTAATATACACAACTGAAATATTGTATTATTTCATAGTAATTTCCTATGTTTCTATTGATATCTACCCAATGTGGACCTGACAGAGACAATGGAATGTTTTCAATGTTTTGGCAATTGAAGGTTCATTATTTTTGGCTTTGGAATTTTCATTAAAAACTCTTAAATAATTGTAACGTACTTATTTCATCATGCATTTAATGTTTAAAAATAATTAGCGAAACCAAAATCAAAAAGCGTGATTCTTTTTTAATAACTGAAACCGAACCAATCTCAAAAAGCCCTAATCGCTCAGCACTAGTGGCAAGTGTGCAAGTGACACGCAATTTACTGTACTGAACTCAACCTGAACTCTGAAAGAAACTCAGCCCGACTTTCAATTTACTCCTGAAATTTGTAATAGTAGAATGCACAAGGTGTAATGGGAAGTGCATCATCAGTTTACCTCGTCGTGACAGTCATTGCATACCTAAGAGAGCTATTTATAACTTGTCAGAAATGTGCAGATCAACTAGCCCACGTCAACTAACATTTTTTAGCTAGGTCTTTTAGCCCATAGATTGTGTTGTAATGTTTGAGTCACTCAAATGTCACATGAATACACATTAGACAAGGGAAAATGTATAGAATTGCAAGAACATTTGCTTTAAACCTGCAAAATGTTCTCTCCACCAACAAGAGTGGTGTGAACAGTTTGTGTCATGAACAGTGCTTGTGCACATAGAAATAGACGTAGCATGTGCACACGCTTAGGGGAGTCGAGGCATGTTCCCCAATACTGAAAGGGGGTCTAAGTGAAAAAGTTTGGGATCTCCTTCTGTAATGTAATGTACAGTAGAGTAGAGCACACTAGAGTTGAGTACAGTATAATGTATTGTATTTTATTGTACTGTACTGAACTCTACTGTACTGTACTGAACTCTACTCTACTCTTTTGTGTTGTACTGTGCTGTACTGTATTGTATTGTACTTAAGCAATAACACCCAAAGGGGTTTGGTATATGGCCAATATACCACGGCTAAGGGCTGTTTTTGGCACGACGCAACGCCATATACCACAAAGCTCAGAGATGCCTTATTGCTATTATAAACTGGTTACCAGCCTAATTAGAAAAGTAAAAATACGGTCTGATATACCACGGCTTTCAGCCAATCAGTATTCAGGGCTCAAACCACCCAGTCTATAAAGTACACTAGACTGTGCTTTACTTTGATGTCCAAACTTGTGAAAGATAGAAGTCTATGCTTGGTTCAAATTTGTTCCGGTCTCGACCAACCAAATTTGTTCTTGTTTGGGTGCAGAGCTCATTAAAATAATAGCCAGTGTGTAGAATAATACCCAAATATGCAAAGGAGGATAGTGCATATTTCTATCTTTGTGTACCTGTTCAGGCTACAGTATTTTGCCATGAACAGAATGAAATTCATATCCATAATTATACATTTCTATATAGTACAGATCAGGGACCCATGATGTCTTTCTGCAACCAGGTGTAAATCCACTTCACTTCCTGTTCAATTTCTTTTAAGTCCAGGTGTCATGTCATAGCTGACACCCAATTCCTTCTGCAGACATCTTTGAATCTTTGAGTTTTTGGAAAACGTAGTCACAGAATAACTGAGGGCGATTTTACAGATATTCTGCTAAAAAAAATAAGTAAAAGTACATGTGTAAATGTTGTAAAATGTTCAGTGTAAATTGTTAAAAGTAGTCCTTGTGCATAGAGTTATATGGTTTGTTAAACTTTGAAATATACTATGATTTCTGTTTGGCATATATTTTAAAGTGAAAAATCGGAGTCATACTTTCCTACAGTATGTAGAAGAAGTTCATGAAGTTCCTGATTGAGCAGGGATTGGAGAGAAAGCTCCTAATGAACACGTAACATCTCTTTGTGAAGTGCAGCCTATATCCCTCTATGGTGATCTCACACCACATCAGAGTAGAGAAGATGATTAAATGCACTAATTGAATTGCTGTGTGTGTACGCACTTGTGCATCCCTCCAAACAACCAGAGCAATCACCTCAGCGGGTGCTGCGTTTAATTTCACAGCCTGTGTTTGATGTGGGAGAAGGAATAGATTAAAACCCAACGCTACATGTGGTCAATCTGTTGCAGTGGTTGCCTCTGCACTCTTGTTTATTTACAGAAATTGAATTTCCGCCATTATAGACAACCCCCTACCCTCCATCACTTCACCCACCCTTCTCCCCATCCAGCAGCTTCACTCTAAGGCCCACACTCCTCTCTGCTACTTCTGCATGTTAAACCATTGCTGATGACATGAAAATAAGCCATCGAGCTATCATCAATGAATTAAGTTAAGCCTTCCAAATCACTGTGCGTCCAGCTGCCATTCACTGAGAGAGAGAGAGAGAGAGAGAGAGAGAGAGAGAGAGAGAGAGAGAGAGAGAGAGAGAGAGAGAGAGAGATTCTGTCTTCTGAGAATAGAATGAAACCACAACAAAGACCTTGAAAACTGAGCAAGGTGCTGCAAATCCAAATAAACGTACACTACACTGCTGGTCAAACATCTCATTCCAAAATCATGGGCATTAACATGGAGTTGGTCTGCTATAATAGCCTCCACTCTTCTAGGAAGGCTTTCCACTAAATGTTGGAACATTGCTGTGGGGACTTGCTTCCATTCAGCCTCAAGAGCATTCATGAGGTTGGGCACTGATGTTGGGTGATTAGGCCTGGCTCGTAGTCGACGTTCCAATTCTCCCAAAGGTGTTCAGTTCGGTGGGATTGAGGTCAGGGCTCTGTGCAGGCCAGTCAAGTTCTGCCACACCGATCTCAACAAACCATTTTTGTATGGACCTCACTTTGTGCATGGGGGCATTGTTATGCTGAAACAGGAAAGGGCCTTCCCAAAACTGTATTCACAAAGTTGGAAGCACATAATTGTCTATAATGTTTTTGTATGCTGTAGAATTAAGATTCCCCTTCACTGGAACTAAGGGGCCAAGCCCGAACCATGAAAAACAGCCCAGACCATTTTTCCTCCTCCACCAAACTTTACAGTTGGCACTATGCATTCGGACAGGTAGTGCTTTCCTGGCATCTGCCAAACCCAGATTTATCTGTCGTACTGCCAGATGGTGATAGCATTACTCATCACTCTAGAGAACGCGTTTCCACTGCTCCAGAGTCCAATGGTGGCAAGCTTTACACCACTCCAGCTGAGACTTGGCATTGCGCATGGTGATCTTAGGCTTGTGTGCAGCTGCTTGGCCATTGAAACCCATTTCATGAAGCTCCCGTCTAACAGTTCTTGTGCTGACGTTGTATCCAGAGGCAGTTTGGATCTCGGTAGTAAGTGTTGCAACTGAGGACAGACGATTTTTACACGTTACGTACTTCAGCACTCGCCGATCCCGTTCTGTGAGCTTGTGCGGCCTACCATTTGGGGCTGAGCCGTTGTTGCTCCTAGATGTTTCCACTTTACAATAACAGCACTTACAGTTGACCGGGGCAGTTCTAGCAGGGCAAAAATTTGACGAACTGACTTGTTAGAAAGGTGGCATCCTATGACGGTGCCACGTTGAAAGTCACTGAGCTCTTCAGTAATGCCATTCTACTGCCAATGTTTGTCTATGGAGATTGCATGGCTGTGTGCTCGATTTTTACACATCAGCAACGGGTGTGGCTGAAATAACCGAATCCACTAATTTGAAGGGGTGTCTACATACTTTTGTATATATAGTGTATTTCAAGGTATCACTCACTCCAACTCACTAAATCGTCTACCTAGCTAGGCTACATTTAATGTTGAACATCACACAAGATCAAGATAGAAAAGGAGCAAGAACACTGGTGCACTCTTAGACACACAGAGCAAGTAACAGACTGACTGAGAAAGTCGAAGTTGACCTTGAGTCTGCGTCTCCTCTGAGTCAGTCCATCTACAGCCATAGAGTGTGGATAACTCTCTTCACACTAATGACATGTAATGGCAACTCAGTCAGGAGACATTCTTAAAAAGGTGATTTGACAGGTGTGGGAGCCTCATACTGAGTCTTACCCGCCTCTACTTCCAGAGCCATGCCATGCTAATATGTATCAACAGGGATGCGACTCCAAGTGCTATTTAGCGTGATTTCCAATACAGACTGAAATATTCTACTGTTGCGCATTGATCAGAAAATGTAATTTGGTATGATACCTTTCTATATGTGATGTCCTGAGGCTATGCGTGGTTTTCCTTGCCCCATCCCAGCGTATAAACCTTGGACCTCCGTGCTTCTCAGAGACCATGTGTGTGCATGATGCAACACTTACACAGTTGCAGTGCAAGACCATCACCACAAATCACATCAACAGGAGGGAGGAGAACAATTTAGAGATGTTGTTGTTGTGTGGCGGTTTGAGAGGCCCGAAACGCAGCTGCCTGCCTGGGTATTATATTGGGCTGTTGTGAGAGGGGTTGAGCACAATCCCATAAAGAATGTGATTTAATGTTGACAAATATGGACACGGTAAAAGAATACATTGTGTGTGTGAATGCCTGGCTTCACTCGGCCAGCTTAGATGTGATGCTATAGCTAGTGTGTGAGTGGCCAAGTCAGTTGAGTAATGCAAGCAGCTTCCTCTGGCCAGAGCAGTGGGATATGACGTTTTTCACCTGCCAACCTGCCATCTCTCCTGCAGTGTTTTCTCCCATCTCCAAACCCCACTGCCCCCCGGGGGCGCGGTCAACGCGCTCCATTCAGCTAAAGCTGATTGAATTAGGCGCCACACATGTGGATTCTCAGTGCTCTCTCTCTCGTATAACACATAAATGCATTATTGACAGGGTTTGAGCCCCGGCCGTGCAGACACTTGTCTGAGACAGGATTTGACCAGGATGAGGATGCTGCAGCCGGATAACTCACACCAATGACAGGATAAACACACTCCTTCAGCTAAATCAAATATCACAGGACTTATTGTAAAGCATGAAGACAGTAAGCCCAGTAAACTCAGTGAGGGCTCTTGAAGGCGAGAGGTCTCCTGTTTCTGCTTTAAAGCTAGGGAGGTGATAACAGTTAGCCATTGGTTGTATATTCCTGCCGGCTTGAAGCTGTTTGATTCCTGAACGTGTCTTCTTCTCCAACACAATATAATGAAGTGTTTCTCTGTTGGATCACACTCCGCAGAACTGTAACATAAACACTTTGGAATGAAGACAGATGGTCAGGTCAGACAGTGATGTGCAGTACTAAGCACATTGAAGTCTGAAGGGGGAGTAAACTGACTATTTCCCTCAGACAGACATCAAGACCATGGGTTACCTGGAGGACTCAACTGCCCTCTCCGTCACGCGCTAATTGCTTTTTGTTTTCTCCGTCTGAGCTGCTATCTGGACCATTAGACATCTAGCCAAGTTCCTCTGAGCTAGCGCGGAAGAGGATGGGTGAACTAGCAGGGGTACCGCTCGGCTCAACCCAGGGGATGGTGGGTCTCAGTGATTTCCCATAGTCCAGACGCCAGAGGCTTTAAGGGTTCTCAATACGCCACAAGCACACATGTAGCTGTTCCCTGCTGCCACAGGTTGTCTGCAGAAAAGGCCCATATAGAGCGCTACAGGGAGCTTGATGAATGGCCTTGTCCAACATACAGATGGTTCCTTCAGGGGGGCCCGGTCCCTCTGGGAGGAGGAGGAGGCTGGGCTGGGAACCAGATGTTGACACAGTGCGATCAGTGGCAGCTTAGGGACAATAGATACAACACTGTGTGATGACGGTCTGCTATCGGGCAGGCAGTAGGCACATGATCGATAAAGCATGAGGAAACCCAACAGCGTCAACAATCATGTGTCTGCTGTGCAATCTGTCTCATGTGAGGGACATGATGATGACGAGATTGGCAACGACGATGTTGACTGTGCACGATATGGGGAAAGAATAAGCACTTTCCACATAAATTCTTAGACCTTTAACTGAACCACAGGATACTACAGTAGAGGTAAGGGAGACAATGTGAAAAAGAGAAGACATGGTGCTACAATGGTGCCAGAGGAGCCAGTCAAAGTAAATGACAGGGCAGGAGGGTCCTGGTGAAGGGGTACAGGGTGCGAGCACTGTCAACGAGGGTGTCAGTGGGCCTGACCCCTGACCAGCCCCCCCCCCCCCCCCCATAATTCCACTTGTCCCTGCCCCGCATGTTGGCACGACCCATTCCAATCAGAGGGCGAGGCGAGGGGGCAGGCAGCAGGGGCATGGGGCATGCAGCAGGATCTGAATAAAACATTGGGGGAGATTTAATCAATGGAGGGCATCTGGAGCCGTCTCTCTGCAGGCTCCTGGCAGTGCTGATGGTCTGATGCTTTAGTCATTCACCACACGTGTCCTCATACAAATGACAACCCCACAAGGAGGTGGAGGGCAACCATTTTTTTATAATCAAAGTGTTTTTATTCATAACATCTATTAATTAGCATGCGTGCATGTACACAGAATTATGTTCATGTACTTTCGGGGGGAGTAAAGATTGAAACTGTCAGCTCTGTTTCTGTTCCTGCTATACTGAATCCACTACAAGTTTGAAGCACGGATGAACAGTCTATTTTTATCTCTGAGAACAGAGACATCAACAGCAGTTTAAACTTAGATGACAGTCTCTTGTGATGGGTTGTGTTATTTTTTGCATCATAAGCTTTATCAAGAGGCTCAGAGTGATACTGAGATGTTTTTCATATCTAGTCAAGTTTTTTTTTATCCCATTAGATTCAGAGCATCATACAACAACCCTTTCTATTCGTGGATCTTTACTGATCTTAGCCAAGTTAGAACTACATGGTACTCTTTGGACTGGACACTGCACCCTAACCAGTGACATGTCTGTATACCCTGCAGAGGAATACAGGAGTTGAGAGATTTTACTTTGATCATGGTCTACTCCAAGACAGCTGGGTCCATTTGAATGATTGTTCAATCTCCATAGCAACAGTACCAAAGTTGTCAATACTGCTGCAAACAGCATGGTTCTCTTTAGCTAATTAAATCTCTCTGTGTTCCACCGTGATCCTTCATTACCCTTTTGTGCTTCTCCTATTGCAAATGAAGTAGGCATGTTGACCCCAGAGTGTCTTAAATCATGTTTTACTTTAACTTACGATGACTACTTTTATTTCCATATTCAGATGTTATTATAATGCAATTTAAACCCAGTAGAATGATGCAGGGGGGAAAACGTGGGTCTGCTACAGGAATAGCATGGACTTGTTAGAATGACACATGTAAGGAGACAATCAGTGGTAATAATTTAGTCATGGGGAGGGCTGGAACAGGAGGCACATTTGTCTGCTAATGCTCATGTCACACTCTTAATGTGAAATCAGCCAGACATGCAGCACAGCACACTGCTTAAACACCCACAATGGCCTGACTCATACACTGTGGAACACAAAATTATATTCTCCACAGTTCAATTATTCATAAGGCAAACATAATTAATTTCGATATCCTTTCTCGTAGGAACTGTTTGGTATAAAGCACTGAAGTCAGCTTGGGATACTTATTAATCCCATATTAATATTGCAGCAAGGATGAGCACCTGCAAAGACCTGCAACATATTATTGAAGGTATAATATGTCATGTTATTCATAATGAAAATGTTGCTATAATGTCAAGGATACAATATAAAGACATTTCAATGGAACACGTATAAGCAGTACTTTTACTACTTTTGGTAGAACTGTGTGCTAAAATATCAAAATAAATGTCTGTCTTAATCTAACCAGTAATTGCCAACATCAGAGAGCTCTCTCCTAGCCCATGTCTCAGTGGTCAGTGTGTCCATGAGGGCCAGCGAGAGCCAGTGAGGCTGTAGGATATCAGAAGCCTGCCATCTGATAGTGGGGGGTCTGAGGCAGAGGGAGGAGGCATGAGGGCACTCCGATGGAGCCCACTCACCCTTCAGCCTGTCCACCTGCCACCCCACTCACTGGCTCTCCTCCGGGAAAGAACAGTGCATGCACACACACACACACACACACACACACACACACACACACACACACACACACACACACACACACACACACACACACACACACACACACACACAGACCGAGTCACTCACAGACATGGCTATGGACTCTTCAGATTCCTCTCGATCATGCGGATCGAAATATATAACTTTCATACCTGTATGAAAAAAATGAAATTAAACCTTAAATAAGTAAATAATGTATTTTCTGCGGAACTCAAAAATATTTTTAGGTATGAGGCAGACACATTGCATATCCTTACAATGAACCAAAAAAAGTGAAAAAGAGCCCTTTTCACAGCACATTTCCCCTTGTCAACTGTCAGAGTCGTGTGTATAGGTGGCAGGGAAGTCAGACGCAGGAGAGTAAAACGAGTGTAATGGAGTCGTTTTAATATATGTCCACTAAACATGCTCCAAACACTAAATGTACATACATAATAAACATGGGTACGAGGACCCGTCGCGCACCTATACAAACATAAACAACACTGACATAAAACAATCTCTGACAAAGACATGAGGGGAAACAGAGGGTTAAATACACAACAGGTAATGAATGGGATTGAAACCAGGTGTGTAGGAAGACAAGACAAAACCAATGGAACATGAAAAAGGGATCAATGATGGATAGAAGACCGGTGACGTCGACCGCGGAGCACCGCCCGAACAAGGAGAGGCATCGACTTTGGCAGAAGTCAACACACAGGTCTTTCCATCATTGTATGATTTTTTTGTGTGCAAATGAACTCAAGCATACAGACAATGTCAAATGTGATTTAGCTAAGCACCTGAGTGAGCTGGGTGTGCAATTATGCAGGTACTTTCCCGAAATGGACGACACAAACAACTGAATTTGTTATCTCTTTCATGCCCTGCCTCCAGTAAATAAAGAACAAAATTATTGATTATTATTACATTATTATTTGTGCCCTGGTCCAATAACAGCTCTTTGTCACTTCCCATGAGCCGGGTTGTGATAAAAACTCACACTCATTCTTATGTTTAATAAATGTATTGTACATTTTGTGTGTGGGAGGCTTACAATGATGGCAAAAAGAAACATTTCAGCGTGCGCTGACCCTGGTGCTAGAGGGGGTACGCAGCTGGAGGTTGAATGTTTGAAGGGGTACGGGACTATACAAAGTTTGGGAACCACTGTACTAGATCCTATGGGTTGGGGAAACAACTACATTATTCACAATTTGTTACTCGTTACAGGAAACTAGGCATATGTCGCATGTCACTACTTTACAGAAAATGCGTTTTAGGGCAGAAATGCCTTCTGGAACATGTGAACTTTCATGTGGCTTAATGACAAAGGTGTATGCCATCTGTAGATACAAATAAAAAAATTCAATTACAAGCCTAGTAATTTTTGCGGCAGAAAAAGACAGGAACGTTTCTGCTAGCCATGACAGGCTGAGGTAATGGTTGGGCTGGACAAGCCGAGAGATGTGTTCGGATTGGTCTGCCCTGTAGCACGAGTCTGTCTATAACATGAGCTCCTCAGTATGTGTAGCTAATCCTTTCTAAGGTGGCTTTTTTTTAAAGATATCACAAAGAACTGCAACAGTGGTGCTCTCCGCTTTCTGAAGGACTGAGTTTTGAAATCAGTGGAATGCCCGGGGGAATCAGAGTATGATACCTAAGGAAATGTAGAAAATTCTGGCGTTTTATTGCAAATATGCAGAGTGAGTAGAAAAGAGAACACACAGAAGGCTGTTTTATAAAACACCTGTCTCTGTATTACATCTTCAAACTAAGGGCAACCATGGCATCCATGACAGAGAGGGTGAATCATTCATCCATGTATACAGGTCAGACAGTCTAGCTAGCTACATGTTCAAATATTATACGTTTCAAATTTTGCCAGAAATTTGGCTTCATTGCAAAGAGTACTGTTAGCTTGTTAGCTAAAGTTAGCTGGCTGGCTCACTAGATAACGTTACGTCTATAATCTGTGTAGTAATATTATTTGTATCTGATAGCCATTTGCATTACTAGTTATAGCCTAATTGTAGCTAGTTAGCTAACATTGAACCTAGTTGGTTAGCCACATGCAGATTCATGAAGGGTAGTAAATTGGGATTATGGTTCATTACTATGCAAGTAACCATTTCACTGTACTGTTTACACCTTCTGTGAGCTGTTCATGTGACAAATAAACATAGATTGTATTTGATGTAGTGTGTGTTTACCAGAGACAGTAATGTGAATAACAACATGACCTGCACTAAAGTCAAATTAGGATATAACTTTAGGCCAACGACACAGTGTCCATGTTCTAAAATTCTCAGGTAAAATGCCCTGCTTTTCGTCACACTCACAACCATGGACAGGAAAAGGCGCAAAGCTCGCTCACCATTAAAAATGAAGAGTTTTATTAGACAAGTGTAAAAGATTGACATTTCGGCCTTCAATAGTCTTCTTCAGAACTCACAACCGTTAGCTTTTTTCTGTAATTAGCTCGCCATTAACTTGTAAATAGTGATCCTGTTGTGAGTTTATTTTCCTGTAATAATGAATACAAATTTGCTAAAGTTAAGACATTATCAGCAATATGATATGGTCAATATTTGAACTGATGTTAAGATATACCAGTTATGCCATTTTGGACCACCAGGCCTCTGATGTCATGCAGACTGTACTTTTCGTGTTTATACTTTGTCATAACGACAACGACAGGTTATTTGGATGACAATCGAATGTTCACGATGTCACTGCGACAACAGTCTACAGACATGTGGATAGACATAGTTTAAACCAGCCTTTAGTCTTGAAATCTTTGGTTGTTTAGTACACTACCGTATTCACTCTGTTTAGCACATGACCTCATACAGTATGTGAATCCTTCAAGAGTTGGGTGGGGCTAAGGCTTAAGAGGGTGTGAACTGTGCTGAATGGGTGTAGACAAAGAATAGCTCTCCAATAGGTGTACCAAAACATTTATGTGCCATTTCCTCAAAGGTGAGATTACAAGTTTAAAAGCAGAAATCCTTTCCCATTGTTTCTTAACTGTCATGTATGATATACCATTTTCTAGCTCTACTTTTTAACTATGTAAAAAAAAAACACAATTTAAAATGTTGGTACATAAGAACGAAACGAGCCGGTCGGTCACATATTGCTATCTTGCAAGATTGATGAATACAGCCATAGCAAAAAAGTGCAAAAGTGCAGTCAGCTCAATGAAATCAAATTGAACACAAAACAGATGAGCTATTGTGCTGCGCTGGTTCTCTCAAAACAATGACAAATAATTGTTCAGAGTTGTGCAGTTAATCAAAGAATGGAGAGAGGTTTGTTTATGTTGGTTTCATCAGTTGGAGACTTGAAGTTCAACAGTCATTTGTACTGTCATCCAACATCAGACATCATGAAATGATGAGACTGCTCTGCTGCTAATGGTAGTGTCTGTATTCCCTATGTGTCTTGTTAACTTTCTCAAGTTTCTCTGCCAGTTTATTTATACCTCCCCTCAGGGTCCTGCTTTGTTGAGAATTCTCCCTTGAGTTACCATGGAAACAACTTTAAGTTTTGTCCCAGTGGATCCATTCAATTTATGCAATGAATAATGAATATGTGAATTTGAATCTTCACTGTGTCACTGTCTGTCAGTTTGTCTGTCTGTCTGACTAGGTAAACAAGGAAGAAACAAACTTAGTTTAAACAAATGAATATCAACTAGGGAGGGAGAAGGAGGCTTGTGTATGCTCATGAGTAGAACTAACAATTTACAGTATAATATAAATGATACAAATGAATCAGGAAAAATATGGGTGAAGGCGACTGTATTGTGATAAACTGGAATTCTCTTGAATGAGGAATATGGAAGACATATACAGATAGAGAATATAGAGGACAAAAAGAGACACAGAGAATGAAATACAATTGATAGATGAGAAGCAGAGTATCTAGTCTGTGGTCCCTACACAGAAGAAAGGTCTGCTGATGTACCACAGTCTACATTAACTGGCAACACAGTCAAAGCTCTTTTATCTTTATGAGGGTGTGTGTGAGTGAGTGAGTGAGTGAGTGAGTGAGTGAGTGAGTGAGTGAGTGAGTGAGTGAGTGAGTGAGTGAGTCATCCTTTGTCCTTCTGTATAGAGCAGAGGAGAATGAATCAATCAGATCAACTATTACTATATTTATCCTTCAATGCTGTCCTTGGTAATAAAGAACAAAGCATAAATCACTGTGGAAAGAAAACACTTGAGACTACTTTATAGACTTCTCAAGGACAAATTCTGGATGGCAAATCTGTAAAAAAAAAAATCAGCATTGTCTGTGTAATTCACAAAATGTAAAGATACTGTACAAATACACTCTCTGTCCAATTCCAGAGCAACCTTCCATTCAGGCTATTGTAGATGAGGCATCCTACAGATGAATAGACCTTTGCCAACTCTTTAGTCTCTAAATACAATTTATATAACTGCTCTCTCCCTTCCAGTCCAAATGGACAGTATTCTCTTCTCTCCTTCCTTCCTTCTTACCCCCCATGACAGACGAAAAGCTGCTAAACCTCCAGCAAATGCAATTTGTAATACAAGTCATTTCCTTTGTGTCCCTGCAGCCAAACTGGCACGTCTGCTGTACCTATTGTCTGTCTCCTCTCCACAGTTCCTTTATGCCTATGCCAATGCAATCAACCAGGGCTGACCAGGGGTGGTCACTGACGTGGAGCAGATGCATCCCTGGAACAAGTTCCATGACCGGATCACAGCAAATGGACTTATGATACTATTAACAGTCAATTTACTGTTGATTTCTGGTCAAACGGATGGAAAAGGGGTCTTAGAAAAAGTTGACCAGAAAAGGTCTTAAAAGGTATTAAAATACATCAAAACACAATAATGTTGAAGACGCCTGCCAACTAATATTAACATTTATAATTAGTTATGCAGAAATTGTTTGCCTTCTGTAAGTTTAAGAAATATTGCCTAGTGTAATGTCATTCTGTTTCCAAAAACCCACATATCTTTTAGATATTTTCTAACTTCTCTCCCTTTAGGGAGGATAATGAAAGTTCACTGAAGTAAGAAATAAAGGTAGACATACCAATTAGTTATGGTGTTTTTAGTGATAACAATTTGGTTTATGATTTATTAAACAATTAAAACGTGTCATTCTGTTACTAGCCTCTGCTGAGTCCCCAACAACCGAATGTTCTGATTTTCAGGGGAAATGGAAAGAGAGCCTGTGACGCAACTTCCCGTTTTGGAGGTTAACAAGGCAATTCTTCTTCTTAACTTCTCCTCCACATTTACTAGATTGGTTCAACAGTGTAGAAGACAACATCCCCCAACAGTTGTTTTTCTTCTCGTCAAGACCAGTATGTAGGGAACCTAGTTTCAGGCGTTTGTTTTACACCTGCTACATTAGGTTACCAAATCGGTAACAGAATGACAGAAAAATCAGTAACATAATGGCTGCAACTGAATTGGATACAATGGGAATTCATAGTAGTCACAAAACACAGTTGGGTGACCTTCTACTGTCCTCCCTTCCACTGGCATACTGTTATGTTCAGCTCAATGTTTTATTTTTGTCACATGGTGGTCAAAGCAAGAGTGTGAAAACAGTCTGAACATCCCTCTCTCTCTCCTGTTAATGTCAACTCTTCCGGCTCTTACTGACACCTACCCATGAGCCCCTCTCCTTCCATTTACTCTAACCAGCTCTCTCACCCACTGAGCACCGATCAACACCGGATGTCCATGGACGTAGAAAAGTAGATGAAATTTGGAACCAAATAGGGTTCTCCTATGGGGACAGCCAAAGAACCCTTTAGAAACCTTTTTTTCTATGACAGGTTCAGAGTAAAGTAATCTGATTACCTCCATGTAGAACCCTACATGGAACCCAAAAAGAGTTATTCAAATGGTTCTCATATGGGAACAGTCGAAAAACCCTTTAAGGTTGATTAGGTTACTTTCTAAATGTAATCCATGACAGTTACTAGTTAGCTGTCAAAAATTGTAATCAGTAACGTAACTCTTGGATTACTCATAACTCAGTAAAGTAATCTGGTTACTTTCAGTTACTTTTGGAATACTTTTCCCTTTATGGGCATTATAAGAAAACAAAAAGGATCCACCAATTGAATTTGGTGTGTCATCATAGTGGTCTCTGACATCATAGCGGTCTCTGGCTCAGGTGGAACAAACTTGCACCTTTTTCAAATCTTAATTGAATGTCATTCAGAAGGTATTTTTCACAAACATCCTTTCTGAATTTAAGTAATCATCTAGTTTTTCAAAAATATCTGTAATTTGATTAGAATATTTTTGTTTGTACTGAAACGGATTACAGTTACATTATTTTTGTAATCGGGTTACATGCACACTAGAGTAGAGTACAATATCATTTATTAACTATACTGTACTGTACTGAACTCTACTGTACTGAAATATATTCTACTTTACTGCACTGAACTATACTCTACTGTAGTGTGCTGTACTGTACTCTACTGTGCTCTAGTGTGATGTACTGTGATGTCCAAACTTGTGAAACATAGACATCTATGATTGGTACAAATCTGATACTGTTTGGGGCCAGAGCTCATTAGAATCATAGACAGGTAGCTGACAACGTCATGAAAACTATGTGCACGTTTCAATGGGGCAGAAGGCCGCATGTGGTTGTGATTCTGGATAGCTAGCAACAATGACAAGAAGCTGCCATGTGGGGAATCATAGCTGGCTCGTTTCAGCTACATTTATCTTGTTTTCATACCATGTCTTGTTTTTAGGCGTTTTGACTGATATCACGTCTATACTGAAATGGTTCAAATTCGCTAGCTAACCCACAACGGTAACAATGTATATGAGAGACATTATGCAAATGTGTTTGTTTTCAATAAACAATGGAGACGAAATATGGTTGACATGTTGTCAACAGTCCAAGCCAACCCTGTCTGTTTTGCCCCATAGTTGCGCCCGCTCCGGTTTTGTTGCTAAACGACCAACCCGTCTATAGCCAGTCAGTGTGTAGAATAATACCTAAACATGCAAAGAAGGATATTACATGTCTACCTTTGTGTACCTATTCAGGATACATCATCATGAAGAGAATGACATTCAAAATAATGCATTTCTGTATATTACATGTTAGGGACCCATGATGGAAACCCATTTCATGAAGCTCCCGACGAACAGTTATTGTGTTGACGTTGCTTCCAGATGCAGTTTGGAACTCCACAGTGAGTGTTGCAACCGAGAACGGACAATTTTTACACGCTACGTGATTCAGCACTCGGCGGTACCGTTCTGTGAGCTTGTGTGGCCTACCACTTTGTGGCGGAGCCGTTGTTGCTCCTAGACATTTCCACTTCACTGTCACCACTTAACAGTTGACAGGAGCAGCTCTAGCAGGGCCGAAATTTGACGAACTGACCTGTTGGAAAGGTAGCATCCTATGACGGTGCCACGTGAAAGTCACTAAGCTCTTCAGTAATGCCATTCTACTGCCAATGTTTATCTATGGAGATTGCATACTGTAGCTCAATTTTATACACCTGTCAGCAATGTGTGTGGCTGAAATAGCCGAATCCAGTCATTAGAAGGGGTGTCTACATACTTTTGGTCATGTAGAGAAGCTGACACCCT